>NW_023339774.1:7585445-7588008 GCF_004916995.1 Morone saxatilis | reverse complement strand
TTATTCAATCCCAAATCTTAAACATGGAAATTATTAATATAAACATGACAAAGAAAATGTGAAATAAATATGATAAAAACACAGAATTTTTTTTAACACCTTCGCCAGAGTTTCATAGTCCAGCTCAGTTTGTAGCTCCACCCCTCCTGTGGAGCTTAGAGGAGGCAGCCAATGAGAGATCATGGCTTGGCGAGCTGGCGAGGAGGGAAGACTAACGAGAATCCTCTTCTCTAACCTCCTCAGCATGGCATGGTCCAGTTCCCTGAGAGAAAAGCAGGAACAGTAGAAAGCATGCAGTTCACTTCTAGTTCAGATATCCTGAATTATGTGTATTTTTCATTATTGACAAAAAATGCACCTCGTTTGAAGAATTCAGTAAAATAGAACATTTTGTTCAACTCTTTATGTATTTTTGGCTGCAAAATAACTAAACGTATGTTGCAGTTTGTTTAGTTCATTAGATATGAAATATTGAAATCATCTCAAGCCAACACAAACTAAGTTGAGCCAGTAAAACACAAAGAAAAATACAGCATGAGGGAGTGTCTACCACTTACGTCTGTCTTTCATCTCTATTTGCGGATATGGTGGCAACACAAATGCTTGCAAATTTGTTGTCATCAGTTGTGGAAAGTACATTTACTCAAATTTAGAGTTACTTGTACTTTAATTAGGCATTTCCATTTTATGCAACTTTATACTTCTACTCCACAACATCTCAGAGGTAAATATTCCACTACGTTCTTAATAAATAATAAGAGATAAAGTGTTACTGTATTGATTGAGGAAATTGTCCTCCTTTTTAAGATAAATAAACTATTTAAAAATCAGATCAGATAAATGCATTGTGACAAAGGTGGAAACAGGGCTGGTTTTATTGATGAAAAGTTGGACTTTTATAGAGATAACTCGTTCTCACAGGACAGCAACGCTACAAACAAATGAAATTAAAGAATAATAACGCATTGCTATAGATTAACTACCCAACAGTAAAGTGCAACATAAGCACATTAATGCAGCAGTAATAATACAAAACCCTGAGAGGGACCAATTTTCTGCATAATGAATACTTTTTCTTTTGATACTTACTGAAATTTGCTGATAATACTTCTACTTGAGTAAGGTTTTGAATGCAGCACTTTTACATTTTCAGTGTGGTATTGCTAGTTAAGTAAAGGGTATGAAAGCTTCTTCCATTACTGATTGTCATTATCAATACGAAAGATAAAATACTTTCTAAATATGTGTTGTGTTTTTAAGTTAAAGTGTTACCAAGGCAGGTTGGAGGCAGCCAGTACAAACACCAGGTCCTCTGATTTCGCCAGTCCGTCCATCTGAACCAGCAGCTCAGTCTTCATCCTGCGACTCCCCTCGTGTTCTCCTCTGAAAAGAGACATGCGTTTGCTGTTGCATCAAATTTCCATTTCCAATTTGAAATACTCATTCATGAAAATATCTGGCTAAAATTGCATTTACTGTTGTATCAGTTGCTTATGAATTTTGTTTTGTACAAATGTCTGATGTAAAAACATCCAGAAACAACCAGTCTGCTCAAGCACGCTCTAGGTAAACAGACACATTGTTGCAGGGAGTGAACCACTAACCTCCAGCACTGGGGAGATAACATTCCCATTTACCACACTTTCTGGTTGAGCTCACCCTATGCTGTTTCCTCTCTGGCTCATCACTGACTCCAGCTCATCCAGGAAGATGGTGGATGGAGCGTGGTACCTGGCCAGCTCAAACAGAACCTGCAGACATGTAGATACATAGATTTACAATAAATCCAAACAAAATGATACGATGCGAGTAATATATGTAAAGTTGTTTCCTTTTTTCCTGATCTGTTGCATTTGCTGTAGTGTGTGTGTTGAAGAATAGCCTACCCGGACCAGTTTCTCAGAGTCTCCTCTCCACTTGCTGACGATGCTGGAGGCTGAGATGTTGAAGAAAGTCGTCTTACACTCTGTAGCCACGGCCTTGGCCAGCAGCGTCTTACCCGTACCTGTGGTTTTGAGAGATGCATTTCAGGAAGAATTCCATAATGTAGGACTTAATAAGATTCTTTCAAGTAGGCCTCTGATTAAGTTTTTACATTAAGATTTACAGCACTTGAGGTCATACCTGGGGGGCCATAGAGCAGCAAGCCCTTCCACGGAGACAGGATGCCTGTAAACAGCTGGGGGTACTGTCGAGAGAGGGAGAGAAGTCAATTAGAAAACTACAATACAGACAAAGCTGAAGTAGATCACATTATAACTCAATATAAGAATAATTTATAGCTGCAAACATATTCTATTCAGCAAAAAAACATGCAATACTATTCTCTGCAGACCAATCAGAAGATGAGCTGTGTGCAAAGAAAACAGATTTGTTTGATGTATGGCTGACTCAGTGCTGCAAATACCACATACCACGAATTAGTCGGAACTTTAGGTGGCAAACAAGAGGCTGAGTGGAATCACCAAACTGACCTTATACCCCAGAGAATGAATAATAATGGAGACAGAAGTTAGGGATTGTGGGAAGGTGGAGGTAGGGTGTTATTCAATAAAACAGGCCA
>NW_023339774.1:7559973-7585363 GCF_004916995.1 Morone saxatilis | reverse complement strand
GATGATAGAAGCGTGTATGTATTTTACGTGTGTGTGTGTGTGTCCTACGGATGTGTTTGTATGATGGTTTTGTTTTGTATGTTCAATCTCTGTATGCAGTGGCAACGTGTGTGTGTGTGTGTATATATTCCTGCCACCCTACCTATCTATCCATCTGTGTATGTGTGTGTTACCATATTATCCCAGATATAGATTTAATGTCAGCCTAACAGACTGGCCTGACCCTGCTGCCCTCCTTCTCTTTAAGCCCTTTAAAGGAGATGTATTCAGAATCGAAGACGGGCGACCGGAGCTGAAATACCAGCGTGCCCAGGCAGCGGCCGTACCTTAATGGGATAGACGACGGCCTCTTTGACTAATCGCTTTGCGTCCTCCAGGCCGATGATGTCCTCCCACCGCACATTGGGGCTGTGCAAATAGATGTCCTTTAGGGGTGAACACACACACAAACACACAGTGAGGGATGCATGCGGAAGATAGCAGCTAGAAATGGACGCGCGCACACACACACACACACACACACACACACATTAAGCTTGTGTAAATAGGTGTCCTTTAGAATGAAACATCAGATAAGGGAAATAGATAGAACCTGGGCCTTCATTAATACAACAGATCAATTCATTCACAACAAAGCTCTGCACTGCTCTCTAATGGACATATTCGGTATCGCATAAATCACTGACAGCATACTTTCACATTCTGTGCCACAAGTTCAAAAATCAGCTCCTCTACATGTTTGTTTTGAAGCATGCGTGGTTCTTGTTTGTCAGCGTTTGCAATATAGTATTTGAGTGTGTGTGTAGTACCCTGCTGATGATTGCAGCCAGTTCTCTCATCTCACCGCTCATTCCAGAAAAGCCACTGAGCGGCTTCAGCAGCCGTTCCTGTAACACAGCATAAAAATAATCATTATTGGTAGTCTTGTACTATAACTAGTTTTACTATTGTTTGTATCTCATGTATTTTGTGCCATTAAAATGTCTTAACAAGTACTCAAAAAAAATCTGATATAATATTTTTGCCTGAATCTAAAATAATATGTTTTCCTGATTTACATGAGGCTCATCATGAGTGTTTTTTTTTTCTTCCTGTTTTGCTCAGAGGCTCCAGTGTAATTACCATGTGGTCTGAGTCAGTGCCAGATCCTTTTACAGCTTCATAGATTGAGCCCTTGCCGTCAGTCGTCTAAGCAACACAAGAATTTGACACATTTAGGGGAACATAGCCATAGTAAGTACAAAACTGACAGCAATGATTCAGTTTCCAATTTCGATGAAGAGGTGTTTTACATGTTTATCTGTTTATGTGCATGCTTTGTATTCATGCTATTTATGTCTACCCCACATACAGTGCTAGTTTAGGTAGTAATGGTTTCTTTTTTTATGGCATAAGAGTAAACGTCTCCATAAAAGTGACAAAATACACAAAAACTGCTTCTATCATCACTGAAAATGTGAGAGATCATTTCTATGTAAACATCAACAATGACAAAATTCTTATTTGATTATGTAATTTGTTGATAATTTCTAGTTTTACTGGATGAGGGTAGTGTAAATAAAATAAAAGTAGTCCATAAAAATCTATCACTTTCGTCTATAACTAACATAAATCACTCCCCAGTACCTTTCTGTTCATGGCTGACTCCCCTGCTAGTCCATTTCTGATGGAGGAAACGTTGAGACCAAACTCTGATGTCTCTGGAGGAACAGAAGAGCCATTCTCCTGGAAGAAACACAGTCATCAGGATGTCAGAATAATCCCTTTTAATTTGAATATTCTGATCATTTTTTCTATCTTCTGTGTTTAGTGCTGTACATTAGTATGTGAACTGGCAGCTGTCTTCTTGGCTGCGTTTCCAGACTGCGGGCTCTGGGATGGGTTGATTTTGGGAAGAGGCTTCACAGCTGGACAGGGACTCCTGCTGGACAAAGAGAGACACAGAAGACATCTTTCAGTGGAAGAGGTTAGGTCCACCATCACTGGTAAGTCCAGACATTGTATGACTATTACATCCTAAACATGAAATAAAAAGAAAGGTGTGAGACTCACTTCTTTACTCCACCACTTCTTGCAAATCTGTTTTCACCTTGACATAAAAAAGCAACAGAAAATATTGACCATAATTGAATTTGACACATCCCAGTCATTCAGAATTTAGCAGCAAATACATCCCATTGAGCAGGAGAACTAATTTTAGCAGTGGTTATATACCTAGTTCGGCTGTTCTCCGGATGAGTTTGGGATATCTCTGGAACTTGACGTAGTGATAGCTCTCGTACTCCATCAGCACCATCTCCAGATCGATGTTATCACAAACCTCGAACCTCCTCACACCTCCATTAGTCTCCTGGTCCAAGGCCAGTGCTGCAGCCACGTAGCTGGCGAATGGAAAAGGTCAAAAAGTAACACAAACGAGGTCAACTATGTCTGCTGTGAGAGCCCGAGGAATCCAACGTGATTTAGTTTTGATGTGTTTTGCTGATGAATTGCATGTAGCCTATAAAGTCCAACACTTTCCGTACAGGCACACACACATACATACACACTGCCTTCTGCAGGCTTGTTACTATAAACCCAATATAAACTGGCACAGTCTTTATATTACTTATATTACTGTTACTCAAACTAAGACTGGGTCTAGGTTGCAACATCACGACTCATCAATAGCTGTCCTGTTCAAAAATGTCTTTGTGTACAGCAAACAAACCCAACCTGCGCTTTAACCTTTACCTTGTTCCAAGAAACTCTAGGCGAGACCACCATCTGCCTGCTAAAGAATGAGCAAACACCATACAACATCCAAAATGTCACATTTCATACTGACCCTTGCCCCAGCAGGTGTTGGTAAATGAGGATGAGGAGGCTCTTCCTCCTCATCTCAGTCCTCAGCTCATCCTGTTGGACAGCAAACACAGAACACTGTCAGCACTGACACTCAGTAGCACTAACACTAACTTCTGCACTAATGTTTCCAGTCATCCAAAGTTTGGTTCAGTCCCTGTGTGGCACTATCTGTGGTTGGATTGTCATTTTTTTTTTAACTTGAAATAGCATTTAATGCATAAGTGGAAAAACATTAATGACGGCTTTGTTCCAAAATGACTATGTGTGCCAGTAAGTCATGAAATATATACGCTAAATACCATGCAGCCCTTATTAATTATAATAATAACACCTGTGTTTCACAAGTCAAAATGTTAAAGCAACACTACTCGAGTATTAGTTATATTCGAGCTGCCTTTCCTCTCCTGGTGGTTCACACACAGTGCGGAGTACTGGGATGTGCTGGGGAGAGAAAGACTACCAGCAGAGGGCGACAGAGTGCCACAACTGACGAGCCACCCGACTCGGTAACTAGGCAACCAGCAGACGCCGATTACCTGCGGCTCTGATGCATGCAGTGCTAGCCGGATTAGCCCAACGGCTAACTGCTTCGCTTTTAACGCAAATTGTGAAAGTCCAGCTGCTGTTTGCTTCATAACGTATGCGTAAAATACAACACCCTGGCCCTGGACACATGTTATGATAACTCTAAAGTTAGTGCCACCCGTTAATGTGGCCAACCAGAGGTGACGTTATCTCTACGCCCCTCTCCCCAACTAACCACTGCTAGTTAGCTCAAAGTTGTTAGCTTGCCAACAGCTGTGCGTCAAAGCAACCGACACTGCGTCACTCACCGCCTCCCGGGCCTGATGGGCGACTTTCATAGATTGATATGAGAGCTCCATCATGATTGTGAAGGGTCAGTGAGACAGTGAGTCTGTCTGTCTGCCTGCCTGTCTGTCAGTTTTCTGATGGGCAGTTGTTTCTGAAGCCGAGTTTTCGTGTGGCTCTAGTTTTCCCCTCGGGGCTACCGTACATCCAGGTGTAATGTGACTATCCGGTCTCTCCCCTGTGTGTGTGTGTGTGTGTAAACACTACTACACATGATGCCTACATTATACATTAACAGTGAGCTTGTATTAGCAAAATAGGGGTAAAGTACCCCTGTTTGGAAATGTACGTAATTTATTCTAAAGTATAAAATAAAACAGCTTTTTTAAATTCTTCATTACAAAGCCAAACATGTTTATAAGTTAAAGGGGGTTAGGCATGATATAAGGTGTGGTTGAGAGTTGTGAAAAATATGATAAATAAATATTATGTTACCAATAATTAAAACTGGCAAGTTTAAATAAACTATATTTAAAGAACAATATCTGATAGTATCGTACTTCTACAGCACATCACAAAGGCATGCATGTTGATATTAAATACAGAACTCGCAGGTAAATAGCACTGTTGTTGTGATATTTAAGTTTTAGTTGTTTTAGCTCACAAATATTGCCATCAGCTGAAAAATATAACTGCAGCCACATTATGTTGTGATGTAAACAGATTTAAATATCAAGTGGCTCGATACTGCATATGTCCACTAGAGGGCAGGGACGAGCTTTGTTGTGAGTAAATGAAGCTATGTATTAATGAAGGCCCAGGTTCTATCCATGTCTCTTATCTGATGTTTCATTCAGAAGGACACCTGTTTATGCAAGCCTAATCGCACAAGGATGCGTGTTAGTGTATGTACACAGACTGCCTTTCTGCTAGTGTGACTGGGAATCATGTTCTGTATTATTTTATTGTTTGTATCCATCTTTTGTATATATTTTTCCACTTGCATCCATAACTTTGTGTTTGTGTTCACTCCTAAGACATCCATTTGCACAGGAGGACATCATCGGCCTGGAAGACACTGAGCTATTAGTCAAAAAGGCCGCCATCTATCCCATTAAGGTACGGCCGCTGCCTGGGCACGCTGGTATTTCAGCTCCGGTCGCCCGTCTTCGATTCTGAATACATCTCCTTTAAAGGGCTTAAAGAGAAGAAGGGTGGTGGGGTCAGGCCAGTCTATTAGGCTGACATTAAATCTATATCTGGGATAATATAGTAACACACACATACACAGATGGATAGAGTGAGGAAGGGACATCAGGGTGGATATACAGTACATAATATAAACACACACACATACAGGCTATGATATGTAGAACATGTACAAAAGAGTGCACTTCCACACACTCTCACACACATTTAAAGTACACACACCCACCTGAAATACATACACGCTTCTATCATCATCACCTGGGCCTCTCTCATGGATATGATGACAACAAATCAGGTTGTCTGCATCCTCTTGACATTTACAGACGGAGATGAGGACTGATGCGTCTATCCTCTATTCCGCTGGCCTGTTTTATTGAATAACACCATCTGTTCGCGCAGCATCCCTCCACCTACCCACGATCCCTAACCTCATCTCTATTTTTATTAACTCTCTGGAGTATATAAGATCAGTTTTGTGATTTCACTCAGCTTGTGTTTACCACCATAAATAACCCCTATTGTTTATTTGTTTGTATGTTTTTTAGAACAACGGCATCTGTGATGGAGCACATACTGCCATTAGAAGTCACTGGGATGTAATACGCACTGGGATTATAGCCTTCTGGGTTGAATGGTGCTGAAAACCACTATATGACTTTTAAGGCCCAGCACAGGTGAGTTCTTTGGAATTGATCTTGATTAAGTGTGCATGTAGAAACAGGTAATAAACCAGGCTTATATCATTTTCCTTCAAAAACATTTATTTCCTCTGGCACTGTCAGTTTTCAGCTTTACCTTACAGTAAATTGCACTTTCGAGCTTTTAAGTACGGTTTTTTTTTTGCCATCCATCCATGACACCATGCTGCTACTGATGCATATAAATCAATTACCTCCAGTGTAGGGTGGTAGAGTATAATACAGTATAATTGAATTCCATATAAACACTATATGTGACTCTGCTGGTTCAGGCATCAGTCTGAAAATAAGGCTTTTTCATCTGAAAAAAGGTTGACACTAGGAGTTGGTGGATTCAGCAGCAGTTTACTTGTGCAGTACAATTCCAAGTAAAATACACAAATGATAATTCTAAATGACAATGATTTTCTGCTCAATGTTATTCTACAATGTAGAGGCAGAAGCATGTAGATAGTGTTTTGTTTTTGCCCTGTTGGGCTAGTGCAAAGTTCCAGACAATGAACGGAGGCTGAGACCACTGTAGCCAAGTAGTCTCACTTACTCGGAGCACAAAATGATTCAAGTTTCTCTCTGCAGTTACATTTTCAAAATGATTGTACCAACTCTATTTAAGCTCTTAAAGCGCTCTGAAATATTTCAGATGCAGTTTACAAATTCAATCCATCCCATTAAATGGATTAATGAGATGTGTATATTACAGTATAACACGTCAGAGGTCTAAAGTACAGAACAGCAGTGCTTCTCTTCCATCTACTTAGCCACATAGAATTACATTTCAAAGGCACCCCTACATTTCTCCAAAGACATATCTGTGGATGTTTACCAGCACCAGTATGCGGTGTACAATTTCTTTTCAGTTTGAAAATAATTCGTAGGGCTACAAATGTGATTAGATTTAGTGAATAAACCTCTCCCAAAAATGACTGAACCCTTACACATTAAGCCTGTACTTCTTGACTTTGGTTTCTGTGAATGGTTTAAGTTAGATCTTCGTTAAGAACCTGGTTTACTTAGAGTCCACATGCATATAAATATGAAATGGGTATTTACTAAGAAAATAGTGGTTTTGGCTTTGCTTTATATAGTTCAATCTTTTTTTTTTCCAAGCCAAATTGCATTGCATATTTGTTTTTAAAGTAATTCCTTGAGCCCTACATTTGACGGTCAACAGCAAGTTTTCATATCACAGCTTCAGCATTTTAATAGTCAGTATTTATTTTTATAAGTGGTTGGTTGCTAAAAGAGTCAATACTCAAAAGCCTGGTAATAAATTACTTCCAGAAGAATCTCAGATTTGGCAAGACTGTAAACTACCTGTGAAAACCGCCGATGAAGCTCGATTCTTTAAGCCAGATCCTATAAAAATACAGACGCCGTGTTTTATGGGTACTTAAGACCTCACTAACTGTGTCTGCAGTTTGAGCTCTCACTGTGTAGAGGGCGGCGGGCTACGGCGTGATTCAGAATGACTTGTTCTCTTGTTCTTGGGTGTTAGTATTTTAGTGAGCCGTATAGCCTTTAAGTGAGTGGTAAATGTTGCACTGCTGTTGATGCAGTTTAATGTGACAGGGTAAAAGTGAAAGAGACTCAAACACTTTCTTTTGGATTGTGTTAATGAGGGGCAAGAACATGACTGTAGATGTGATCAACCGTACTGATGCAAATTTGAATTGTCTACAAGTCCAGGTACAAATATGTGAACTGTAAGTGATCTAGCACAGGAGTTTACCCAAATGCTAGATTGTTGTGGTCCGGGGTAAAATGGCTTGCGATGACAAGGAGAATTTTTTTGATGTCACTGTCCTTGCATGGGGGATCCGAGGCCTCAGAAAACTCCGGCCTCTGTGAGTAGCGTACCAGCCTCGAGCAGCAGACCCTTGACGTAGACGCGTACGGTGTAGAACATTGTGAGGAAGTCCTGTGTGCTGAACAGGGTGTCTGCCAGAGCGAACCCCAGCGTGGACGGGATAAAACCTTGGCCGTACTCCACCATCCACGTCCCGGCGCTCCACTGGACCGACGTGGCCTCGCCTACACTGTGTACGATGGTGTCACCTGTGGGGAAAGATGATTTGTTGGTCAAAACCCCCCACTATTTCATCCAAGTACGTTTACCTCATTCATTTAAGATATACAGAAAACCATTCCTGTGACAACATAAAATTGCAGATTCAAATGTGTTACCAGGGTAGTATATTTCACTCTTTGTTGTCCCCTCCTTCCACTGTCTGAAGGTGCCGGATATGATGGTGTCAGAAATCTCAGCCCAGTAACGACCTGACAGAACAAGAGAGCAGAGATGGAGTCAAATTTATGTTGTTTCCTATACAGATTGATCACCAAATGCTAAGTTGTCACAAGCAACAAGAAAAAGGCTCCCAAGTATTTATGTTACATGTAAAATACGTAAGCATGTACTGCGTATTTTGTGTTATTTAGATGGCTCTTTTCTTTCATCAAACGTCTTTAACAACTCAAATATCATCACTGTTGGAACCGATCCTTTATTCCTCACCTGAGTGTCCTCCTGTGTCCACTGCAGTACCAAACAGCAGCAGGTACTCTGTGAGCGAGGCATGGAGGAGACACATGGAGCCCATCCAACCTCCGGCGTTCACAAACACCCACTGCAGGTCCTCGTCTGGCAGAATGTGGCCAGGATACCTACAGTTACACTTTATTAGCTGTTTTTTTTAAAAACACACACCAGAACTTAAATCCCTGACCTCATAAAACACACAAACACATCAGACAAGTTACTGAAAAACAGAAATGATAAGTCGACTGTCTGAACATGGGTCAATCACAATTTTAAAAGTTGATTTGTCTCTTTTTTTCATATATTTTTGGGGCTGTTTTCCTTTATTGGATATAAGACAGCCAGAGATTGACAGGTAAGGGGGGAGAGAAGGGGGTGACAGGTCGGATTCAAACCCATGGCCGCTGCAGTAAGGTACAGCCTTGGTACGTGGTGCCCCAGTAAGTGTCTGAATGTGTCTCTGATGCAAAATAATGTAATCATTACCTCTTCCTGAGCTCCACCACCACTTTGGAGAAGGCCTGCTCATGGTCCTGTCCTGAGATTAGAGACATTTACAGTATTTAAGGAAGGCAGGGAGGAGGACTACTCGGGCCACAAACCATCGTGTAGTTTTACTTTAAACTGCATTGAAGTGAAGTGCATGTGGGTCTCGACTCGATTCAGACGTCAAACTCTTCCTCACCAAACTCACCTGCGTACTGTTTGGCCAATTTGGCGATGTCTTCTTTGTTGAAAACGTATTGCTTGGTGGCCATCCACTGCCGCAGCAGCAGCACGGCCAGGACGGAGACTGCGGTGAACACAAACACTTTAAAAAACGTCCTGGCTACAGACATGGTTAAAACTACACTCAACAGACAGAGACACAGCAGCAGGTTGGACTACACGTGGGAAAAGAGGCAGACAGGTTGCTCCAAACACGCCATCAGCAGAGGAGGCGTGGGGTCCAAACGACAGCTTCTTCCTGGTCAGGTGGGGGCGGGAAGGGGCTGCTCGGCCAATCAGAGGACGAGGCAGCCGCACAGGCGACGGCAATTTCAGGGTTGCCAGCAGACTGTAAAACCCCCTTTAGGTCGTTTTTATTTATTTTGCTTAGTTTATATAAAAATAGTTACTCACCAAGATACATTTTGAGAAGTTCTGTTAACTGTGATCATATTGTTATTATTTGGTTGTTTACGCCCTTTTTTTTCTTACTTTTAGAGCTTTGTCATCACGTGCTGATTTATCCGTAAGAGCCACGTTTGTGCTCTCCTGTAAAAACAGGAAGCAGCTTTTGTGTGGACAGTATTCAGCAGCTGTTAGTTCAGAAGGAGCTGGTGGTTCAGTGAACTGACAGCGGAGGTTCCCGAACAACACTGACCGACATGAGCGGCACAAAAGAAGTCAGCTTTGATGCGAAAGGTACGGAGCTTTGGGAACTTAATAAATTGTAAAGCTGGTTTCATTCATCCGGGAACTGGAGCTGCAGAAAGTGTTGTTTACGTCTTTACAGAGAAATAATTCCAAGTTCAGAAACACTTACCTTTCCTTGCTTAACGCCAAATCCACACGAACAGTATTTACAAGTGCCTAAATAGGATACACTATTGAACTTCGCATGGATTTAGCACACTACCGACACACACTATTGCTATTGTCGGCTTACTGTGTCCATAAAGTCACTGTAAACGCGTGCAATGAAAGTTGAACAATTTATCAAACCAACGTGACCCTTCGTGGATTATTTACAAGCCGAATTTACTTGTGGGTCCTAGAAATTCATAAAATGTCGTAAAAAATGTATTTTACGTCGAAGCGGGCTTTTCCGATATTAGAAAGACTTCAAATTAACATATTTTTCAACGGAGTTTGTTCACATTGAATTTCCCTGTAAAATAAAACGTATAGGTTCGCTGAAATCAATATGTCAATGTAAAATCGGTAAACCCAGGACAGTGATGATGATGATGATGAAGTTTATTTGTCAGGCCTGTCTGTCTGTATTGGCAGTGTGGTTATTGCTCTACAGTCTCGTGACATGAGTTCCTTCTGTTTTTACTGCTGCTGGTTGCAGCAACATTTGCTATAATCCACATATATACCTTCATTATCTGTGCCTGAGTGCTTTTGGGTGGGTTTAAGTGTTTGTTGCTTATGTGTAGTAACTATAGCATTATATTTTTAGCCATTTTTTATAGACTAAAGTATGTATTCTTTAAAAAAAGGAGCATTAGCTGCATCCTTGCTTGGTAACTTCCAATAAGACACATCAACACTGACCTCTACTTCAGTGGTTCCCAACCTATTACATTAAGGAACCCCTTTTCTATCACTAAGTAAACTGCAGACCAGCATATTTTTATAATAATAATAATATAATATTTCATATTATATTTAATACAATAAAAGTAGAGAACAACTGGTGAACTGTACAATGAACCCAAATGGTGAACACAATAACTGCAGGAAGTTTGTGTAAATTGTGAGATTTGGATGGATTTTGAGTAGATTATTTATTTCCTGTGAATATGGGTTTTCCTAATATTTTCAGGAACTTTTTATACAATCCTCTGTCTGTGTTATGTATTCTTTTTTGGACAAATTTAGTGTTTTCTTGACTGTTCCATTAGCTCTTTGGTAGTTCGAACTGCATACTTTTCTAATGTTTATCAGAGAGTGAAGGCTCTGTGAATACAGCTTTTGTTCAGGTCTTCAAAGTTTAGATCTTAAAAGTAATCTTAACTTTAAAAACTAAATATTTATTTTAGTTTTCTTCACAGAAATTAACAAAATGCTGAGATATAGGCCTACGGTGTATATTTTTTACTTTTGCTTACATCCCTTAAAATCAAGAAGGTCTTGTGACCCCCCTGTCAAGCTTTGGCGACCCCTAGTGGTGGTCGCTACCTCCAGGTTGGGAACCAGTGCCCTAGTTGATACAGATACAGATAAAGAGGATAAAATAGACCAGTTCATCAGGTTGACTTCCCTGCACATTCACGTGATTAGATTGGTCACTTTTTGGTGTGTGTTTGTATAATACATCGCCTTGTCTCTTGTCTCCTAAACCCCTCAGAACATCAGCACCTGCGTTACAATCCTCTGAGGGACACCTGGGTCCTTGTGTCGGCCCACCGCATGAAGAGACCCTGGGCAGGTCAAGTAGAAAAACCTCCTGAGGAACACATACCCAGATACGACCCCCGCAACCCACTCTGTCCCGGGAACACACGTGCAAATGGCGAGGTAAGAGCAGGTAAATGCATCAATTCAACAGATGCAGACATGGGCCTGCATTACACAGCTAATGGCAGCTTGTTTGGTTATGGTTTCTTTTGAACTCTGAAAGATTTAAATGGGTCTCCCAGCCTTTCAGACATAGTATTTACTACTTTCTTGTCCCACCTCAGCGAACTTTCTCGCTATAACAACTGAAGAGATACCAAAGCTACCAAACAACATAGGCCCACATAAATGCTATTTGCTTCGGACGACAAAATACATCTTGTGTTTTGTTTTTTATGCCTCTGTGTCTGTCTGTTTCTCTCCAGGTAAATTCAGACTATGACAGCACTTTTATTTTTGAAAATGACTTCCCCGCTCTGCAGCCAGATGCTCCAGATCCTGGTGAGTACCATGCTGTAACAATACTGTAAGAAGTCATCACATTCAGGGGTTAAATTGGGATTTGTTGTGTGTGTGTGTGTGTGTGTGTGTTTTGTTTGAATTATTAAGACAGAGAAGATTAATAATTTTCAGTGTTAGGCACAAAATATTTCTGAGATACTGTCTTGGCACAATAAACTCTTCAGCCGTGACGAATAGTGGATCAATGTACTTGTGCCTAAAATGACAAAGATAATTAATTGTTGAAAGTGTAACACATATTATACAACATATTGAATTTTAAAACAACTTACATTTGCTGTTTTGTTCTTCAGGTTCAGATCAACATCCATTGTTCCAGTCTAAAGCTGCCAGGGGCATCTGGTAAGAACAAGGCTTCATGTCACATATTACAGGCATAATCAATATGTGCCTTCTTACTGTGTGAAGGTTTAACCGTTATGTGTAATTATTATTATTTGGATTGATGCACTCCCACATGCCAAGGGACTGAAGATTTAATGCTAAACTAAATCTGTTCCAATACATCAAATAGCAACATTTATGTTCGATATTGTACCTGCTCCTTTAATACAATGCTACAATGAGATCAATATTAAACACATAATATAAATGAACATGTGGTTGGAAGGTTAGAATTTGTTCAGGGATGCATCTTAATCAGTGTTCCTTTTTAAAAATGATGATGCATTCAAATTTATGACTAATTAAATCTGAACTGATGAGTGCAATCAGAGCAGTCATGCTGAGGCACCTCTCATTCATTGTTATGATCATCATCATCCTAATCAGCTATTAGGGGAAGCTAATTTTGTTAATCAACGCGCTGCATGCCACCTGTTTTCAGGACATGGAAAACAAAATCACAAATCCACACCACACACACACACACACACACTAAGATGTGTGTGTATCTTCTGTGACGCCAGCAGATGGGGATGTTTTCTTACCACTCCTTTTTATAGGAACTGGATGCTTGAACGTTATGATGACATGGATTTCAGTCCAGTGTTATTCATCCCAGACCTGGTGTGATGGTAAATAGGGGATAAGAGCTTTCCCTGTGGCCAAAGCTTGCTTATTTTTGGGAGTATCTTGTATTCAGACATGAAATGTGGACTTGACAAAGTCAGTGGATGGGCTGAAGAGCCAAACACGAGAGTTAATCCTTTGTTAGCGCGCACTTACATACAAAGTAGCGTATAATTACGGCGCCAACTGAAACCTAAGATGCACACAACATTTGCTTATAAGGTTGGATCATGGATCAATAAGTGAAGCTTCATGACATATGCAACCCACTCAGATTTCATATCATATCAAAGATATATGGTTTGTCAGTCTGTAGATAACAGTTGTTTTGTTTTTTTTATCTTGAAAGACGCTCATGAACAATCCCACATTTCTCGAATCCTTGGATGATTCTGCCTGACAGCAGAGTTACACAACAACTGAATAATAGATTAAATCAAAACACTGTGCTGCATGTGCTGGTTGAAAACAGTGCTCAGAGTTTAAATCCCATGTGTTGGCAGATGTTGAGGCTGTCAGTTTTTTCTTTCCAGAGACACTCATAAGAGTAATGAAGCAGAGAAACAGCACTGATTGGCGTGTTGCGTTGTCTTTGTATTGATTGTTAAATTTCACACTGTTCTCCCACACAGATTCAGTCTTGCCCTGAAGCAAAATTCAGAGATCCAATTAGAAGAAAAACAAAACGGGAAGTGAGATTTTGGGGATTTGGGTCATGGGAGACAAACGAGGAATGGGGTGAGGGAGGAGTTGACAAAATTCCTAATGACTTATTGTATCACCCTTTCTCATACATTCCCTCTCAGCAGAATGGTCCTAAATCCTGTTGCAAAAGATTTGGCAACACTTTATTGTACAGCCCTGATATAATTGCCTTGAAAGGAACTGTTCCGAAGAATTGCCCTGGATATGACTGACAAACAAAAATCGAATATTGTCTTTCTGAATTTTAACAACGTGAGATCATGCACTTCACAAAAACAATAATATATTTTTTTAATGGATCCTGGATTTTTTCCAGTCGTTCAAATTTAAGTAGTTTAAAGGATTTTTTTTCTGGAAATCAAGACCTGCTTCTAATTTGTAATTCACTATGTAAGCTAGCTCTTATATAATTCCTGCTTCTTTGAAATTCTTCCTAAATAAATGAATAGGTACTCTGTGTACTGCTCAACACTACTTAGTACACTCCATTTATCTTATTGTTAGGGAGGCACGATATGGATTTATTTTCAGCCGATACGATAACCCACAATTCCCTGCTTCTCATGGCCGATACGATTAGATAACCAATTATTTTGCACCTCTGTATTTTAAAAAGAAGTTCATAACCTGTAGTTTTTACATGATTAAATGTTTCATAGCTCTGTTCTAACCAAACTCACTGACATCACTAATGACAATAACAGTAAACAAAAAGTTCTGACTTCAAATGGTAATTTATTTTTTCTAGTAATGTTCATCATAAAACTTCACAAGAATGTCATAGAACATAAAGTCTATCAATTGTTTTCGAATTCCAAATAAATTATTATTAATATGAACCGATGGCTGGCATTTAATTATCTAGCTTATTTATAATAATATACATTTCCCAATATCTGTGTAGGAATATATTTATATCATTTACCTGTCCTGATAATTATTGTGTGTCCCTACTTATTGTCACACCAAAATACATACTTCTTCTCAAAAAAAACTTTGTTTACAAGAAGCTCAGTTAGTATGAAATTAGTCTCTAAGACATTTTTCAACCCACACTGATAAAACTAATACAACAAGGCATTTTTAGTGCTTGCTGGAGGTCTTTTTGCACACACACACACACACTGGAGTGCCGGGAGCTCATAATACTCATGAACAATTCATAAATACGACCATTCGGTTTTGCTCAGAGCATTACCACAAAAGTCTTGTTCAATTATTGATCAGGTACTAGCTGCTCCGGCCCTAAGAGTGTCTGTCAATACAAGTTTCATTTTTCTGATTCTGACTGTCGAGCTGCTATCCCCTGGGTATGATAGGTAAGGCTGAGAGAAAACATATATACATGGTATCCTCTTAAACACATACACAAACACAGACTGAGGACTTAGGCTTAACTACACACACTTCTAAACTCTGTATAAAGTGCTTAAAACATAATGACACGGTCATGTTTTTATTTCAGTTGGTCTTTTTTTTTTTCCAGCACAAAATGTTCAGATATCATGATGGATATCTTGAGTAGAAGCTGTCCTCAAAAACTGGATGTTCTGACCCCGGATATGTGTCACATGTTCTCAAATCAGTCAGTCAATCCCAGCCTGTCATCTTTCCAATTAATAATTGTTTTATTTTTATTAATATTAGAAGTCTTCTTTTTGCCCATTAAACACCCCTTTTGGATTGTAAAGCACTATATTGTATTGTTGTTTTTGTTGCACTAACAAGAATGAACTTTTTAACTAACCGCTCCATTGATATTTAAAATGATTTAGGGGAGGCAATAATATA
Source organism: Morone saxatilis (assembly GCF_004916995.1). NCBI lineage: Eukaryota > Metazoa > Chordata > Actinopteri > Moronidae > Morone > Morone saxatilis. Next base: position 7,570,120 of record NW_023339774.1, on the reverse strand, counting down.
ACTGAATTAAATGCATTTCAAAGGATCAGAATAATGAATTTCAGCCCATGGAAATAATGTAGGTTAATACTGAAGTTTGGTCAAATTTGTCTGTGATAGTATTTGAGAACAAAAACATGAATCCAAATCTGCAAGTTGTTACGCTTGCAACCATTTTCCAATTTAAAAAGCCCCACTAAGAATATCCTCAACCACAAGTCCAAAGATAAGATGTCAAAGAAGACATGGGGCTATTTTTGATAAGTGGTCTCTAGGAACCTTACAGAGCATCACTTTTACTTTTATTAACCAGGCCAGTCCTAAGTACAGTTAGACCATGGGCATTTTTTAACGTATTTCATGGGAAACCCAGGCAAGACAGCAGCTGCACATTCATGACTTATTAATGACATCCAGAACAACCACATGAAACATCATAATAAATAATAAAGAAATATAGAAAGAACAAAGACAGCGTGAGAAGTGGAGAATTAACTTCTTTTGAATAGAGTTTTTTTCTTGGATCAGTGCAAGACTAAAACATTTCACACTCACAGATGCTACTGTCAAAGTGCCAAGAAGCACTGAACCCCCAATTATACTTTTTGGGAAGTTTAGCAACACAGGAACAGCAATGCTAGTAGCATGACTCTAGGTATGTTGATCTCCTGCAGACTAAAATACTATAACTATTGACCATTAGATATGGTAGAGACATTCATGTTCACTGTGAGATGAATTGTAAAAGCTTTGCATTGATTCTGTGACTTGTCATCTAGCACCATTATTTTTTTTTAAATTTAATTTGTCCAATATTCCTGTTTATCACCACATTTTGTACCGTTACTTTGCTTTTTTTATCAACTTTATTAAATTTTACTCATTACATATGATTTATTATAAAACATTACATAACAGTTTTTGAACAAAGTTCAAAACATTTATAAAGTGGATACAGCCGGGGAGTCAAAGGAGTTCAATGTCTATAAAATGCTGTATTATAAGTCCAGAATGTTCCATGAGAGGTGCTGATTTTTGTCCAGGGTTTTCCTCCATCAGAGTTCAGTGTTTATTTGTTTAGTTTGCTTTTAGTGCTAATCAGTATGCTAACACACTTAACTAAGATGGTGATTGTGGTTGTCATATAAAGCGTGCAGGTTTTTTTAATCCAGTGTTGCTAACTCTCTTTCAAAAATACTATGGAATGTCAGACAAAAGCTTGCTAAGTACACTGCTACTGTCAGTGTTTCAATCCTTAGCGCAACCCTTTTGAACTCTCAAGAAGGAGATATTTCAGTTCAGTTCTGACACGCTCAACATATTTGGACCAGTACATGGGAATTCTATGGTTCACTGTGTATCTCAAATGATATGGTGGTATTATTACACATCTAACATTTCTCCGGCCACCCTCTCTCTCTTTCATCATCTCTTTTTTCAGTAAGGTCATGTGTTTCCATCCCTGGTCTGACGTCACGCTCCCTCTTATGAAACAACATGAGGTTCTCAAGGTAATTGACAAGTGGGCAGGGCTTGTTGAAGAACTAGGAACCAAATACCCCTGGGTTCAGGTATGGGATGTGCACTCACACACACACACACTCCTCTCACATTCACACACACACATTATTGATGTAATTTCTCCCAGGGCTGGATACCTTTAAAATTGTAACAGGTAATCTTTTCACCCTGCACTCCGGCGTCACTGATCATTTCGTTTTCTGCTCTTTCCAATTTTTCATTTTAATGTGTCTTGTATTGTATTGGATAAAACTTTAATGATGCCTCTGGGCAAACTCGCAAATTCAAACAGCAGCAGCAGCAGCAGCAGCAGAGAGAGAAGGATATGAATAAGATAAGATGTCAAAGTTTATACAGCTAGCAATTAAATTTTTCCTATATCACTTGCTGAATATTACAGCAAATAAAGACACTGTGTTTTTGTTGATAGATTCAGAAGTTAGAAGATGATGTACATCTTTACTGGTTATGGTACATCATTAGATAATATAGCTGGAATGACATTCTCACTGCATCTGGAAAAAAAATCACTGCTTTTTTTATTTGTTCAGTGTGTCAACTGGCACCAAATACTTATGATCCACATAAGCTATTGCTATGACTACTAGACACCTCATGTTCTGCACTTCTGACCCATCCCCACCCTGTTACCCTAGAGGGTTGATAGATGTTGGATAGCTTATGGCATTGCATCTTTTGAAGTGTCCTAGAAGAAGGCACTGAATCACCTGGGATCCCTAAAAATGAACTATGAATAGACCAGTGTATTAACCACCAAATATCAGCACCAAGGACAGCACCATTGTCCCAGATTAGTCCGTTCATCGGTTCCTCCTGAGACAATCTTGTTTTAGTCACCTGCATCAACAATGGTTTGCTGTATTCGGTCCTTGAGAGAGACCTGTCCTCTTTGATCTTTGACTTCTTAAGGAAAACAGAATTTCCTTTAGGTCACAGCCCAGTGCTCACATCAATGCACCACCAAAATGTTCTTCTTTTCTTCTGTTCTTATCTTTGTGGTCATTTTAGCTTTGCCCATGCTTGCTGTACGTACAAGTGAAAGTACAGGCACATTCACTTTTCCTCTTATTTTCTGTTTTTAGATCTTTGAGAATAAAGGAGCTATGATGGGTTGTTCAAATCCACATCCTCATTGTCAGGTAGGACATGCACACATGTACACGTATACATGAAAAGGGTATTCATTTGACTGACCAAATGTGTAAACATTGAGCGATTTCCACTACATGTATAAATGAAATGTCCTTGAAGAAAGAATATGAAGTTCAGTAATACATAAATTGACACACATACACAAGCCACTTCTTTCAATACAGCTACTTTCAAGGTGCAACATTAACATCAAATAACAAATGCTTTTATCACATGAGCACAATACAATTTGTGTCAGTGGTCCAATTTGCACGTCTTTGGCTTTTCAGATTCACTATAACAGTGATGTGTTGAAAAGGAGTCAGACAAGTCTCAGCATAGAAGCTGTTAATTGACTCTTCATTTAGAAATTACCAATGACTGTGTGCCTTTGCCATATTTTATGTAAAGTGCACATTTGTCTATCATTTATTTCCCTTTCTGATTTACAAACACGAAACACATTATCACGTCTATATTACTGTTTGGGCATTTTCTTGTCTTTTCATGTTTGCCTATTCAGGTGAGTCAGGCAAGATTAACCACTCAGAGCGAGAGCAAGAGACAGAGACATTTCCTTTCAAACTGTCACTTCGCTGTGTGATGCTGAGAAAGAGAACAATCAGAAGGGAGAATGACAAAAACAGAAGGGACGGTTAGCTTTGGTAGACAAAGTGATATATGGAATTTTAAACAGCAGTACTGTTGTCAGTGTGGTCAAAATAATATGTCAGCTATCCAAGCAACGCAGGAAACCAATAAAGCTGCACGAAGTACACGAAGGAAGACAAAGCCATCAGTATCAGTATTTATGTGTACAGGTAATATCCCTTCATTCACTCTCCCAGTGGGGAAATCTGGGTAATAAACTATGAGAATATTAAGGACTTAAATCAGTAGTCACATTGAAATGTACATAAAGATTCCTTTAAGAATAGTGAATTATTCACTGCTGTCCAGTACAGCAGCAGTTTCCTCACCTTCATGCGTATTACGTGTGTAAAGGAGTCTAAACCACTATCAGTAAAAGGCAGAACAAAATGGTCTTAATGACAGTAGAATATCATATTGCCACAAAAAATATGTGACATTTAAAATGAGGAAAGTTGCAAATGTTTACTGTCTCTGAGGTGAGGACAGAATCTCATTAAAGGTGTTATTGAAACGTAAGAGTCCTGCAGCTGATTGCATTAATAAGTTCCTCCTCTCTGGTTTATCAGTTACATTTTAAGTCCTCAGGCTTTTGGAGTAAAATGTATATTTGACTTCCAACAGGAAAGGTAAAAACAAGGGCCGAGAGCTGTAATATACAAAATAACAGCAGATGGCAGTGTGTGACCTCAGAATGACATAGTTTTAACACACTATAGATGTTCCATGACCAATATGTCTCCTTGTTGAGGAGTGTTATTTGTTTGTTACTTTAGAAAGTTGCTTTTAAAAAACAAAGTCAGATACAACCACTGTGAAAGGAGAAACTTTTTTGATTAAGATGGTTTATGTAATAATAATAATTTATGTAATACGTGTATATAGCTGTTGTCAAAGTCTTGTTTGTAGTTGCTGCCAAATCACAAGAAACGTGTTGTTTTTATATGATCCAGTATAAAAGAAAGTCAAACCTGGATCCAGGCTTTGATAGAGCTTTTTAAAAGTTTTAGCAGTTTTGTTCCTTTTTTCCTACAGTCCAGATTTCCCTTTCTTAAGACATCAAAGTCCAAGAAAATGAGTAGTGTGTGTGTGTGTGTGTGTGTGTGTGTACAGCCAGACAACCCCTCCAGGCCAAAATGTAAGAAGCAAAGATCTAAAACTTTGAAGAATAACGAACAGAAAATGTTAATCATGTTCTGGAGGCAGCGTTGCTTCTGATAACTTTGGTCTCATAGGAGCAGAGCTGTATGTATTTTTATGTAAGTGGAGGAAGGAAAATGTATGCCTCCGGAATAGTAATATCCTTTTTTTTACGTAAGTAGCACAAACTATATACAGTATGAATTCTGTGAAGTGCTCAGAACGTTTTTGAAAACATTTGCCTCTCAGGTGCAGATGGGTATTGAGTTCATATTTGCTCCCGAAGTACGTATTTCACTCTTGAAGAGAAACACTTGGAAGTTAAAAGGACCGATGGTATCATAATAGCTAATAAGAGTGATACCTTGTGGGAATAGAGCAAATGCTTTCGTATATTTACTTTTGTAATTCTCAGAGACCAGGAGAGAAAAGAAAAGATAATACATGAGAGAACAACAATGTGCTGCTGGATAGATGATAGGTCCGTGTATACAAAACCACAGGTATACAAATAGACCCACAGCTACAGATGGTGGCAGGCTTGCAAATATATCCACACACACTATTATACAGCCCGTATGTCTTTCTCTTTCTGTATTTCAAGGATCATGATCATAAACATTGTACTCCCTTTAGCCAATATTCAAAAGCCATTCATATTAATATTACGCTAAGCTGCTTTTCGCTTGCATTGCAGTAATCTTACTAAGGCCTACGGCAAAAATGCCAGAAAACATTGATCATTTCCAGCTTTAAAAAAATATATTTTTACTACATTTTCTTTAGCATATTAAGTTTTATTTATTTATCTAAACCCAGGACCATACAGCTATATGATATGTGCCCTAGAGGCAAGGCCAGCAGGAGGACATTAATAAACTGCCTCAGAATGAAAAAAAACAACAATAAATTTCCTGATCAAGAGGACCCTTTGTACATGTCCTTCATGCAAGTTAATGCAGCTTTTTTCCCCTGTTGCAAAGATGAAAAAATAAAACAAAAGAATTTGTAGGAGCCTATGTCAGTGTGATTCCTGCAATGCATTCTGGGTGAACAAGTGGAGGAGTGTTTAATCAGAAAACAATTTGCTATGCAGCCTGAAGCAGTGCTGCTTAAAGCAGCAGAGAATGCCTCTGATTATTACTCTGTTCACGTGATGGAATATTATAATTGGTAAAACTGACTCCTGGTGACACAAATATGTAACTTTCAGTAAAGCTGTACTGTAATAGGCCTAAAAACTCTCTAAAAATTAGGACAAATAGGCAAAAAATACTCCCTGAAAGCAGTTTGCTGACATTCCTAGACAGGACAATATGCATAAGTAATGAAAAGAAACCAAGAAACTGACTACTGTCAGTTATAAACACACAAACAACTTGCTCCCCAGTACAGCAACTAATCAATATTCTGGTAAAGGTCTCACTCATCAGAGAATTAATATATATATATATATAGTATATACTACCTATATATATATTCATATATGTATAATATACACTACCCTACAAATAAGGGGTATATATATTGCCACACGTTTACACTGTTGAGTTCGCATTCCGCCTATGCTTGCTGTCCATTATTGTGAATGCTACTTATGACAAACCATTCATGTAAATACTACCTATTTAAAACTCCTAGTAACCTGTTATCGTCAGGTAGTGACTTTATCATCGCAACAGTGAGTCACAAGTGACCTGTGTCGAGTCATTGGCGCTGCTTTTTACAGACCATTAAAATACCATTAAGTGCAAGCATAAATTATCCAAATGTCTGTTGTGACGTTCCACTGTTATCCATAAAAGCTTTTCTGAAATGCAGTAGAAGTACACTTATGAAGCTACTGTAATTCTGCTGCCTAAAAAGCGTTTCCCCAAGCTTGATTGAAAAATGAATGTAGGGCCTGTTTGTGGAGGTTCGTAGTGATGCAGACGAATATTTTCCACAAACGGAAATGAACCCGAAGTATTTGCTCTGTTAACTAGAGCTTAAATTGCCTGTTTCCTCCAGGGATGTTTACTCCTTCACTCACAAGTTAAGATACCAACGTCTCATATAGAGTAATACTGTTTGTAACAAGAATGACAGTTGGTGGCTGATGAGAGGAAAGTTTCAACAATGTTGTTTGTCTCAGTCAAAAACAGCAGCTTTAAACTTGCAATCTTAATTTTGAGCACACGATTTTAATATTGCTTAAAATGACTTCTCACTAATATCCAAACACACCTATATATTTTAAAAAAATACTTTTGTGTTTAAAAAAGAAAGAAAGATTAATACATTAAATTTGTTGTGTATACTTAAATGTATCGTTGTTGTATGGTGCACTCATTTAATGAATTTCACTTTCAGCCATCACACTACTACTCAACAACTGCCATGGATTTGGGAAACCGGGATGAATACACTGCCAGTAAACGAGTCAAATATTGGCCCACCCAGTTTCAGCCAATGAGGTCAAGAGTCACAGACGACGGCCAGCAGGGAAGGAACAGCTGGAACCACTACAGCAAAGTGACGCTGGTGCTATAGCATGATCGGCTGAGGGAGACGGGGGGGGGGGGGGGGGGGGTGCTGATATATATGCTGGGGATAAATGAGAGACAGTTTTGCAAAGGGAGGCTGTATGGAAACAGAGAGGTTGTGAGGGTAACACATGGCAGGTATCACTGTGGCTGACATTTTTAATATGCATCTCAGGACTTTCTGCATGTCATGTACTGACAGTGGCCTTGCAATATAAACAAACAACCCCACAGCTGTCAACAGAGTTTGATTCAAAAGTTGCTCAATCATGATTGATCCAAGGAAAAACATGAACATGACCACCTTTTTCAACGGAGCCCCATCCTCTTCAGACCAGGGACCCAAGCACAGACGAAACATTTCTGATGTGAAATAACCACAGCTGTCCCACATTTGGCAGAAAATTGTTTTGCTTTTGTGATTAATAATCCTAATGCTAAGAACCTGATTGAGGCTTTAATGCCTGTACATGGAACAAGGCTGATGTGGTTCACTGTGATGAAGTACCTGTCTTAATTATATTTTCGTGTCGGCAAGTTGATTTTTACGCAGTACTGAAATAAATGTAAGCCAGTGGCTGCCTGGAGAAACCCTATTTATCAATCTAAACAGCCTGGATGGAAAAAGGTTAGTTTTGAAACCTAAATAATCTGCACTTGTGAAACATTTATTGATCGAGTGGTATTGATAAATAACCCCATGAAATTATATATTTAATTAGGTCATTTGGAATAAGGGCAGTTGGAAAAAGTGCACAGTTGCCTCTGTAATGTTCTAAACAGAGAGTTGTACACACATACTGCACAAAACTCTAAGGTTTTCGTCTCATCATCATCTTCCTCCATCTTCCTTCTGCTTCCTGTTACATCATAGGTGTGGGCCAGCAACTTCCTGCCTAATGAGCCGGCTCTGTCAGACCGCTGTCAGAGAGCATACTACAAGAAGCATGGAGAGCCGCTGCTGCTTCAATACGCCAGACAAGAGGCTGAGAAAAAGGTACAGCTATACACAGTGGTAAACATTCTTGGAATTCATATTGAATAGCACAGAAAATCTCTAATGTATGCATTGGGTGAAGATGTGCAACAATTCTGGGATTGGAGGCTATAGAGGTCATAGGCAGTTTGTAGGATTCATTGGCATCTGACAGTGAAGTTTCAGATTACAACTAACGGAACACTGTTTACACACTCTATATTTGACAACCTGGGAATGAAAGCGAACTGTGAAGTGCGTAGGAGAAACTACGATGGCTGCAATCTCACGTAAAAAAAAGAAAAGCCCTGTCTACAGCCAGCGTTTGGTTTGTCCGTTCTGTGCTACTGTACAAACATGGTGTTTCAACATGGCGGACTCCATGGAAGGCGACCCATGGCGTCTGTAGATAAAAAGGTGATTATATACTAATAAAAATATTATATTCCATTTCTGCCAATAGAACCTCCTAAATGTGACACACTGGACATTTAAAATGCATGTTTGACTGAATGAAGTGCTTATAATAAACTTCAGAGGAAATCGTTTAAAAATGTCTCTAAATACGAGATTTTTGCTAAACATCATATTTTTCTCACCACGGCTGCCCTCATCGCCTCTTCCTTCCTCCATCTACGTCTACCTTTCCCCTCTCTTTCTCTTTCTTAATCTTTCTCTTTTTTTCCCCCATCAGCATCCTCTGCCTGTCTTTCAGTCAGTGAAGCGTGTGATTGGACAGCAGAGACGCTCATTAGCATAATGCTGCAGCATCCATCTTCAACCTGCGTGAAGATTAGGAAAACAGACTGTGCGTGTGTTTGAATGATTTTCCAGCCATGTGTGTTGAACATCAGCAGCAGTAACCATGGAAGACAACAGAGCCCTGAGCACATTAAGCATGTTGGCAAATGTCTTATTAGTAAGCAGACATTTGGTGAAAACCCGGAATTAACTCTCTACTGGAGAATTAAACTTGACAGAGCCATGACTTTTTTGTTTTGCTCCCTTGAGCTGTAGAGATAGGGCTCACTTATGATAAAAAAGATTGAATACACTTAATATCATATTCACAGCTAAAACCCTTCTTAAGACTGGTTTCAGTTATGTTTATCCAGTGAAATCCAATGTGCCACCTGTTTAGCTCGTCCTATAATTATTTGAAGTCACTTTGTTTCACCTTCCTCCCCATGTTTTTTCTTGTGCTGGTGTGATCCAGTGTTGTGCAAGTTTCTGTTTTAGTCCAAATGGGAAAAAAACCCTTCATGCCATTATCTTTTAGCATTTAATTTTAATTTTGTACAAGCTTTGAAAAACAAACAAGCAGAAATATTAAGCCCATTTTCTTTGCTTATTGCATCCAGATTACTTAGTGTTTGTTCAGATGTGTTGACAGTTGTGTCACCAAATTAAAAGTCAGAGATAATTTTTTCCCAGAAATTATGAATCTATAGGCCATAGAAAATGCAAATAGAAACTTTTATTTATATTTGTTATTTTTTGGTTTGGATAGAATTACTATTTTAACACCATCTCAGAAGTTTGGGCAAACTAGAACTGCAATCTATTTTCAGTTTTTCACTTAAGTGGGTCTAATCTTTGCAACTTGTTCACGTTCCCGGGAACAAATCATAGCCATTATTTGTGTTGATTAGCCACTTCACACACAAAACTTAAATCCACTTGGGGTCTATCTTAAGAGGAGGGCCTTTCTACTCTTTTTCTACTCTTCAATCAAAGCTGATTCTTTTGAGTGACTAAAGGAACATTATTTCATCCATCTCCAAGAGTAGTTGGAGAGGGACAATGAGCTTGATGATAGAGTATAAAATTGACCAAAGGAGTTTGAGCATGAAATAGGACTAGGCAGAAGAAAGAAGTTGAACAGAGAAGGAGAGGGAACAAAAGGAGGAGGTAGAAGAGTGGACGGAGACGAGTAAGGAAAGAGACACTGAGTCACAGAGAGAGAAATGTTCAGGTAAGAAGGAAAAGAGAAATCAGACAGCCACTGATTCATTCAGGGAATGAGCTGATAGCTGTTCTGCTGGCAGAGTGTGTGTTTGTGTGTGCGTGTCTACAAGAGAGAGACGGTGAGAGGGGGGATAGCATTAAGGTTTCGAGAAGAGCCGAGTAGACACTAGACAGCTGCTCATGGGGACTGACCTTTATAAAATCAGAGTGGAAGCAGAAGTGTGTGTGTGTGTGT
>NW_023339774.1:7540048-7559825 GCF_004916995.1 Morone saxatilis | reverse complement strand
TGTGTGTATGTGTGTGTCTTTTTTGCGCCTGTCGCTCCGAGCCGGGGTTAGGACCGTAAATTGGCACACTGCAGTGTTTGGAGGAGTTTGAATTGGGGTTCGGGTCCTTGGCGACACTCTTGACTTTGAAACAAAAACTTTCTAAGCTAATTGAATAATGCTCGCTGGGATTTGCAGTGTATGAGGTGTCTGTTTTAGGACATGCTCAATGTCCTCTCTCTGTCTCTCTCCCTTGCTTTCTCTCTCTTCACTCTGCTCCTCCTCTCCAAATCCCTCGGTTCTCTCTTATTTTTCCATCTTCATTACGCACCTTTGTAATCATGTTAAAGGGAGCAAACAGTGGAGAACAACAGTGTGAGGAGGGTTGCGAAGGAAGATTGAAGCAGGAAAATAGACAAAAATAGTTTTAGAGAAGTATATAGGTAAGAATATAATATGTAAAGTTAGTGTTATTGCACCAGGTCGTCGAATCCGATACTGCAAGTACAGTTCATTAAGAGAACTGAACACTTTGGGATCTTGTTATATTAGTCTGTGTTTTCCTCCACAGTTATTAAACACCATAGCATCCCCTGCAGATCCCTTAATTATGCATTAATGCCTGGACAAGTTTGTTCAAACCTCGGGGAGATTTACGGCCTAGGATGCCCTTACACTTTGTGTTTGCTTTGGCGTCTGGTAACTGATAATCAGTTTTAGTTGTTTTTTGTTTTTGTTTTCTTGAATCAGTTTCCATACTATTCATACAGAACAGCACAACATATACATACTGTATAAACGCAATAAATAAATGCAATAACGCAATAAACACTGCACAAATGATGTTACATGTGTAGGGTCTTTAGCTATGACTCAGATGTAGCTGCTAGCAGTGAAAAACAGAGAAGTATTGAGTAACTCTGTAGCTCTATGGAGCTTTAGCCTCTTTTAGCTCATTGTTTTGGTTTAAGGCACATTTTCTGTATTGTTGTTTTCAGCTTTGCTAAATCCACTGTACACTACCTGCCCAGCACCAAACAGCAGAAAAAGAAAGTTAGCAACTAGCTGATGAACATAATATATATATATTATTTTATTTTTTATTTTTTATTAATCCAAACTAGAGACCAGACCAGAGCTAAAAGAAAAGTACATATTTGACACATGAATGCCAGTGTTCCTTTCTGTCTGCTGTCTGTGTTAACAGGCTGTTGTTTGCCAATGTCTTGTCTTGGCCATAGCTACTTTATAAGGTCACAGTCTTTCAGGGCTGTGTGTTTTTCAGCTTGCTGTGATGTTCTTCTGCCCCCAAGTGGCCAAAAATCAATTAGTACAGCTTTAAGAACTACGCTGTCCTGACCATCGACCCTGCTGCAAATGGTTGTTTATGCTGAGGTCTTTACACATCGGCATTTCCAATCCAGTTTGTGATCAGACTGAGTTGTGTTAAGAAATATATGTTAACATGCCGTTACTGGAAATCCAATGCAAAGAAAAACATCAGAGTGAGAGATTGTCTGTGTTGTTTTGAGATTAATGTGAAGCTAACTTCCACCAGATTCTTACTGCTGCTGTTTAGCACACACACACCTGCACACACACGCTGAGCTAATCTATTTCTGATGGATTGTAATACCAAGGTCAGGTCGTGTTTGTGCCCACTCATCAGCTTGTTAAATCTCAGCTTCTGACACATTCTGCATTTAAACAGTTTATGATAATTGGGCTTCTTGCTGCAAACAGCCAATCCTGGCTGACTTGTTTTATCACCATTTTGAACTCAGTTTGTTATAAAGTAAGAGCGCCGTGCTCAGTCAAGCTTTTCTCTGTATTTTCTTTAGTATTCCCTGTTTTTATTCATGTCCTTATGGTCTGAATGCATGGTGTGAGGTGACTTAACGAGCCTAAGCAGTTTGATCAATTTCATGAGTTTGTTACTGTCTTTTATTTATTTATATAAGTGTGTTCATTATTCACATCATTAAGTATGTGGGAAAATGTCTGGGAAGCACGGCCATTTCATCAGTATGTTAAATCAACATTCAGCTTTAAAACAGCACAGTTCGCAGCACCATATGATAATTACCTGCAACAAACAGCTCGCTCTGTCTATTTTAGGATATCTATCACTAACACGCACATATTAATATCAGAACAAACAAGCAGAGACACATTCATAGCATAGGAAGTGTGAGAGATCTTTGCTGAAAGGATGTCAGAAAAAATAGCAGGTATGAAGAGAGAGAAAAACACACAACAACCGAAAAGGAAGAACAAAATCAAACTCGAACTAAAATGAGAAAAGATGAAATAAGAAGTCATATAGTAGTAGTTGGTTCTGAGACCAGCAGTCCTTTCTAATTGAAGAAATTGAAGAAATTCTAATTACTCCTATTGATTGTACCAAATTATCAAACAAACAAATATGATACATTTTAATTATATCAGGGGAATATCTGGTTTGCCTTTGCCATCGTAGTTCTTCTGAGTCGTACTGTTGCTCCACAGAAATCTTTTCGCATATCCCTTCAACTCAACACCTGATATGCGTTCATTGCTCCTACTGGGTAATGTACTGCCATGTTTAATAAGCACCTAATCTACTTTTTAGTGCAGCATAGACCAGGGAAATGATGCTGCTACACCTCCTGGAAAAGTACATTTTGACCAGATAAAAAAGTTATTGGATATTTCCAATGATATTATTATTATTTTTTTAAATGTATGGGGCGGCTGTGGCTCAGAGGTACAGCGTGTCGGCAGCTCGATCCCTGGCTCCTCCCGCTCCATTTTGAAGTGTCCTTGAGCAAGATACTGAACCCCAAATTGCTCCCGATGATGTGCATCGGTGTATGAATGTATATGGATGATTACTTTTAGTTGGCACCTTGCATGGCAGCCACTGACATCAGTGTATGAATGTGTGTGGATGGGTGAGTGTGGCATGTAGTGTACAGCGCATTGAGTGGTTGAAAGACTAGAAAGGCGCTATATATAAGTACAGTCCATTTACTATACCTGTTGAAACAAATAGAATGAACCCCAACAGTTGCACCAGGTTAGGTTATGAGGCTGTATTTGTAATTTGCATTATTTCAAATGCCATGTGATTGGGAATTATGTTCTTCCACTTTTTCCTACTTTCCTTTCAGCTTTCTATTAGTGTTTTAGACTAGAAAAACAAATCCTAGTTAAGCATAAAACCTACATACATAATATTGCTTCCCTGCACATTCAACAACTTTTTCATTTTGTCTCTTCTCCAGGAGCGTGTAGTGGTGGAGAATTCTGATTGGCTGGCAGTGGTTCCATATTGGGCAACGTGGCCCTACCAGACACTGTTGTTACCACGACGACATGTCCTTAGAATCACTGACCTGACAACAGGGGAGAGGGAGGGTGAGTCTGTGTGTGTGAGTGTCTGTGTGTCTGTGGTGTCTGTGTGTCTGTGATAGTGTGTGTGTGTGTTGTGTGGTGGTGTGTGTGTGTGTGTGTGTGAGAGAGAAAGTGATAGAAGATACTGGCAGAGTGAGTGACTGAGAGAGTGTTAAGGCAATTAGGACTAATTTAAGGTGACTCGGCGGCTCAGTGGGGCACCTGTAGGTTTGATTCCCTGCCAAGTTGCCTCCTGTGTGCATGTGTGTGTGTGTCTCATGATCTTCCATGTTCATTCACAGCACATGGGGGAGGAAACTTTTAATTTTACACCCTCCATGAACCTTGCATGGTGCATGGAGTGGTGTTAGGGTGATTCCAGATCAACTTGCTGATGCTATTTAAATGAAGAATTAATTACATCCAAGAACGACTCAAATTAATCCAAAACTGAATCTAACTTATCTATTATTGTCTATAAATGAATATTGTGGAGATTTGCCTCTCTAATGCACCCATTTTCTGTCACCTTCTTCCAATATAGGCCAGAGTTTGAATTATTGGATGTTAATTATAAATGGATGATAAAGACTGTCTTCATAGCTAACTAATGCTAATTAAAGGTGCTACATTCGAGTTTATAGTGGTTGCATGTATTATCTTCTTGTCAACCCTCCCAATATTATACTGTTATAAAACAATGAAATGCTTCAGTGATAGTTGAATAAAATGGTCATTTAAAGTTGTTTACGTTCTTTTTTATCCTAACATTATGGTGTTTAAATGACTCTAGCAGATGTTGTTGTCAGGGAATGAATTTTCTTAAGATCGAGTTGATCTGGTGACATTACCTACCATTCCCTCTCAAGGACAAACACCGCTGCATCTGTAAATCAACCGAGGGCTCTTCCAGACGACTTCGGTTGACAGTCGAGAGTCTGTTCAGCTGATTGAGCTCGTGTGTGATGAAGGTGTGAAGCCCAAGGCACATAGGTAAAAAGGATCAGTGGGATAGGTGTCTGCTGAGACACAGCCCATTACCACTGCTCACACTGAATATAGGAGCCAGAATAACACACCAAATTTAACTCCCGCAGTCGGTAGATGCAATGAAAAGGATAAAGGTTTTGGCGTCTATACAAACTTCTGATTCGGTGCCTCCAGTCAACTCAACAGGTGGATTTTTTTAGGCTAGCATCTGATGTTCGGATTCCGTTTAGAACAATCAAGAGTGTATTAACAGAATATGGGTAAAATTGTTTATGTATGACGGGGACATGTATATAAAAAAAACACAGGTAACTTCTGAAAACTATCTGTGCCAGTTTTATGACAGAAATGGAACAGGAAGAGGTGTTTTGAATGAATCTTGAATGCAGCTTTACATCAAACCACTTTACTGTCATTGCTCCTTTTACCATTTGTCCCAGTGTGATCTGTCCAGGGTTTGTGAATAAAAAGAAACTTGTTTGTGTGTGTGTGTGTGTGTGTGTTTATGTAACTATACGCTTTGTTTTTCTGTCTCTGGTTTGTCTGGCTTATTCCTCATGTCAGGCATTTCTTTTATATTTAATTTTCCCTCAAGATAATAAAACTTTTATCTTCTTTTCAATTTACAGCCTTTTTTAGTTGTACATCCCCCTCTCAGTTTTCTGTTCCTTTTTTTTTGTTTTTAGTCTTACATGCTCTCGATTCAAATCCCCTTCCTCGTGTCATTCATTATTAACAATACTCACTAACAAATGTCTTCTTTCTCCCCCCTGCCCACCTTGCTCCCTGTTTTCTCACTGTATCTTCCTCTCTTCTGTCTGTCTATCAGGTTTGGCTGACATTATGAAGCGCCTGCTGACCAAGTATGACAATCTGTTTGAAATCTCTTTCCCCTACTCCATGGGCTGGCACGGTAAGACAAAAACTGGGAGAGTTAAAAAGAAAAAGTTTTGGTTAGGGGTTACTCTACTGCTATAACCTTTTTAAAGTGTCTTTTGCAGAGTGACAGTAGGAAAGAGGGACAGATGGTGGGAAAGATTAAAGATAATTTGAATCTAAATACATGAACATCTGTGGATGGATTGGCGGATTATGACACAAATACTGCTACAAACTGGAGGCTGTTCACATATCAGGCAGGCTGTAAACTTCTTCACGTAGTCCGTTTGATACGTGAACAGGCTCCTCTCGCAGTCTGAAGGCAGCGGGCTCAACTGTGTCATTATCTGCAAAAGCCAGTCGTGAAATATGTGAAGTAGAGTCTTTTCACAGTCAGACTTCTAGTGTTGTACCAAAATAGGCGATAAAGAGGGAAGAGATGCATTAAAATGCTTTCACACCTTTCTTCAAGTTTTTCTCTTCACCCTTCTCACTCTCTTTCTACATTTTCTTTATCCTCCCTCTTCTCCTCCCTTCCCTTGCTCCTTGAAGTCAGCATTCACTCTGTGTTGTGCTGCCAATGTGTGCTGTTGCGCTGTGTCAGATCGATATCATTTTTCAATGAAAGGTGGTTCTCTGCACCCCTTCCAACATCATCTTGTTTTCACGATTGGATGCTAAATCAGTTTCCTCTCGAATATAATTTCACATTAGCTCATGCCCCGCCACCCTCCCACCAAGATGTATGCAAGTGAAGGTGTGTTGCGCATTCCCTACAGGTTAGATAACTCTTGTTGCATTTTAAGTCATCTCAGCTGTAACGAGAAACTCTCAGCTTTGATGTTATCCACTTATTTACCACTTCTATGCACACTCAAGACACATCAGCTTGATGTGTTGTCTCTTAGATCTCCACCAAGTAAAGCAGGAGTTCTCATAGGTAAAGATCACTCATGCTTTTACCATCAGTTAAAGCAGCTTGGGGAGACAGAAACACTGTATTGTCTTGTCTTGTTTTGAAAAGCATGGTAGCGGGGGCCCTCCATACTTAAAAGAGAAAGCAACATGTCTTATGCATTCACTGATTTTCTTTTGGCCACTTGGGGCAATGTAACAAGCTGTAAACACAATATTTGCATATTATCACCTCATAAAGTTGGTTAACAAGTTTTCAGTAGTGTTTAATGGCTTATTTACACATTAGAATCCTTTTGGAATCTCTCCACATGTTCATTATTATTCCAGTATTTACTCTTCTTTTAGCTTTGTTTTAGTCTCTACCAGCTGGGTGAACTATCTGGCTCTTTAACTGGTAAATGCTCCTGTATGCTCAGTAGCTAGTTGTTAACTTTGTCTAGCATTCTGATGCCGGCAACAGCCGCGAAAACAGTTGTTCTTGTGACTCTGAGGGAAATACTTATTATTGTGAGCAATATCAGAGAAACACCTTGCTGTGGGTTCAAACTGGAAGAAAGGTTAGCAGAAAGCAGTGATGCGATGAGTGATGTGTGACAGAGGAGAGCAGTGTCATCACGGCTGAGCGGTCAGAGTGATCCTTGTAAAAGCTAAAGGTTGCAGGTTCAATCCCTGCAGCAGTTGTGTCCTGCTGAGAGATAAAACCTCACTGCTCACTGACTGTACAGCATTCTGGATAAGAATGCATTAATCTGTGAATATCAACACCACGGTATGGCTCTAGATGCACTACCAAAGACAACTTGTAAGCATACAGGACAGTTTTCTCTGACTGACATCTGGTTTAAAATTCTACTTGAGCACAGAAATTGGACTGATTTTTTTAGCCAGACTTTGGCTCTTTTGTTAGTAAAGGTTGCTGACTCCTCATCTAGCACCATCGTCAGGTAAACATTTTAATTTGTTGTTAATGACCAAATACCTGCAAAACTAATTTCCATCACCTCCAATTAGCAAATTTTAGCATGCTATTGTCTGAACTGAGATGGTGAACATAGTATACATTATACCTGTTAAACATAATCTTGTTAGCGTTGTCATTTTGAGCATGTTAGCTAGCCAGAGTTCACTTTTAGCTCAAAGCACAGCTGTCCCTATGTACAGCCTCACAGAGCCGCTAGCATGGCGGTAGATTCAGGGGGTTTGTCTAGTTTTTGATTAATTTAGAGAACTTAAATAACTTATTATAACTATTATATTAATATTAATATATTATTATAACAACATAGGCCAACAAAAATAAAATATTAATGGGGAAACCTAATAAATAGTCTTGTGGAATTACTTAATCAGGCTGGAAACCTCTTTCACCCCAAGAGCTGATCATTTTAATGTCTTTGACTTGATTTACTTCTGTTGTTTTGCCTTACATTTTTACTCCTCCAATTCCAAATGATGGACTTTTTGTGACTCTTTCATCTACCATAAATGAGGTGTCTAGTCTGACTAACGAGAACTAACGACAAAGTCAAAATGATTCTCGTTGAATTTAGTCTACAGCTCCACTGTCAGAAAGTAACTAATCAAATTGAATATATTGAAGACACAGTTTTTAAGCCATAATTATATCGTCTTAGATCCATTTCAGAGATTGAAGCACTACAGCTTTGTGAACACTTATCACCTCCACATGTCTGGGTTTTTTTTAAATTTTTTTTTTTTAGGTTTTTTAGGTTCAAAGCAAGGCAGCCCACATGAAAGATGGTTTATAAAAAGAGAGAGATGATACACTCAAACGTGTGGAGAAAAGGACAGAGGGCACGAGAGGACACAGCTATCGGCTCACTTTCTTCTTATTTTATCTGATATCAAATCTTTGAAGTAAAATCTCAGTCCAAAGTTGCCTGTGGTGCAGGCTCCTACAGATCTTGTGTTAAATTTTGCCTTTAATCTTCGAGTCTGTTTTATTTCTTAGATAGTGACTAAAACTCAAAAGGTCATGTTACAGCAATATGTTGAAGGTCATTGGCAGGTAGTTAGTAGGTTCGCTTATATTGAGTGGCAGATGTTTTCCCCCATTTTCCTCCTGCCTTTTTGGAAAAAGATCAAAGAGGTAAACTCTTTAGAGGTAAAGAGAAAGTGAAAATTCTCTTAAAACAACCAACTAATACAACAAAATGAAGCCTTCATAGTATCTCCATTAACACACACGATGGGGTAATATTCCTCACATTACCTTTTTCACACAACCTGCCTAAATATCTGTGAAATATCACATTCTTTAGCACCTTCCTGTTTCTCGTTATTTAAAACAGTGAAAAGAGCGAGAGGAAAGTGTCAAGAGAATGAGAGATGCTGGACCGAGATGAATAAGAGGATGCCATAAGAAGAGAGAGATAGAAGGAAGAGACAGAGACCAAGAAAGAGAAGCAGCAATGTTAATATTAGCTTTGGTATCAAATGTTAAAAGCAATAAGCTGCACCGCTCATGAATCAGCTGTGTTTTCCATTGCTCTTCCTGGTGTTGATAGAACACTTCCAACTGTTTTTTAATTGGCAGAAGAACTTTCAGCTCCCAAAATAATGGTGTTATTTTAACTTCATCAAGGGGGATTAAGGGAAAAGAGACTGCTGAGATTATAATTGATCTGCTGTAGCGCGCTAACACTCAGTGTGTGTGTCACACATACACACATAGGCATACTGCACACACACTGACCACCTAATTTTGGAAACTCTTTTGGAAACGCTCTCATCCACATGCACGCGCACACAGACCTGTCCCACATAATGAGCTGCGTTATCTCCCCATCTGTGTTTGTGCTTTATTTGAGCTCATTTGGAATCAGCCAGCTTTTTATTTAGGGCTTGGCTTATTAGTGGCAGTGTGGAGATAGAAGTGGTTGGATGGTATTTGAGTCACCTGGGAAATTATGGATAAGATAAAGCTACCTGCTTATTCCTTCGGGGGGAAAACACACAACATATTACAGACTGTATTAACTGGCTGGATGACAGACTAGGACACAGAGAAAGGCAGACAGGAAAGGATACAGATGTAGTAGGGCTACACACTAAAGCATTAATTACAATACATAACATAAACACTTATAATTGGTAGTCCCTTATCCAGGAATATCTGCGAGTCTGTGTTAATATGCCCTCTCTTATATGCTCACACACACGCAGCAGAACAAACCAACCCACTGTTTAAAATTGGGTAATTGTCTACTAATAGGAGCTTCCGTCTCTATTCATTTCTTATCTGGACTGTTCACTCTTTTCTTTGTTCTTCCTTTTTTCTTTTACCACCCATTAGTTCCCTTTATGTCGACCTCCTGTCGTCTCTATCTGTGTCAGATCAACCCCCATTGTCGGGGGACTGACTCTAAAGGAAAAGCTCTTATTGTGAATACAATGTCTCCAGGGATCAATTTGTTTTAATTCCTTTTGTGTTTTTTAAGAGAGATATGTTTCTGCTTCTACTTCTAATCACCTCATTACCTTCTACTAAGATCAGAAAGCAACACAGGCAACAAAGAAGGTATTTAATGTTAAGTACAGTCACAAACCACTGAAAATTTATCTTTGGTACAGTAATCATCCTCTTTAGAGGATTTAGAGACTTGAATAATAATGGATTTTATGCAGTAATTGGCATTGAAATTATGGAGTAGTTTTGTCAAGTTAAAAAAAAACTGAATAAAAGAGCAAATAAACAAGATGAATGCAGATCCCATCCAGGTCTCTGGATGGTTTGATGAGTATGAAAGTGACTTCATAAATCACCAAATTTAAATCCAGTTGAATACCTCTGGGGGATTTTGGCACTGTTGCCCTGTTGGTGCCAGTCTAAAATCTGAGGGTTTTATATTCTGTATCACATACAACATTCTCTCAGTCCTCAGACCCTTGAGTTAGAAACTCTGTGTTAGTTGGTTTGTACATCCAGTTGAACCCTATTTAACAGATAATACACAACAAGGTGTATACAAACTGAACTACGCATTGGCAAATCCTCCACCAAATCCTTTATTTTATATATCAGAAGTATAGTATATCAAAGTATTTAATTTAGTTTTTACCATGGCCACTTACCACAAGCGTTATGCTTTTCCCTTGTTTGTTGTCTGTATTTAACTTTTGTTTTGGTTCACTTCACCAGTGAGACTTTAACATCACAGCATACAACTGCACGAAGGAGATGTATTGTTTCCATGGTTACCTGCAGTTTATTAAACAGTTGACCAGAAACATGCCTGGTGTCCTGTCAGCTGTAACCTGGAAGTATCAAACATGTATGATGTGACGATGGAGCAGCTCAGATCATCCCGGAGGTTGAGAGGCGTGGTTAAGGGTTAGAAAACCCAAAACCCATCTGAATAATCTTTGCCAGCCAGCCAGCGGTGTGAACAAAGCCTCTGGGTTTGTGTCTCCAGTCTAATGTCTTCCTCTCTTTATTCAGGAGCCCCGACCGGCCCCCACTTAAAGGAAGACAACTCTCACTGGCAGCTGCACGCTCACTACTACCCTCCTCTGCTACGTTCAGCTACAGTTAAGAAGTTCATGGTGGGGTATGAGATGCTCGCTCAGGAGCAAAGGGACCTGACCCCTGAACAGGTGAGTAATGTAACATACACATGTGACTGACTCTGCAATATACAGTACATATTATAAATAAATACATACTTATATCAAGTTTAATTTACTGTTTCTTCCATACGTTCCGTCTCAGTTGAGGCTGTTAACACTTCAGTCACATATCATGCATCAAGTTGTGTGTTTATCCAGTGCTTTTTGCAGGAAGGGAGCAGGTGAGATGTAAGTCATACCTTAAATAGCAGCTTTAGAGATTAAACTTGTGACCTGGAGTATGGGGTTCTCTCTTAATTTTGTGTTATTCTTGTCTTAATTCCACTGATTTCAATTTTAGATATGATGTTAGGGGAATTTGTTTCATCCCAAGCCATCGAATGCCCATCATCAAAAGCTGACCCTTTTACCCTCTAACAAATTATAATGGAAAACCAGAATTGCAGTGGATCCACTCTCTGTCCCTGCATTTGTCTGTAAAACTAAAAAACTAAAAGCTTGGCACTGCTGTGTTCTTGAAATTTTAGGCTGCTGAGAAGCTAAGGGACCTCCCAGAAGAGCACTATAAAACCAGAGAGAACCAGGAAAAAGAAGGAGGAAATGAGAAAGAAGGTGGAGGAAAGTAAAAGTCCGAGGGAAATGACCTGTGTGATGATAAGAGGGAGGGGGAAAATTGAAGTGTTTTGGAACAAAACTTCTCTGAACTGGTGCAACATGTAAAAGTGCCTTTCTGAACACAGGCCTCTGAGATATTTTTACTTGCACAATATAAATTATATGTATATATTTTGAATAAATTTCTGTATACACAAAGCTGGTACTGGGTTTCTTTCTGCAAATTATAAAATGGACTTCAAACAAAATGTGCTATGAAACCCATCCTCCATGTTTTAGGGAGATAATAAGAGAACATTATTCTTTTCTTCTCTGCTGTCCCTTCTGCTTGAATTTAAACAAACTTTGTTGTTTAGTTATGTTGGGAAACCTTTCAACCACAAAGCTTTCTCTTCCAACAACACAACAAATTATTTGTGATTCAAATTAATGCTTTTGTTTCTTGTAAATGTTTTTACATGGAAAGTAATTCTTGAATTAGTTTGACAGCTCTCAGCCTCAAACATGTGACAGTGTAATGCTTAATTTTATATAGAAAATAAATGATTTAACGGGTCAGTATTATTCTGAATTAACATCAACTTTACTTAATGGCATTCTCATTCGGCCCTCCAGCAGTGCTTTTGGACATGAGGATCACCATATTCAGTGTTTTAAATGTTTAAAACATATTGATAATAAAGTTGAATTAAATACAGAATATAACTATATAATGTTTGGTATACTTTGGTACACAGCTGCACTGACAGATGTGTTGATTACACTTATTAGACTCTACACCTACCAATGCTGATGCAAAAGTTTTCCAAATGCGATGAGGAGTAGGGAATAGCTAATTGATAAATGAGGGAGTGATTTGGAACAAAGAATGGTTTTGAATATTTCAGCACCACGGAGAGAGACACAGAGCCTGGATTTCAGTGTTTCAGCACCACAAAGAGAGACTGAAAGAGACCTGAGGTGAATGTTCACGTTTATTTCAAGTGTATCTTAATATAATAATGGTAGGTTCCTGCTCATACGAGCACTAAAAGGGTTGCAGTTATTTTTTACTATGTCCATACTAGCCATGTTTTGGGACAAAATCTGCAGTCTTGGTCCTTCAGTTGAACAGACATTGTTGCTTAATGGACCACAGCAGAGGAACACTAACAAACAGGAATCAAAACTTTGAAAGACGTCAACTAGGTTTTGCTGAACTGTATTTTTACAAAGAACAGGGATTTTATCCCACACCTATAACATCATAATAGCTTTAAGAAAGGACACATTTGTTACCAATAAGAACAATAATGTATTATTTACAATAAACAACAATCTTTTAGTGTACGTATGGGTATGTGAGTAGTTTGTCTCCTTCCTATCACACTTCCAATGAAGTATTGTTCAAATTCAGGAAGCAGGAATATGGGCAACATCACAAGGTTGTAAACCAGCTGAAGAGTTAGTTTCCACTGGTAGGAGGATGTGTTCAGTTCACATAGCCAACAGCTGGAAGACAAGCAATGATGGAGTCTGGTTTAGACTTAATGTCTCAGTAACAGGACTGTACCTGTCACTCTTATGGAGTGCTTTAGTGTGACAGAGTTATCAAGTATTAAACAGAGAAATATGGATTCCACATAATGTTGTCTTTACATTTGTTCTACATGGTTGTGTACATTCAATGTTCATTCTCATTATGTTATGATAATTAACTACAAAATATAAAATAAGAATATGAAAAAAAATGTGAATACAGTGGTAACAAATACAGAGCTCTAAGGGATCACTGAGAGCCCTTATCCTGACCTGCTGGAGAGGCGGTGGGCAGTGAACAAGAGGATTCATGTAGATTAAGAAACTGAATGTGCACTTGTGTTTACCAGGCCATTATAAACCATGCAAATTAAAATGGCAAGTTAATTCTTGACAATAAATTAAATAAGATGTGCTCTCACTATGATGACAGCAGATGGTAGTGTTGCTTAAAAAGTGAGGAAGATGACCTGGATTTATACTGAGAAGCTGACTGCTTTAGCCTCTACCAGTACCATTGAATGCATTCTCTTTTCCTTTCATCAGTCGAAGTAAAAGCTTCTCTACAGACAAACTTTTCGCCCTCAGTACAGAGATCAGGGTCAACTACATAATAATGCCCCTAAAGCAAATAGGTGGTCAGTATTGTGCTTAAGGACACTTCGCCTTCACTATTATGAAGCACTAGTTTGTGTCCTGGAGCGTACAAATGGGCTTTATAGCTATAAAAAAAAACACACTGCTGCACCCATTAATTCTCAGTGTCGACGTTCAGAGTTCAACTTCATAAACACATGGTTATGGTGTCACTACATGACCTGCTCCTCCTTACTTCCTGAACATTATTGCCTTTTTATAGAGATAATAGTCGATGTTGTGTTACAGCAGTGCCTGATAATGGGTAATTAATAAATTAAAAACACTCAAATGGATACATGGAGTGCTGTGAGAAAACTGTAATTTCATGATCAGGTTGCAGAAAGGGAGTATGTGTGTGCCTTAGCAAGCAGACATGAGACTGGGTGATTACAAAAGCAGCAGGGGAAAATAATTGGTTCAGCCAGGGCATGAGAAGCCAGTGATTCATTCAGTTTATCAGCAAATTCTTATTTCATTAGACTGAAATGTTTGATGTATGACATTCAAAGAAATAGGGGCACACAAAGTTAACAGGTCATTTTAGAGTAAAGTTTGGGGTTAGGCACGTAGTAAAAGCTGCGGGTAGTTGTGGGGCGAAAAAAACTATCAACGAGTGACACATACAAGTACAAACTTGTATGTGTCTTACTCAGACTATCCCAGTTGTAGCTCTTACTTCCAGCCAAAATCAATTTGTAGAAGCTCTTTGTGTTGACTCAGGGCACGGAAAGGTGTCGGATCAGTGAACTGGTACTGGAACTAAAAACAGTTCACACAGTTTCATGTAAAATCATCAATTACAACTTCTCTGTCCTATTAACCTCCTCAGCTCTGTCTGTTACCAGTCTATCCAAAGCACTGAGTAACCGGTGGCTAGGCTACTGTAAACACTGTGGATTTGAAGTAGATGAGAGAGAATGCCTGTATGTTCAATGCACATAAGCACATAGATTAATACACTCAATACTGATCAGTATATATCTTTTTTGTTAGAGTTTATTAAAAGCCAATGCTGATTTGACAGTGGAGAGGTTTTTAGTAAAAGGTGGATACTGCTATATAAACTGCTATTGTTTGCCATGCTGGATACTGCAGGTCATGTTTTTAACTCTTCCCATAGAAGCAGGTTGTTATCTACAGAAGAATTGTGCCCACTTGATGGTGCCCAGTCACTTATTTCTCAATTTCATGTCAAGTCAGGATGTAGTGTTTCTGCTGTTGTCAGTTTTCTATAAATACTGGGTTATGTTTATCCCCTCTTGACAGATGAATATGAAACTAAAGTGCTTCTCCCTTCTTGTTTCTTAGAGTTGCATCATTTAGTTTAACCATTGACTCAATTCTGGCTCCCCCAAACCATTTACATATTTAATAAAGGTGGATTTTACTTTTATCACACTTAAACATTGTTGGCCACATCTGACTCTTCTCAGCTGATTTAAATGTCTCAGACCTCGCCCTGTGTGTGCAGTGCTTGACCTGAACTGCGATATAGTCTACATCCTTCATCCATGATTCGCTCAACTGTGTCTTAAATTTAGAGGGGAATACATAATCTCCATAACCAACAATTGTTTAGTAGATTTTGGATATTTGTGTACTGTTACTTGGATACTCTCAAAAGGACATAACAAGAAAAGAAAAAGAAAACCAGCACATCTTGTTTTTTAGAAACTGCATTTTACTTTGCTGCTTTCAATTAACACATTTATTTAATTTTACACATGCTGTGTAGCGTTTTTGTCAGACACTTTTGTCTTTTTTTTTTTATCCATTATTCTTGGATTTCTAGTTGGCTACAGACTAACTGTAAGTTGGCAGCTATATAACACTGTTGCATTTACAGAAGAAAAAGCAGAATCAGATCTGGCAATGTCATTGTTTATTAGAAGTCATTTCCCTCAGACGTTACCATATGCCTTTTTATTCATACCAAGCTATTCCCTCTCAGGTAAAAACTTTTTTTGCAGTATTTCAGCATTTTTTGGGGGGTGAAGGGGCCCTGAATTTCCAACATACACATAGAAAAGAAGAAATGCACTTAATTCATTATTTAGGCTATACTTCTTCCAGTGAAGCTCAATCTCAGTTTCTCCATAAATATTAATATTGATTCCAGGCTTTGTTAAAATATACGGCTCAACAGTGACGATGTGCAGGTATAGTTTACAGACAGAGAGGGCATGGATGTTGGTGAGACAGTGTGTGTGAGTGTATAGCCCTTTTTATGTACTGTGACAGACCTCATTCATTCAGGTCAATATTTATCCAGTCCTCCAGGCTCACCGTGGATCCTCTTCTCATCTATTTCATCACTCCTTTGAGACTCTGCGTGTGTGTGTGTGTTCAAGATATATCTCCACATAGATAGCGGGGAATGTGTGTGTGTCTGTGAGTGTGTTTGTGTGTAACCCCTGTGTTTGTGTGTAACCCCTGTGTATCTCCTCCCTGGCAGAGGAAGGAAGATAGTTTGGCTCCTTTGCCAAATTCTTGTTGCTTGTCTTTTCCAGCAGTTTTGGTAGAGAATTGTTCTCCCAGTGCAGCTAATGATGCCAAATGTGGTTTATGAAATCTGATTAGTATAAAATTTGCATGTCCTCATTGTAACAACATGTTGTGCAGTTCTTTAAAAAAAAGCTATGGAAGGCAAGTTATTTTAACATTCAACAAATGATCTCAGAATAAGGACATGATATCATAAACACCTGTATGAATGCCTACAATACAATACACCACAGCACAACTATTTATGGAATATAATATGGTTTGTACAGTGATAATTATGGTTTGAATGAAAGACAAAGTCATGAGAGACATATGGTTTGCGTTATATTTTGATATTTGAAGATGTTTTCGGAAATATTAGTTGGTCATTTTGTTCCTTTTATGGTTGGTTGTTTAAACTTACTATACACATATGCACACACCTGATATCTTTTTAAAGGATTTTACCATTTTACAAATATCCTGAACCCCCCAAATTATTCAAATATGTGATTTAAAAGTATTTTTCCATGAAATGTGATATGTGTCACTAAACACATAACATGATAAAGACTACAGCCATGCTAGTCGCTCTTAGAGGCTATGTTTAGGCACATCTGTGCTGTGACATAATATGCTGACTTAAGAATGCCAATGACAGTGTTAACATGCTGCTGTTTAACAGGTATAATGTTTATCATTATCACCATCATTGTTTAGCATGCATTTTGACAAGTAAAATTTAGGCTAGTGGGAATTTAATTTCATAATTAGAATACTGGCCCACTTGGGCTAATGAATCACCAAAGTTATTACAATTCATCCTGTGGTCATGAACATGTATACCGAACTTCTGCTGCAATCAATCCAATAGTTGAGACATTTCACAAAAAAAAAAGAAAATTCAACCTGCTGGTGGTGCTAGAGGAAGGATCACGAAAATCAGCAGGCTCCATCCTCTGGGGAACATGAATGTTTGTAAGATAAGATAGATAAGAAACTTACATTATAACATGGCAACACAGTGTAAAACAGAGATAAAATAAATACATTTTCAGCAGCAGCACATATTTTATTATGTCTCTGTTCAGAATTGTCACAGAAGAGGGCACAGTTTACCTCTTGTACCCATTTTTCATGGCTAGTGGGACCTTGAGTCTCCTGCCAGATGGCATCAGCTGGAATGTTCAGCGAAGGGGGTGGGTGGGGTCATTATAGATCTGGGTATGTATTGTAGACTGTAATCTAAGCTGATGTTTTGGCAACAGTGAGCATTATTTAAAGTTTAGGTAGGAAACTAGTATGATAACTTGAAAAGCATTACAACATTGTATTAAAAGTGATAGCTTACAAGAGTTTAACACTCAGCTAGCTAATCAGCTTCATCAGGACTGTGTGGTTGTGCACTACGTTATGTAACATAAACAGTACAGTATGCTATTGCTAGAAATAAAACCAAAAAACACATTATCTATCACACAGGCATAATACTGTCAATTACTCTGATTTGCACCTCTGAAATGCTGACCTTTTCAGTTCACTGAGGTTGTGAAAGTCAAGATGACATTACATTTTTTTTTTTAATTTTGAACCAGAACTTCTCTTTTTCTTTCCTCTGAGATAGATGCAGGCAGGGCTCAGTAGACTCCAATTAGAAGAAGGCGTGAGCGAGCCTCTCTCCTACTAATCTGTCACCTCACTCGGTGCTAGAGATCCTAAAATGAGAAAGAGGGAAGAGAGGGATAGAAAGGGAGGCAAGAGAGCAGGGAGAAACATAAGAGGAAGGAGGGTGTGGCGTCGGGATGTGAGGACACCACAGAGTGACTTCATTTGAATTTGAAAGAAAATAATTTCAAACATCAATCCTCTGCAAACTACAGCCTCAGAAATATATCAAATCATGACCTGTCTGGCACAATCTCAGTAGGAATTTAATGTTATATAAGGTGTTGTTGTTTATCTCAGGACCATTGTATTGGATTGCATTATATTGTAGGATGTTCCTGCAATTTGTTCCAGTTTATAGCTTTAGTGCCTTTTTTATGAGGCTCTGACACATCCCCCTCCCACTCCATCTATGCACTCTGATCCGCCATGCTCCATTTGCACTTTGCTCACCACTTCAACTTAAAGGTCCAGTGTGTAGGATTTAGTGGCATCTAGCGATGTAATTGCAGATCGCAACTCCATCGCTTCACTCTACACTTCCAAGTGCGAAGGAGAAATATATCTTCCTAAATGTTACACACTGGACTTTTAAACCACAAATCTGACATATCAAGTTATAAAGTTGCATAGGCTATTTGGAAAAAACATGATAGTTCCCCAGGATAAATATCCCCCTGTAGAGCCTACATCCTATTTTGTCCGTTATTGTTCTCTTTCTTTATTATTATAAATGAATAAAACAACAAATGTTGAACATTTTATTTTACCTAAAATTCGATTCGATTAAGATTCAAAAATTGTGTTGTTATGTTATTATTTTTAAATTACATTACATAGGTAGGATAGGAATTTGGCGTAAACAGTATTACTAATCTTACTAATTACTCACCTCTTTTTGAACTATTCCAGATCAGACTCCACAGATTGAATGTTTAGCTTTGTTATGTCCTTTTTAACAGTCCATAAGCGAGATAGCTAACTAGCAAGCTTGCTCACTGAGGTTACATGACTGAACAAAAAACGCGACGCACACAAGACAACAACCCTCTATGACAATGTTAGAGCAGACCTATTTGATGGTGACATTTTCCCAGTAATAGAACTTTTGCTCCATTGGATTTCTGGCCCAGTCAGACAGACTGAGGGGAAATTACACAAAGTTGAAGTTATTTTAAAGCCTAAAACATTTGGGGCTATTGAGAAAACATTCAGGGCTGAAGACCAAAAAGCCTGAGGTTGGTAATATTTATCTGTGTCACAACCTGTTTCAAATGCAACTACTATGAATATATGGATTAGTAGACCTTTGACTGAAGTTTAAGTATCATAATTGTATATTACTTGCATGTTGTTGCTGCAGTTTTATTGCTCTGTATAGCGTGACCTTAATGCAAATACAGTCTGTTCAAAGCAGAGATGTCACACAGGAAGTGATATATGTTCTGATGTAGCACATTGAAATCAATAGGAAAATTATCATTTTAGATTAACTTTTTCACTTTTGCAATATCTTTGTAGATGTACAGTAAAGCTTAGAAAAAAGGCCAAGCTCACCAGCTATCAGACACCATCCAGTCAGATCACCTTACTGCACTCAAATTTGGAGAGACGGTACCAGGGATTTATCTTTCTATCGGAGAAGGCAACTTAACAGCTGTGAACTTCAAATCAAACTTTCCCATGTCATCATTTGAACATGTTTTTAGTTGTTTTTTTTTTGTTTTTGTTTTTTTGTTTTAATTCCCAGACCAACCACGAGTTATTTCTGCCTTGGAGCGTTATTTCAATTGAGATCGTCAGCAGAGCTCAAATGAAGCTGAAAACTTGCACAGTTGGCCCCTGCAATCGCGCAGCAGTGGTGTAATGGAAGTAAACAGAAAATAGTTTTTTCTTGACATGGGGAAGCTCTTTAGTGAGTAAAAACTGTGATTAAAATGCAACCAAAACATGATACATGACACCACCACAGCAGTATGACATAAACTTTCTAAAAAGTCAGCGACAATTCAGCTTGTGTATTATCTATCTATTTAAATAAACGTTGTAAAATTAAACTTTCTTGCATGCATCATTGTCTTCTGTCAAAGATTTTCAGGCCAACCATGACTGCATTCTGCCTTGG
>NW_023339774.1:7539225-7540035 GCF_004916995.1 Morone saxatilis | reverse complement strand
GCAGCAGACTTCAAAACGAGGCTTAAAACTTTCACAGTCGCGCATGGCTGGTGTTATGAAAATGAATAAAGAACGATAGTTTTCATGGTATAGGGAGACTCTCTAGTATGACAAAGAATACAAAGAAAACAAGAAAAGAAAACAAGACACACCCCAGAGGCAGTGGTATTACTTAAGCTGTGCAGAAACCATGGAAAACCCATAGTAGTATATATGATGTCTGCTCGGTGTGGAGCAATAGAGGGCAGTAAGAGACTTTTAACAAGCAACCACGATGCACACAAAACACATTACAGGAAACATTAATAAATAAATTAATAATAAATCTGTGCATTACGGTCTGGCTGAATACTATAATATATATTGACAGAAAACAAAGTCTGAATATCTCAAAAATACATCTTGTGTGTAGTCCTGTGGTGCCTCATCCTCTAAACACCATAGGATGGCAACTAACACACAAGCCCCTACAAAGCCACTCTGAACTTACTGATAGTCACATCCCATTTGCTTTTCAACTCACTACTTCAGGCTGTGGCTGTCAATACACAAACTCTTTCATTTTTCCAAAAATGTTTTATATTGATTTGGGGACAATGGCAAGTCTGGATAGCTAGCTAGTTGTTAAACATACTGTCAAAATATATGAACTGTCTGTTGACAAAAGTCGCTCCACTTGCGCGAGTTGAAAATATTCAACTTTGAGTGAAAGATTTGTGCATATCATGGGGCTTTGCAGTATTGTGTGGTGAGGACCGGAGAGACAGAGCTTCTGTTTGCCGCTAGATTGCTCTGCTGAAGAGAGATGGG
>NW_023339774.1:7538606-7539199 GCF_004916995.1 Morone saxatilis | reverse complement strand
TCACACCGGATTCTGCTCTGATCTGAAGCTGTTTACTGGCAAAAAGTGGGTTTATCACTCCAACTTCTCAACCTGTGTGCTGAGCCACGGAGGTGCCACGCCCACTGGTAGCTGTCTCTCTCTATGATTCTACTTCACATTAATACAGAGATTGGACAAAAAAGGACATTGCTTGGAGAAAAGTAAGAGAAAAAGAAGTTGGGCTGAAAATATGTGTTATTTGTTTCTGGCTATCGGTTTTACTTTACTATAAACTAAGCTGGCATAGCCCTGTTTGATGCAAACTCCATTCACAAAACAAGGATTTCAATTTTAAGTTGTTTGCTTGTCTTGTGTACAGACTTGATGAAGTATGAAGCTAGGGTTTTTAAAGATTTGCATCGTGATGCAGTTATTTCTGCATCCTTTTGATCCATTTATAGCAATTTAATCACATCAAAAGATCTTTATTTTGCGCTTATACTGCCATAGTAAGCCATATTAAAGGGTGAGTATGTACACAAAAGATTATAGAGAATACAACTTCTAGTTAATCAGACTACATTTAAAGATTCCTTCAACACTTTGAAATGTCTGTATTGCAGGTTTTTTTT
>NW_023339774.1:7531403-7538581 GCF_004916995.1 Morone saxatilis | reverse complement strand
CCAAAATTTCAATGTGTTTTTCTGTTGCCGACATCAACTCTGGATTGCGTGGACAAGATGCAAATTGCTATAAAATATACAACACGTGATTTTCAATAAATCAGTTACTACAGAAATGTACAGATGGCTGACAATTTAAAAAGGAAAAACCCACACAAACCTAGTCTCTCAAACCCTCTCCATTCTTTCATAGGTCTTCCATTAATTCACATCAATTTCATTCTCATCTAACCATTCAATGACCCCTTGAATCCTATATGAAAGCCTCTGCATTTTTCATGTTTCTCCACTCTTTCATTCCAGTTTTTCTTTTCATTTGTCACCCATCTTTATCTATTATATTGTGTTTGTGTTGTTTAAAAAGATGCACGAGGCTAGGAGGCTGGGAGGGTCTAACTGTAAATGAATCACTACAAATATGTAATACATTAAAATCAAATATTAAATATTTATTGTACTTATCTGCCGTGGCTGCAAAGTTAACATTGGGGGAAAACATCTTCAAATACTGTGTGAATGCTCTCAGGTCATAATAACTGCAAGATTTCCTGTTCTGTTCTTTTTATTTTGCCGATATTGCATGAATGCAGCGTAAGGAAAGACACCATTGAGTTGCATTATGGGAAGTGAAGGATCCAGTGTTTTTGAAACTTTTCCCATTCCCTAAAGTCAGGACAATGACAAAAAAATATTTTTCTAATCTGTTTCTCATGCGCCCCCCCAACTTTATGGATGTGTAATGATAAGTTATTAGAGTACGCCTTTAAAGACACTTTAATAGACTAGCTAGTCTAAATGTCACATGGCATATCTTCTAAAGAATACAGACAGACTTTATTCTTCCTCCATCTTCATTCTGCCCTTCTGTCTCCCTGTCCATCCCTGATTGTATCCTCCTCTTTCTTATGTTCAATTATCTTCATCCCTTTATCCTCATCTTTCTTATTCTACATCACCCCCTCATTTCATTTTCCATTTCCCCTCGTCTATCTTTGCTTCCTTATTCTCCCCTTTATCCTCCCCTCCTCCTCCTCCTCCTCCTCCCCCTCGTCCTCCAAACCCAGGATAATTTATCTGTACAAGAGCTGATGAAGCAGGTGTTGGTGTTATCGTGTTTTTTTTTTAAAACATTGACAAGAGAAACAGATACAATCGATAGCTCCACAGGGCCACGTAGGAGTTTCATAGCTACCAAGAGAACTAGCAAACAGATGGATTCAGAGGCTGAATATTAGCTGCCGTAGCTCAGCACAGACCCACACTCCCTTAACTCCACTTCATAAAACAGTAGAAGGCTGTTGGATTATAATATTTATTGGTGTCTGTAAGATAAATGCGATAAACATGTAGCTTTATCCCAAAATCTCAACACTCTCACTTTGAGAGGAAGATATATGGTTAGATCTGGAAAGGAAAGAGATATGTCTTCTTCCACCATCAGATATTTGAAAAAAAAATGACACAATGGTCAGTACTACAGTACTAATGAAATACAAACACACACTGAGGTAGTGCAAGTAATAACCTCAATGCAGGTCAAATCAAGATAGGAAAGATTGAAAGCCATAGGACTTCTGGAATTACCCTTGAGGTCTCTGGGCTACATGTAAAAACAACAAACAGTCTTTTATCCTGTTTGCCATAGCACTGTTAAACAAACACTTGTTAACCTGTGCTGTCCACACACTGCTGTTATGTGGATGCTATCTCGCTGGCCACTCTCTGTTGTTTATTGTACCATTTATTGTCTTGTAGAATTTGTTTTATCAATGCGGTTCTCCACAGCGAGCAGGAAAAACCCAATTTTACCCCATGGGGACAATCTGATTACAATTTTAATTCCCAAAATGTAAATCTGTCTTCGCTATCTAGAGTGGGAAGGCTTTGAGCTTCTTTTTTATCTCATATAAAAGGAGGGATGTATTGTCCACTGACTCTGAGCTGCTCACAGATTTATTTATAATGTGCGGTAGTGCATATGTTTCAACCTACCCTGTGGTCTTCACCATGTGTGACAAATAAAATCACACTCGGGATAGAATGAGCTCATGTTTTTTGTCTGTCTTTGAATGTGTTTAACCCCCTATTTTGTTTGTCGAACACCCTGTAGGGACAAAACAAACACACAAACAAAATAACAAGTACTGTGGGTGTATTGTTTGATTCATTTAAATGTAAAATCAGTTTCATTGGAATCCTCATGCAGCGAGAGAAATGTGCAACCGAATACATTAATTCACATTAAAAGTTGAAAAGTGAAGTTTGATCATAAATCTGTCAAAATCCTTTTAAAAGAAAAAAAGGAATGAGAAATGATCCTGGTGTTTCTGCTGTAATTAACAAAGTGATAAACGTGCAGAAGTAGGAGGCAAATTGTTTATCAATCTTAATGCAGCAACAAAGACGAAGGCAGCCTTCAGAAACGCATTATCCTTCTGTGCTCCGCCAAGGCCAGCAAGTCTATTTCATACTCTGCTGCTGTGACAGCATACCAAACACATAATTTGACTTTTCTCTTCCTGCATCCTTCACACAGCCAGAAATGTCTGAGGTGATAGAGAGAAAAAACACCCATGTGCATCAGGTGACCTTCAACCTGCTGCAATTTCCGCTGTGGACTCATTACCTCATCAATATGTAAACGGTTCCCACCGTAGAGTAAGGATGGAGCAGAGAGGTCTTCAGGGAAGAAGATTCACCTTAAAAATATTTTGTTGTTTATTGGTGGCATTTTCATGTCCCTGTGAATAAGATAGCAGGACATATTTCTTCTTCCTACAACAGCAGCTGTAAATGTCAGGTTTTTTGGTGTCAGATGCAATCAAATAAGACCTGCTTCTTTATAGGCCGACCATTTTGCACCAACATCCAACAATAATATGAAGAGAAATGTGTTATACATG
Source organism: Morone saxatilis (assembly GCF_004916995.1). Classification (NCBI taxonomy): domain Eukaryota; kingdom Metazoa; phylum Chordata; class Actinopteri; family Moronidae; genus Morone; species Morone saxatilis. Next base: position 7,535,678 of record NW_023339774.1, on the reverse strand, counting down.
AGGCATAGGTACTATTATCTCAGAGATTACTTTTACGGCATTTTGATTTCTTATATAGTTGACAGCAGAGAGCAACGGTAAATATGGAGTGTCAGAGGAGGGATATGTGACAAAGGTCAAAGCCAGAACAAAACCTTTCTGTATTGTTTTAACAGTTAAACAACAGCAGCGGGCAGTGTTACATTAATCTACCTGCAGTCTTTATTCAAGATATATCATGCCTTTGGCATTGCATCTTTTTTAACAAGTGGGCAGACAAGATTACCAAAGAAATAAAGAAGCAAAGAAGGTGAGAATCAGCCAAAACAAACATGCAACTACAAAACCAGTCTAATTATATTTTTGATCGGTATGAAAGAATAATGTGACAGACAGTAATTGTGAAGAGAATTAAATAACGTCAGAAGGTTGGGAAGTTAATAAATACTGCAATGTCTATTGATTTACATTACACGAATGACACAACAATAATTAGTTGAAGAAAATAAAATAAACAAATAAAACTACAATTTCCAAATGGGATTTCAAAAGTCAAGAAGCAGATATAACTAGTCATTTGTGCTTATTTGAAATGGTGACGCTGATGCTGGTTGCCAAACTCCGTATGTCAGGGTTTTAAGAATATAGACTAACAGAAAAGGAAGCAACGGCAAAAAGAGGAAGGGAATGACAACAATGATGGTTGCTTTGCGTGTCGAGAAAAAAAGAGCTTTATGTCATATGCTTCAGAGAGTGTAGAGGAGAACCGACAGAGGAACAAAGGCATTAAAACAAAAATGAGAAAACTAAAGAGAAGATGATTAGGAAGCCAACCAAGAAAAGGCTGAAGGGATGAAACAAAAAAACACAAAAGAGGCACACAGAGTGACAAAGCGGAAGACGGAAGAGGGAGAGAAAGGGAACTGTTGTGTAACGCAGAGAACAAAAACAGTTACTGGACATTAGTGATTAGTACAGGGCAGAGAGCAGCAGGCTCAGTAGACTCAGTAGAGTACAGTACGTGTGTGTACGTGTTAAATAAGATCCCACATTTATTCCCACTGTTTATGCCGGCTCCCAATTTAAATACATCTCATTACAAACACAAGTCGATATTTCATACCATCATATTTTCATGAAATCATGGACAATACTGGTTATGTCACCATAAAAAAAACATGTGCAAACAACTCCTTATAATTGTGAAAGTTATTTCCAATGACAGTGCCTCAGGAAAAAGTAATTAACCTAGTTTGTTTAAGGATAACACAATAAAGTCCAACACTTATTCCCACAGGGATCCTTGATGTAAAAACATATTTTTTCCCCCATGTTTGTGACTAATGGGGACACAAATTGGTCCAGTATTGAAGGAGAGCACAACCACGAGAGATTATATTCTGGGCTGCAATGTAATCCTTTGGGGCAATACGCACTGTCAGTGTAAATCCACTAAAAGTGCTTGTTTTTGTCACTGAAAGGCTCAGATTGTTATTATAAGTGTCTGACAACATAATGGGAAAAAAACTCTACAGATATTGGTATTGATATAAGCTAGCTACTTATACATGATTGTCACTCCGTTGTTTCACAGCAAAATAATCAACCTTAGCATCATCTAGCTTGGTATTGACAAAGACCCTTCTTAGTTTAGGCAGAATTCACTGACAGACTGCTGCTGGGAACCCAGATGTTTCTTGGCCTGCATGCTTCATATCACTGACTGCTGGTCATATGAGGTCGTACCTGCCTTACAACTGTAAGACTGCTCTGGGCGGGCAGATTATCCTTAGTCATACAATGACTTCAAATGGCAGAAAACAAGGTTAGTAGCCTGGCAGACTGAAGCCTCATCTTTCAGTGAATCAGCCAGCCGCTGCTCTTTAGCTGCTTGCGCTGGTTTAGCTGGCTCATGTCCCATCTCTCTGGCTCATCACATTTCTCTCTTGTTTGTTTTCTTATTCATTGTCAAAGCCCACGTTATTGTTCCTTTTACTGTTTTGTCTCAGGATCTACTGCAGACTCAGCTGTACAGAGGATCCCTCTATTAACAGCCTAGTTGCTCTTCTTTTCTTTTCACACTTGAGTCTGACATAAAAAAAATTGCAATGTTTAGGAAAGGCTTAGCCTGGGTTTAAGCTAAGCTAGTGTGGTTTCGGTTAGTTGAGGTGAGATGTTTTTACAGTGAGCATTTTATGTGTATAAAAAAAAAACAACAAATTATTATTATTTTTTTTAAGTTTAGTTTTTGTGTCATTTTCAGGCATTTTTGATGAGTTGTCTTGTTTAACCTGCAAGTACTGGTTGCCTGCACAGACACATCTGTTTTACTATATCCCCTTACAAGTTCAAAAACAGTAGAAAAACAGAGGCACAGGTCAGTTAGTGCTTGGTCAGTCAGTTGACAAGTGATGGCCATTCAGTCTATACTGAATCAATGTAAGCTACTCAGAGGACAGAAGAAAGACAGAACCACACAGGGCAGTATTGACAGCGAGAGACAGAGTGATCACAGATCGACACCATTTATTTTCAGATCAAAAAACATAATAGAAAACCAAAAGCATGACTTGGGAGGCAAAGGTAAAAGTTAGAGTCCAACATTTTAGGCAGGCAAACAAGGTCCAAAAGGGGCTAAGCTGAAGTAATAATACAGGTTTGGAACAAAAAATAAAAACAGGATCAGGATCAGGATCAGGATGGCACAAAGACAATAACCAGTATATATTCTTGGGAACTAATGAAGAAATGACAAACAAGTGAGTGGGGAGGGTGAGCAGGTGAAGTGACTTTATAATCAGAAGACTGACGGGAGGGAGTGGCTGGATCTGAAATTAGCCATATCAAGATCAGCAGCGACAGCACACAATCAGCACAGTCAGGATTTAATTTGCATCAGTTTTACAGAAAGCAAGTTAAACTTAACAATTACAACAACGGGACTTGGGAGAAAAAAACAAGGTGATATTGGGCTCATTTTGTTCCGGCGGTAGTCACTGTGAATACAGATGTGGATGTCAGCTATGATGGAGGTAGTCAATGAAAGTGACAGTGAGGTGTTAGACCTCATAATTATTGTTATCTTATGATGCGTTATTGTTCTTTTGTGCATGTAATGTAACAGCCAAACAAAAAAATCAGATCTGAGCAATAAATCAGAATTGAGCACTAAGGCTTGCAGTGTGAACTTAACAAAATGTTCTTCTTTTAAGCTACTTTTAGCCAACTCAAATGTGGTGGTGTTTCATTATGTGAGCTTGTTGTGGATCATTCAACCTGTGTTTTTCATCAGATAGTGATGAGATAAAATCGTTTGTGAAATAAGCTTGACTAAAATGGCAGAAAAACTAAATTGGTTTTGGCTATTTTATTCACTGAAATGTTCAATATCATCTGATGACTAAAAACAACTTGTTTTCATTGACTAAAACTACACTAGAATAAAAAAAATGTCTTTGACTAAGTTGTTGTTATGACTTATTATCAACTAAAAAAAACAACAACTGACAAAAAAACAACAACAACTAAATATGATAAACCTCTGAGTAAGTATGATGAAAACTATCAAGGACATTTGACACATGGTGAAGACTAAGACAAAATGAACACTACAATACATGCAGGACTAATTGCTTGGTGTTGTTTTCATGGCCAAGCCCCCAGTTATATCACATAACTCTTAACTTATATTTTATCTTTCTTGTTTGTTTGTTTTTATCTAATTCATTTTGTTTTTGCACTTTGTAACCTTGCTTAGATAAGAGTCTTGTGTAACACAAGTTTAAGGCAGACACTGACAGTAAAAATGAAAGCCACCACATAGAGAGGCAATTACACAGTGCAAATACGTTGAATGGATTCTGCTGAAAAACTGCTGGCCATAAATACATGGGTGGAGTAGAGGGGTGTCTTCTGGGGCTCCAGCACTGGATGTTTCCTCAAATGCCCCAGTTCTTTTCATTTAAACTTTGTGTGTCATTTCCCCTCAGTCTGTCTGACTGAGCAAAAGTAAATTGAACAAAAGTTGTACTGAGGAAATATCACCATCTGTTATAGGTCTGCCTGTGTCATGGGGGGTTGTTTCCTTGTGTGTTTCATGTTTCATTCAGTTGTCACCTCAGTGAGCAAGCTAGCTAGCTAGCTAAATATTTTATGGACTATGGACAAAAAGTTTTTCATGAGGAGTCGGCCTCAACCATTTTTGGCTCTTTTTAGGTGGCAGGAGTGCAAATCCTCAACATAATTCTCAAAATGTTTTCAGAATCATGAAGATAGTTAAGATAAGATAAGATATTC
>NW_023339774.1:7529268-7531378 GCF_004916995.1 Morone saxatilis | reverse complement strand
CTTTTACAATGTCCCCCTCCATAGCTTTCGGTCAGGCTGTTCCTCAAGATTCCACGCCGGGGCTTGTTGGGAACAGCAGTTTCATAGAGGGTAAAACAAAACAAAAATCTGCACCTTAATCACATTACTCTCACCTCGGCCTTCAGCTCCGCTGTTACATACATCACACTGGATCGAGCGCATTACAAATGCAGGTTTGATGTTATGCCAGTCAGCCAAGACTGGGGTGAATGCGCTGGTCCAGCTTTGACACTGAGTCACCTGCAGCTCGCAAAGTTTAATTTCAGGGGAGATCCAAGAGTAACAACAGAAATATCCAACTGACATTGTGTTTGCTTTTTCCTTGAACATCCAACAAAATGGGGTTTAAGGTTTTGACTTATTCTCCATATGAATCTTTAATTAAATTTGTACATACGGTCTTATTTTCTAGTTTTAGCCTTCCCGGTTGTTTGTTATGGATTATGGATTAGTAATATTTTTGGCCAAAACTTACAAAAAATAGACCAGGTTTATAGGGGAAGAAAAAAATTTACTTGCAGCGTTTAATATCATAAGATAAGCATAATAGATAAGATATTCCTTTATTTATTCCCCCTTAGGAGAAATTCAGGTTGACACAGCAGCAATAGGGCAAAGTAGTGCAAAAACAGAGAACAAAGAATATCACAATAAAATATTGATAATATTATTAATATTAGAAGATATATAACTATAAATTAAAGTATATACACTATGCATTGTTCAAGAAATAAGCAAATAAATATATAAGCAGAAAATTAAACTTGACTAAAACTAAAAAACTAAAACTAAACTAAAACTACGATTGGTCATCAAAATCTATGTCACGACTGCGGGCTTGGGACTGAAATTTATGCTACTTCAGAGGTGCAGTATGCATTAGCCTGAATAAAAAACTCTATAGGAAGCAAAAAAGACTGAGGATTTTAGACAAACTGTATCAATAATTACTGTGACACCTTATTATTTTGATATCACTTTTTTATTAGCAATTAAAACGTTTGCATCATTGTTCTCCTCTTTCTGTCGCTCAGGAGTTTTTCCAGTGTCAGTGCGCTCTGGAGCTGCTGGTCAGAGCCAACTTCACTGTGAAGGTCCAGCATTCAAACACCTGGTCCTCAAGGATGCTTGTCCTGCACAGGTACTCGCACACTTCAGGTCCACAGAGCATGTGTCCTACAGAAAAGACCACCCCCCCCCCCCCCTAGTGAAATTTGTTCACTAAGTGGCAAATAACTATAGGAAGTGATTACACTTTCTTCTTATTTTCCCTTATTTTTCCTTCCTCTCCAGGTTCAGTGATGATCTATCCTGAGCCTGGTCTCGGCTGACCAGTACCTGGATCCCTTGGTGGATCATAGCTCATAGCTGTTCTTGCAGGGCATCCTGCTGCTGACTCTGCTGGTCTGCATTACTGTGGAAAGGTAACCACACACAGGTATCTACTGTAACTTGTTACACTTGTACTCTCTTTAAACCTGTCCTATATCTTCCAGTCCAACAACAATGGATATTTTGTCATTTAAATCTGTAAATCTTTCAAGGTGGATCACTGGGGGATGAAACATTTGTTGTGCCCCATTAAAGGGACACTTCGCCCCATTTGCATTAAGCTTGGTATTGTTAAAACCCAGTCATATTTTTGAATGTCGTTGCACCATTCCCTCATTTTCCTTGAACGGGAGAAAATACGGATTTTAAGTGTTGCACTTCCTGCTTCCAATTGATGTAAAAATCGTCATTTTGCATACTTGGAAGCAGGAAGGTCTCATATCTTATTGTAGAGGGGGTGAGACTTACAAACCTCTTTTCTCGGTCAATAGGCACCAAATTCAGAATTTATTTTTAATGTTTTCACGGGTGAAGTGCTTCTTTAAGATTTAATAGCTAATATTGATACATAGAGTTCAATAGCCTTCACATAAGAAGTCTTTATAGTTTCATTTACTTCCTCACTGTCATTACCACTTTCTATGTCCAGTTATTTCTATCTGCTTTGTTCTGTTCTTGTCCTATAATAATATTATTCCTTCCAGCTCACTCTCATCTGCTCTTTTCCTCCTTTGTATTTGTGTTTGTCCTTTGTGTG
>NW_023339774.1:7520526-7529243 GCF_004916995.1 Morone saxatilis | reverse complement strand
ATGTGTTGTCATTCTTTTGTTTTGTTTCCCCTCAATTTCTAATTGGGGATTTCCACTTCCTATCCCCTTTTTATTTCATTCCCCCTTTGTTTTTTTTCCCCGGTTTTACTTTCCCCAACATTTCCTGTTGGTACATCCTAGTTGCCCAGTGTGGGTTCTTTCAAACGCAGTGAGCGACGCCGACACTATGACACGAGTACTACCGCGCCCATTTGGGAGTCCAACCCTCGGGAGCGAGAAAGCAGGCCTCAGAACTATAATATAAAGAACTATTTCACTCTGGCCTAGCTCTCCCCTCCTCCTCTCCTCCAAGCGGTAAAAAAAAACCTCACCACAATCGCTTTGTTCCTTGAACTTTGTTCATCCACTCTGGTGTGGCTGGTGGGTGTTCATTTATAATAATTAAATATTGCCACATTTAGGCACTCAGATTAATATGAGTTGGTTGTTGTTCCAGGGGCTGAATTTTAATGTCCAGCTTCCTCTGTAAGAGACCCTGTAAAAAAGAGGTCATATTATCTTCATTAGCCTGATTGCGGATTTACTTTAGGCTTCATATTTGGACAAAACTAAGCTCTAAAATACCACATGGAAAACTGCTTCAAGATGCGGAGAAATACAAAGCCTGGGAGGGCATTTAATGAATGTCAATTATGGTTTACGCGTCTCTTTAGGACTTGCTGAAACCAACCTGTACACTTTTGGCCACTGTAGTTCTTTTCTAGTATTATGTCATGATAGCAAAATAGTTGTAGAGATTAATTCAAAACTGATCCTTTATTTGGATCATTTTTTTTTTATCTGTGCCTATTGAACACCATCCAGCCATCTCTCCTTCAGGTGCTTTCAGATGGCCTGCTGTGCTGTGTGTTGTGCCACTGCTGTTGACATTTAATTATCTACCTTGTTATTCTGGCACCAGTCTATGAAAATGTATTCATTTTCTTGATTGTTGCCTGTCACATGCTTGTGAGTCTATTAAAAAACTCCTATTTGCTTGCACCTCGGTGTTTTTCAGGTGCCAGAATGCAACGTTGACATTAAAATCACCAGGTGGTTTATTGTTTTATGATGTGTGCATTTTATTTCTTAAATTTGCACTTTGGCAGTGTGTTTGTTCATCGGGGGCACTTAGGGTCTGACACTGAAGTTAGAAATGCAGAGCATTGGAGTGTGCTTTTTGGCGTGGATGTACCTTTTTGTTAGAAAGTCACCTTGACTAACAAGGGTCATGAGATATCAGTTTTTCTTCTCATCTGTCTGAGGATGGAACTTAGGAAGGAATTCTTCTCAACTGGGGAGGGGATCCTCCGCCGGAAGTCCACCACCAGCTCTTTGGTTTTTCCTGTGTTGAGCTGTAGGTGGTTCCTGTCGCACCATCCAATGAAGTTCTCAATTGCAAAGTTACAGCAGCTGATCCATTTGTCATTGTGGCTACTATTATAAGAATTAGACCCATGTTAAAAAATACTGGGATGTCCCTTTAATTCAAAACTACATATAAATATACAGCACCCCACAGATTTGTATGCAACATGTTTGTCATATATTTGCTAAAAGAGGTGGTCATAAGATGCCTCACACATGCAGCCATAGACTTTTCTAGTTGTTTTTCAGGGTCAGATGCTCTGATTTCATTTTACCCAGCCATTCAATCCCTAAAGGTGAGAACAAGCCAATCAGTGTACCAGCAGCCAGTCTTCATCCCACAGCCTGGCAGCAGCAGGTAACCGGCCACACAGCCAGCCAGCAGCTGATAGCCATTGAGACGGCTAGCCAACAGCCAGTTAGCAGCCACCTGGCCAGCCAGCAGCTGGTGACCAGACCCTGAAGCAGCCAGAGACCATCAGATAGCTACCAATCTGTCAGCCAGGAAGCCAACAGGGAGCCAGCCGTAACACAGAAGGTTTAGAAGGACGACCGGACGAAGGGCGAGGTGTGGAAAAGTGAGTAACTACAGCTGTGAGTTGATTGAAGTCACAGCATGTGTATCCAGGCTGAGGACAGGGAAAGTCAGGGGTCTTCGTGATCTTCATCCGGGTCTTCTTTAGGCACATGTATGGTTGTGATGTGATATTTCGAAGGAGGAACCTTCCGGGCATGGCTTTTTTAACATTGTGTCTGCGATTTGGCTCTGCAATCTGCACATCTTCAAATTCCACCGAGAGCGCTTCAGAGCATGTTGCCCGCCATACGTTGTTTACTTGTGTATTTTGTCCTTTAAAAGGATACAAACGATGTGTTTATCTACTTAAAACCTCCTCTAACCTGCCTCTGACTAATTGGCCTGGTGCAACAGTGTTGATGTAGCATGAAATTCAATCTGAAGTCTGCACGTGGTATTTTATTTAGAAAACTGACTCTCTATTCCGTTTCTGTGTCTGACTTCCTGCCAGCGCGATCTGCTCTGGGTCCATGAATAGGTTGTGGCTTCCGGAGCCAGAACACATTGCAGCTGTGTCCGGTAAAATTTGGGGGTAACGGGGACAAATAAATGTGTTGCCAGTTAAAGAGATGAGAGTCAGTTTCACTCGTAGACAGGTTTGGAAGGAAATGATTAAATAATTAACATAAAATAGTAGAATTTTTATAGAAAACAACATCTTCTCAAACTGAAATGGCTAAAAAGACACCAAATATTTAATGTGAAAATGAAAATGTAAGTTTTTAATTATTAAATAATACAGAAAATCAAATAGTGGCTGTCAGAATCATAGACAGACAAATGTAACAGCTGGTATTCTTAATCCTTTGGAGCAAAACTATCAATTAAACTGTGGGTTTGGAACAGTGTTTTTGATGTTGGTCTCTCTATGGCACCTCACACTTCTGACTCCCCGGACTGACTTATTTAATAGATGATCCAATGCCATAATGACTTTTTCCAGTCTGCAAAACCAACAAAATAAGTAAACAGAAAATTTGCTTAATGCATTCTCTCTGCAGGCTATGTTTTTAAGAAATTATTTTAATAATGACCATTATTGTAATATTCCTTTAGTGTACAACAAAAAATGTCAATTGAATTCTCCCTTCATTCAGGTAGATTCTGAGAATATAATTTATGTAGGCTTCAGAGTATGGAATGAGTTTTGATACAAGCATCTAGCATTTCTTTGTATACCTTGAATGCAACATGTGTATTGTATGGATAACACTTTCTAAACATCAGATATGCATGCATACAGACAAACAATGGTGGAGCAGGATATTTATGGTGTGGACAGCCCTTTAGTCCTGTTTTACTCAGAAAGAGTCTTGTTTTACTCTGACATATAATAATTTGAGTTGTCTCCCCAGTTTTCACTTCATATTTATGTTCACTGTCTATTACCAAGGCAGTTTCTGAGGTGTTAACATTGGGAGAGAACATTGTTTACTTTAAACTGCAGGGATCTATGTCCTCCTTACAACAGAGAAAAATACTGTATCTCTAACAAATCTCAATTCACATTGCATCATTGTGAACTATAAAAAAACACGGGCCGCCAGCATTCTTTGATTGTTTCGGACAGCTAAACAACAATGTTGGCAGCTATATCTTTTTCCCATGTTGGTGGCACACAGTGCTCTAACCATCAGTTCGCATCTGCTGATGTTTTATTGGGCAGGTACGATAACAAGACAGCTCCACAGAGGAAGATGTCCACAGATCAGAGACACACACTCCATTCTTGTTGGTAATTTTCTCGCACAGTGTAATACTGATACATGACAAAGAGCACAGTAAGATGGGGAAATATCACCTGCCCACAGCACTGAAGTAGCTCTCTACATCTCTTCTCATGATTTTTCTCTTTGACAATAAAATCCAATCATACACCGGCCATCTGCTGACATCACTGATAAAGTAGGCACTTAACAAAGTTTAAATTTCATTTCACCTCTTGCAGTTAGACTTAATATCTCAGCAATAATTAGATGAGAGGTTAACTTGGCTGGCTGGTTAAAGTCAAGAATACAGACACCATTAGGTAAAGAAGAAATCACTTTGTAAAGTGTTTCAGACTTCAGGAATCATATGCACTATATTATTGCAACCCATAGATTGACGTAAACCATTTACTCTACATGTTATGGCTTTCTGGAACAACTACGATAAGAAAAACAAAAAAGAAATGTCAATTTTCAGGTAGCAGCATTATTTTGTTCTTCACCATAGAGAATATTTGTGAATCACCAGCTTTTACTTCTTTTGTTGACAGACTTACTGCAGTGGTGTGACTTTATCAGTGAGTAGTTAGGTCACTAATTTCTACCCACCTTTTTGACAATTTTACCATTCCAACAAGGCCATTTTTTAGTACATTCATCGTTATAGAATGGAAATCTTCAAAAATTGAGCTTTCCAGATTTACCAGCTTCTCTTTCGTGCAGCCAGATAACAAGATTTTTCATATCAATCATATTTTAACCCTTTCTTCATTCCTTAAGGCCAATGTCATTCTTTGGTTCTTCTTTAAATACCTGTCATACCTGTCTTTACTCAAAGTGATAGTCTGAATCTTTTGAGTATCAAGCCCAGACTTAAATCTGGCTGCAATGACTCTAACAAGCACTTTTATCCTTCTCAGACAGCAGCTAATGTGGCCACCTGAAATATGTCAGTTGTAATGGATTATTTCAAGTTTACATGGTGGGGAAAAAAGAGGGGTACAAGGACAATATAAAAAGTTATAAATGTAAAAATGTAGTCCAACAGTTTTAATAATTCAGACCAACAAATTACTTGTGAGTTTCAAATTTTCTTAACTTGCATGTCTTTGGGCTTTATGAGGGAAAACCAAGCACCTGAAAGCAACCCACTCAAACACAGTGAAAACTAAAATCAGACAGGACCTAGCAGGCTAGGTCAGTTATATATTGTGTACAAGAGTACAACTTCCAGTGGATAACAGTCAGAAGTTAGCCTTTAAACTTCCCATTAAAGTGCCAAGCACTATTTTAGTTTAGCACTGCAGCACAGGTCATCCTAGTCTGCTGTACAAGGAGTGTTTGTTTTGTAAAATGCATGTACAGGATACAGCAGATGTTCTGTGATGCCCCTCTTCATGGCACACTGCCTCAGGGTGGCTGGAGACACTAACCTCAGTGGTAACAACTAGTTATGCAAGAACAAAAGGCTTTCCACATACAGACTTGGCACAACCCTATCTACTTGTGCATCTTATCTGCATATTTGCTCACATGACAGAAGTAGCTGTTAATCACCTCCCCCTGCCTCTAGTATAGATTATAACCATTAGGCTGACAGCCCCAAACCACTAACTCTCCACAGCAGCTGTTGGTGCTGCTCAGAGCTGAAACGCTACCACCTTGCTGTCCAGGTTAATCAGCCACTAACTGTTGGAAACCACAATCTCTGCCAGAATGCTGAAAGGGGTATTGGGTACAGCAAGGCAATGACACACGGTGGAAGCTACAAATTGAGACAGTCAATTTACTGTTCTCCATTGATGTTCTCACAGTGAGAGAGTACTGACATTAACGACTGTCTGCACTTGTACCTTCACTAAATGACTAAGCATCAGGCATGTGTTGAAAGGTGTTAAACTGACAACACTGTAACAAATTTGTGAGAGAGCCAAATTACATCATGGCATTTTTTTACTCTTACCTGTCTGATTCTTTCCTAAGGCTATCTTGAAAGATGTAAGCAACAGCTATACTGTGTTTTAAAAGTGGGTTAGAATGAATGAACTGCATAAACAAATACATGATAGGTAGGGCTGCCCCCTCATAGTTGCTTTAAACGTGCTGATGCAAGAGTCTTAGTTCTTGTTTTTCTGTGACTATCCGACCAAAGTCAACTATGTCAAACTCAGTTTGGGAGCTGCGCCTTGTCACAGAGAAGACAGTATCAGAGGATTGTTGCAGCATGGACATTTTCTCTTGCAACAGGGACTCACTTACTGGTGCGCTGTTGCATATGCTAAGTGTACTAGCTGCTTAAGGACAGCTTAAAACCCAGGGGGAATTTAAACACTACTAGCGTAGGAGTGGCCAGCGGGTAATACTGCCAAGGAGCAGGGCCGGAATGAGCTACAACTGAAACGGGGCAAGTGCACAACGGAACCAGGCTCACAACCGCAAGTTATGAAATGCTATACGTTATGCATGTCAGCTTTAGCTTAGTAATTAGCATTAGTGCAAAACAAAAGTGACCTGGCTCTCTTTGGTTTGTCTAGACCAGTACTGACTTTCTGACTATTCAAACCCACGATTAAATTAGATTATAACTCATAAATTAAGGTGAACCAAATCCCACATCTTTTGAGATAAATAAAATGGGGACATGATCCACAGTAATGTCCACAGTAATAATACTTTTTATTTCTTGTTTTATTTTTGTTGTAGATAATATATATTCATTATCTTAATTTACTTTTGATAGAATGGTCTTTGTCAGTTTATTTTTCAAAAGTCTGAACCTCTGGAAGACAAATATTAGGATATTTCTGGGACTGTATAAAGAATACTTTGTTTATTAACTTTTTTAAGATGCAGAATAGAATGAGGACACCCCTACGACCCGCTGTGTGCACTAAACTCTCACTTGCAATTAGGATTGCCAAAATATACATTTTCGGTGTAAACAAAACAAAACCTAATCCACCTTCTATTCTAACCTCCCCTCGCCTCCTAATAATTTGCATACAGTCCCTCAGACAGAAGGACTTAAAGCTTATGCTAGATATGTGGTGCTTTTGTGTGCAAGGTACTGTGCAGCTGAACACAACAAACCCCAAACCCCCCAAAAAAAACACAAGAGTTGCAGCCATCGACCATTGGCTCTGTGGTAAACAAGCCCGCAGTTGCTTATAATAAGCAGACATTGGAAACATAAGGACTGCAGAAAAACTAAACAAAAACGTAAGCAAGGGAAGCACTGTGAGAGGAAAGGAAAAAAAACACATGATGGAGAGGAATGGAGGGGGTAAAAAACGAAGGAGAGAGGAAAACTGACAGAGAGCAGAAGAGCGCTGAGAGGAGAATTATAACCACTGTATGTAATTACTGCAATAACAAGCTATTCACCCTGTGTGACCAATTTTTATTGGGCAATGTGACAAGGGGGAAGGATGGTAATTGCTGTCCTAAGAACAATGCAGATTAAAAAATTGATGAGCCCATCAACTTAGATGACTGCAAAAGAGTGTGTTTGTGTGTGCAAACAAAGCAAGAGAGTGTATACAGAGTGTCAGCAGAAAGGGTGTGTGTGTTTGTATTCATAACGAGTTGTATGGCTGTGTATCGGAAAGTTAAATGTGTGTGTGTGTGTGTGTGTGTGTTTAAAATGACAGTGTGTGGGTGTGTATTTTGTATTTGAGTGCTTGTTTGGTAGATGACAGTAAACGACAGCTACTGGGTTGTCCAGGGTCTCAGAGCTTGTTAAAGAGTGACCGCGGATGATGGAGTGGGTCTGCTGAATGTTCACTCTGTACACACACAAACACACACACTTTCTAAACAGTCAGTACGCTGTTATAAACTTCTTGTTCAGTTATTTACCGGTTTCTTTCCAAAGTTGTTTTATTGTGAATGATCTTCACAAGTTGAAACCTAATTATGGTGTGTGTGTGCGTGTGTGCGTGTGTGCGTGTGTGTGTGTGTGTGTGTGTGCGTGTGTGTGACTGCACCTGCAGTTCTGTTCTGTCTTTGTGAGGACAATTGTTTTAAACATTTCGACATTTAAAGTGAGGACATTTTTGCTGGTTCTCACTTCTCCAAAGACTTGGTTTAAGGGAGTTAAGGATTTCAAAGGACCTTACACTTTTAGGGTTTTAATGAAATATAATGAGATATATAAGTTATAATATCAAACAAAATTAAAGCAGCTCCAGTCAATATGCCTATTTATATAATAACAGTTGATCAAATGACTACATGTAATGAAAGGGGTCTGTAAACGCTCAGCGTCACTAACACAGTTTTCAGTTAAAAAGAAGCTTTGATAAACCCACTGTATGCTACCTTTAAGCGAAGATAGTCACTACCAGTTCAGCATTTATCATAGCTGCAAACAGGGGTTTGTGGAGACCAGGCCAGAGCTAAAAGGAGAGTGGATATTGGCATACTTACAATGACCCAGTACTACTTCAATGAATATCAAAGCTGCCTCTGTATCTGTTGGCCATGTAAATAGGCAACTGTTAGCTTAACACATTTTATCATAACAACTTAATAAGGGGATATTATGTCAGTATCGGGTTTTCTGCCGTCCCCAAGTGGCCTTCTTTCTCTTAATTCTTCTTCAAGGAGGGTTTACTGGATGCACAATTGTATTTTATCCAATCGCGTCAGAGAATCTACCCTAGTTTACATTTCTACCTTTTTTAGCCATGCTAGCACTGTGACTCCAGTCTACCACTTTAGTCTAGACTGTAATATCTCTACAGGATGGATTGCCACAAATATTTTCTGTAGACATTTGGCGTTCCAGAGATTGACTTCTAATACATTTGGCGATCCCCTGACTTTTTCCTCCTAGTACCATCAGAAGATTGACATTGATGGGTTTTGAAAGAAATACCTTGATTGCCATTAAATTAGGTACACACATTCATGTCCTGATCAGGATGAATAGTAATAATTTTTGGTGATCTCTTAAACTTTTCATTTAGTACCACCATCAGATGGCTCTTTGTTCAATAATTTGGTTTATGACAAGATATCTGCCAAATGTTGATTTTCGGTTCTGCTCAGGACTCTTTTTC
>NW_023339774.1:7518867-7520426 GCF_004916995.1 Morone saxatilis | reverse complement strand
GTCACAGCATCAACTGTGACACTCCTTGTTGATATCTGTATCAACGAGGATTATAATATTTGCTGTTGAAACCAATAGATAACACATCATCTGTCCCTAATGTATATATTTGCATTATGTCAAATAAACTGTAGTAAGCACACACCATCACACACACAAGAACTGATTAAGCTTGTCATTTCTATTAGTGTGGCATTTCCAAGTAATAACAGACTGGCTTACTCATTGTACAAAATATAATGATACTTTACAACAAACAAACCCATTCAAGTATGCAACATTTTAAACATCTAAACTGGTTAAACAACAGTGTTCAGTATGTGTATCAGCAGGTCATAAATGCCTACTGTAAATGACTAGGTGACAGACTACTTAGAGATGTTTTAGCATTCTAGAGACTGCATAGGTACAACCCAATCACCTTCCGTCAAAATTCTATCAAAACTTAGGGACATTCGAATCTAAATCCTTTTCCTTTTTCATGAAATGAATGTACTTTGTGTTTTCAGAAAATGAGCATAATAAGTAATACCCCCTCTGCATGGCTTTCAATAGGCACAGCAGTCTTGTTGGTATGCTAATTTTCAGCAGGCTAGAACCATTAAACCAATCAATTTAGTTTTTTTTCATGCCGTATTGGATTTAATCTGTTATTTGTTCTGTTGTTATTGTATGTTTGTTCGTTTGTTTCTGCTAATATTGTTGTTATGTGTAGATTGTTTTATGACAGAATTAAACCAATCCAATGACAGTTTTTACTAATATTGTTTCACCCTCATGCATATTGTGTGTAGGAGGGTAAACACAACATTAGCACCTCAGTACTGTGTGATAAAATTCACAGCAAGAATCAAACGGAATCAAACTGAATCTAACTTAACAACTTACTGTCACAGCGTACTGAACATGATAACATTCACAAAGCCAAAGTCAGGCATATTGAATTGTATTGCATATGTTTCACTCTCATTTTGTCCACCTCCTGTTTATCTCAACTTGCATCAACATGCATGGGATGAACTTGTTTGTACTATTTGAGAAAGACTTTTTTTTTTTTGCATTAGCATGCATGGAGTATGTTGTGCTCTTGGCAACGGCCCAGGAAAGGTCTTATGTGAGTTAAGCTGTTAACATTCACCTCTGATACCCTGCAACTGAACATTGTTGTTGACGAGAACAAATCAATTAACCGGATATTACTTTGTCAGTAGTGTGTTTGGTATGATAATGTTTTAATTAAATTGCTGTATTAGTTTTAAATTGCTTGTATTTGTAGGACCCTGACAAATATTTTGTCACTGTCATGGCCTGACTCTTTTAACTCCTAAAACATTGTGCACTTATTATTTAGATTGTTCATATGCATACTTTACAAATTCTGAAGTATCAGAGCTGCTACTGATATTATTTTCTTGAATCTCGACTCATTCTTCATGCGTCCATATGTTTTGTTCATTTCCAGATTTTTTATTAGCAATTCCTTATATATATAATTTTACAGAATTTGGCTTTGTCACTGTTTACCAAATTTGCTTCTATATTTCAGAATTATAGATATA
>NW_023339774.1:7517758-7518854 GCF_004916995.1 Morone saxatilis | reverse complement strand
GGCCTATGATGTCCTTGGTCCTGAGCCATTACTCCCTTGCTGTGCGTTGGAGGTTGCGGTCTCACATTTTTCCACGCTTAATTTCAGTGCTGAACCAATGCCAGAACAAAAGCTGGCACGAGAGAAGAATAAGAGGGAGAAAAGTCTTAGAGTGTTCATATTTCTTTACCCAGTGACAACAATTTGGGGTTGTTTTCAGAAGCAGAGTTGATATACAGCATCTTACTGTGTTCATTAGAGAATGGATAGCTGGATAAGCAAAGCAAATTGTCTATATTGAAAAAATAAATGAATAAATAAAATGAATGGTTGTTGTAGTTGTTTCAGGTGTGGGTGAGCATTTACATTTTTCTTACAAACATAGCATTTAAACACATAAAAAAATTTTTTCAATTTACGCAGGAATGAACTGCCTGAACTCTCTGACTTTATCCAAAGACTTTTGTTAGAACATTACCACAGTTGCTCTTCTTGTCTTATAAGTGTACTTGATAACTTATTTTCTATATCAATAAAATGAAATATATATTTGTAAGACTTCAACTGTGTTTAACATATTGTGACTGCATGGAAGATAACATATGAATCCCTTGTGCCCTGTGTATAAGCATCTGCACTGACTAATTCTCTCTTGCTCAATAGTTTGCCACCTGTCTGTATATTTATTTAAGAAGGAAAAACACACAGTAAGTTGCGGATTCATTAGTTACACCTACACAATTTAATATAATCTTGTGATTTAGCTTTTGTTGAGAATGTTATTTCAACTCAATGGTAATTTGAGTTCTGTAATTAGTTGAAGGGAAAACCCTCACTGGATCCATCTTCCAGAATAGCTGCAGTTCAGTACCATGGATAGCTCCACCACTGAGGTACACATACAATGTGGAGCTGGATTATCACTGAGATGTATTTTGACCTTGACCTTGAAGCAATTTAGTGTTAAAAAGTAAAGTTTCACAAATGTATCTGTGTGCTGTAACACCCTCACATTCACACATCCTTATTCATGCATTTTACTTTTACAATTCCATCTTTCCTTCTTTGAAACTGAAATTTTGTTTATTCTTGTTTCATCTTCTCTCTCTCTCTCTCT
>NW_023339774.1:7515255-7517707 GCF_004916995.1 Morone saxatilis | reverse complement strand
ACACACACACACACAGATGCTCAAGATCCCTTGGTGACAGAGGGTATAGTTGAGCGATATCATCTGCCATGGGGCAATCTGTCAAAGCCAGGACAGAAAGTTGGCAGAGGAGAACCACGGGACAATCCCAGATACCAGAGAGGCATGCTGCCAAGATGAAGAGATGGAAGAGGCAGACAGGCAGAGAATCAAGTCACAGAGAAAGCAAAAGTGAAGCTGAGGTTTGTTTAGTGGGGGTTGTATGACGGGGAATGAAGTGAGAGGTCAAATTAGAGATAAAGATTTGTTCTATCACATCTCACGGAGCGCAATCAACAGTGATTTCAGTTTGCAATGAACGCACTGTGAGTACACTACAATGAACTATTGCATCTAGGTAAAAATTTCAAACACATTATGGTATTAAGTTACTTTTTATTGGTGTGCATCTGCCTATACAGAGTTCAGTTCATATCTTTAAGACCTGCACAGTCCACAATAGTCTAGAATAAAATTTGTAGAATTTATAGAATTTAGTTACTCTATGTAACTCTTTTAATGTCCACAACAGCCGGTAACAGCTCACATTTCACTCTTGTGACCTTGGAAAAAGGACATTACATAAACATTATAAATGGAACCAGGATCAATAGATTGTGTAACAAAGTGTGTAATTTACTGACTCAACAAAGTGGATTTAGTGTTAACCTACTCTTTAATTATTTCCTACAATAATTTTTATAGTGGCCTGTAGTACTTTGAATCAAATCCATGAAAACAATACAGCCCCACCCTTTTTGATGTGTACATTTTCAAATCCAAACTCCAAGAAGTAATTCAGCATTTTGAACTAAATTCCCTGTATTCTCCATTGGGTTCATTGGTTTGTGTATAAAGTAAGGTCTGTGGTAAAATTAAGCTGTATGGCATTGCATATGTATTAGTATTCAAAATGCAATTGTGGTTCAGAACGTGTATTATTCAGGTGTTCCTGTTATTGTGTTCTATACAGTTCAGAAAGTGTTAATGGAAACTTATGAATAGATTTTACTGTCTCCTTTGCGACAGAACAACAGTCAGTAAGCTTTTTTTTTTTTTTTTTTTACAGTATTGAAGGTCTTTAACAGTCACTATAACCTGAAAACCCATTTTGGGAAAGCTAATGGTCTTTATGAAGCCAACCTGTTTTGGGACAGCTGGAACATAAAAATACATTGTAGCCTATATTCATAAAGTGCAGCCTGACAAAACTATTGTAGGCTGTTTCTGCCATGATGGAGGCACACTGGGTATGGCTGCCTAGATCTGCAGTAACCTCTGAAACCTGCCATCAAACAATCCATCAGTTGTTTATTTATAGAGCACCTTGGGTAAAGGTTAACACAGATTGAAGTACATTGCAAATAAAAGCAAGAACAACAAAAAAGAATAAGAGCAGTGAAACAGAAATAACACTCGAAAATCAATATATGTTAGGGCAGTTTAAATTTTTCCTTTCTTGTAGCGACATTTTTTTAACTTTTGGTGGATGTTGAGCAACTGCTGTTGTGTCCCTACACGACACAGGTGTATTTTCACTGGTTTATTTTCTTGGTGCATTTACATTTATTCACTTTACGTCTCAGGATGAACAGATTTAAAATACGTTTTCCGCACTGTCTGGTCCGTTGAAGAGTTATTGTCTTGTCTTAGGGAAGTTCAACCTTGATTTGTCTTTGAGTCTAACCACCTGCAGTTAATGCTCTTAGGGGGGAAGAACTGCACACAACAAGCCAACGCACACACACAAACGCTGCTAAATTTACAGCCCACCTGACCACACCTGTGGTAAATGAGCCAGCAAATGGAATACTGTTCAATGGCCGCATGCACACACACTCACTCACTCGCACGCACGCACACACACAGACTGACTTTCAATGGAAATATTATAAAGCAAAGACAAACTGCTATTATAGATGCATGCAGAAATGTGAAATCACTGTGTTCAATGTGACAGGAATGAGTCCCAAAGCAGTTATCACAAAGTATTTCACACACATACACCCACACACATTCAAGTACTCCTACACATACTTATAAGCTGGAAATTTAACCACACATAACATCCGCGACAGCTGGAGAGTCATCAGATTTTCAGAAACTATTTCATGGTCTGTTTATTCAAAAATTAAATTTACTCACCATCGCTCTTTTGCACACACACACACACACACACACACACACATAAACCTAACATGCCCACATATGTGTAGAGGGGGCAAACATATAGACAGAAACAGGTTCACAGACCCAAACTGACACACATAGGGGAAAGTACTGCAGTGAATTTTATGAAAATTAAAAAAGATAAATGAGTGTACTGACATACATATTTATATACATGTACTGTACATGGTATAAGGGATGCTATCAGCCAATCATCACAGGGCTTAATACTCAGAATCACAGATGCAGGCACAAAATGGATCGA
>NW_023339774.1:7512778-7515103 GCF_004916995.1 Morone saxatilis | reverse complement strand
ATGAAAAGTTAAGAGATCACCAAAATTATTACTATTCATCCTGATCAGGGACATGAATGTGTGTACCTAATTTAATGGCAATCAAGGTATTTCTTTCAAAACCTCAAATGTCAATCTTCTGATGGTACTAGAGGAAAAGTCAGGGGATCGCCAAATGTATTAGAAGTCAATCTCTGGACGCCAAATGTCTACAGAAAATATTGTGGCAATCCATCCTGTAGAGATATTACAGTCTAGACTAAAGTGGTAGACTGGAGTCACAGTGCTAGCATGGCTAAAAAAGGTAGAAATGTAAACTAGGTAGATTCTCTGACGCGATTGGATAAAATACAATTGTGCATCCAGTAAACCCTCTTGAAGAAGAATTAAGAGAAAGAGGCCACTTGGGGACGGCAGAAACACGATACTGACATAATATCCCCTTATTAAGTTGTTATGATAAATGTGTAAGCTAACAGTCTGCCATTTTACCATGGCCCAACAGATACAGAGCGCTTTGATATTCAATGAAGTAGGTACCTGGGTCATTGTAAGTATGCAATATCCACTCCTCCCTTTTAGGGCTCTGGCCCTGTCTCCACCAAACTCCCCTGTTTGCCAGCTATGATAATGCTGAACTGGTAGTGACTATCTTCGCTTAAAGGTAGCATACAGTGGGTTTATCAAAGCTCTTTTTAACTGAAAACTGTGTAGTGACGCTGAGCGTTTACAGACCCCTTTCATTACATGTAGTCATTTGATCAACTGTTATTATATAAATAGGCATATTGACTGGAGCTGCTTTAATTTTGTTTGATATTATAACTTATATATCTCATTATATTTCATTAAAACCTAAAAGTGTAAGGTCCTTTGAAATCCTTAACTCTTAAACCAAGTCTTTGGAGAAGTGAGAACCAGCAAAAATGTCCTCACTTTAAATGTCGAAATGTTTAAAACAATTGTCCTCACAAAGACAGAACTGCAGGTGCAGTCACACACACGCACACACACACACACACACACACATAATCATAGACAAATGTTGCAAACGTTCAGGCTATTATTGCTGTTGTGGTAATTTGAAGTTGCACAGACACAAACTCAGGAGGTTGTTTGAGGTGAAGTCTTTTTTACTTGACCTAACTGAACAAATATGTAAAACTTCCTCTAGAGTTGTCTCACGCAGCAGTTAAGTTCTCAGCTCTAGGAGAGATGTTTTGTGTTTGATAGAGTTGGACAGTGTATTTCTCACACACACGCAGCTCTTAATGAGCAATGTTAAAAGCACTGGCATGCCAGAGCAGTGCCAGATTTGCTGTCAGGATAGACCTCTCTTTCAGCCGAGAAAGATAGCCATGAGAGAAGGTAGAGTTGTTGGGGTGAAGGGTATTAGCTGTTCTGGGAGCCACATGACACACACCCCAACCTGCTGACTGATGTAGAGCCCCCATGGTGAAATAATAATTTTACAACTGCTGGACCAAACCAATTCCAGGCCTAAGATTGCCTTCATAATTGAGCCTGTCAGAGGGAGTTTAGCCTAGAGTCACCTTCATGGCATGACAGTTTTTGCTGTAGCTAGAATTGTAATGGCCACTGGCAATAATTAAAAGCCTTCATTTAATGTGTCATCTGATGAGTCTGACACACGTTGCCTCATCAAACATCCTCTCTGAGTTCCCGGGCCCGGGTTCCTCCTGGAAGTGCCAGAACTGCTGATGTGAAATGACTAGATTCCTACATGGAGGAATGCTTGGAGTGGTTCACTTAGGCTTATCTGTCACATTGGTTACATCATTGAGGGAAGAAAAGAAGTGAGGAATAATGAAAAACAGGACGGAAAGGAAAGGGGCAAAGGAAGGACAGAAGCAAAATGCAATAAGATGAATTAGGTTGCAGACGGTATTGCATTTGCCTGGCAAATCCCTGCAATGCTCTTTGGTAGTCTGTAGGTGATGTTTGCCCCTTTATAAAAGCTTCTCCTGCCAATCGTATCCTGCTAATGCAAACTCCTATCTGTCCGTATAGTCCTGTACTGATATGGCAGCTGCCCACCTGAGACCTGCGTTTGTTTTGACGTTCAAATTTGTGCCTCTTAAGGTAAAGTGGATTGGATTTTTGCCTGTAGAACTGAAGAAGTTCATGTAATTGCCCATTCATTCTTCCCTGTCCTCTTCCTAATGACCCCACTATATTTCTAAATAATCTGACTGACAGTCCCCACTTAAGCTGCACTCTCATTCTCTCTCTTTCTCCAACTCTAACACACTCCTCCCCCTCACTCTGTCTCCACTCTCACAAATCAGATTATATAATAATATCATATATATATATATCTGTCTC
>NW_023339774.1:7493266-7512678 GCF_004916995.1 Morone saxatilis | reverse complement strand
TCTAGATCCGCACCCCGGTCCTCAGTTCTACCAAACCTAACAAGGAGAATAATATCTGAAATTCTGTGAGAGTCAATCAAAATTATTCTTAACCAGTGTACTTCTCTTTATGATAAAACAAACCATCTACCACCAGTGCATAGGTACAAACAATTTCAAATGAAAAGTAACCGAAAGAACAAGCTAATGTTAAGAATTAAACTCTGAAGTACTGTATATCTTCCTGTATTGGATATATATACCAACCTCTTCCTATACATTTAATAATAATCACACAAACAGCCTTTTTAACTGTTACTATTGTAAGTGTTTTCAAACAGAGATACACAAGTTAGTGCCCTTGAGTTTCAAATGACAATACCAAGGCAAACTAACAAAACAGTAAATATAGAAACTCCAGTGTTTTGTGCCCCCCTCCTCCCGTCAAGCAGCAACTGTTGAAATGCTTCATCAGTGTCTGCTTCATTTCAGCCACCCAACGTGTCACAGATATTGAAAATCAATTACTAAGCAGCAGCCCAGAGGAATTCACACACAGGCAAACACACAAACACACATGCTGTGCATTGTCCTGTTGGCAGAGACAGAGAGTTAGCTGCTGGGAGAAGAAAAGTCGCCATCGACCAGCAGTCAAACTTTTAATAAACACATTAAATCCTTATGGATCCTCCCGCTGAGCTGCCACTAAATGGCACTCATGAGGAATTAGCACAAGGCAAGATTAATTGGCTGCCTGGAGAGGAGAGGAGGGGTTGTGCTGGATGAGATGGGACAAGAGGAGGAATGAGGGAGAGCAGGTGAAAAAGAAGGAAACTGGTAAAACAAAATTAAAGGAAGAGGGAGAGAATTGAAGAAAAAAAAGATTTCTTGAGATGTGACGAACAAGGATGAAGGAGAGAAGAAAGGTGGGAAGTAGGAATAGGAGAGGAAGAGGGGGGAGAGCAAAGGAAGAGCAGATAAAAGTTTTAAGTAGGAGCAAATGCCTGGCAAGATTCAGGGTCACTCCAAGGAAACCTGATGGAAAATTAATAACAAAATGTCCAAATTATCATTAAAGATGGATTAGAACATCTTTATGTTCACTAGCCGGCTATTCATCAGCCCGCTACTGTTTCTTACAGCTAAAAGTGTCAGGAACTAAAAAAGTAATTATAAGTAATTCAAAACTTTCATTAGAGACTTGTCCTGTCAGGTGGAACTTTATAAATAGCTTCAACAGGAAATAGAGGTTGAAGGTCTTTTATTGATTGCACCTCCATTTCTCCAAATTCATGGGAGTGCCACGTGAATAAGCCTGAATTTCCTTTAAGGTAGAAGGAAAACACATTTTCTGTATCAAGTGTGCTCGCAATTTCTTGGTACTCGTGTTGAGGGGTGCAGTAGTTGCTGAGTTCTGGATATTTTTAATGAAAACTGCCATCCACAAGTCACTGTCACAAGGATTGCAGAGCGTTTGGGCCTCAGTGAGTGCCTATTTTGTCACTTGGTAGGATGCAATTCCAAGTTCTGTAGTGCTGTTGAATTTTGCTAAAGAAAAATGAACTGTCTGACAGATCCACTTGTTTTCCAAGTACTGGAAATGGGCAGTACAGGTTAAAAGGTTTTTACACTCAGCATAGTGGATTATTGTGTAGTTCCAACACTGACATCAAAAACTGAATTTGAATTTTTGTTGTAGAATATTTGTTTTGGGATCTTTTCTGGTGTCAGTTTGCAGGATTTGTAGACTGTACTGATATCAGACACATGCAAATACAACATGTTTGACATCAACATCTGTATTGTTGTCCTCCATAAATGCAGACACTACAACAGTGGGGATACTCCCATATCTTTCAAGCTGTGGAAGGTTTAAAATTACCTGTCCCCAGGCATCCAAAAATAGTTGTTTCCTCCTGCAAGTGGACACTAATCACCGTGCATTGCAGTATTGGCCAATTCAAAAGTTTGACCTAATTTGTCCTGTGTGGGGGACATAAATGTCTGTACCACATTTTATGGCAATCAATCCAATAACTTCAGTTAAAAAAATTCAAATGTCAACCTCACTGTGGCACTAGATGAAAAGTCAGGGGATCATCAAAGTTATTAGGATTCATTGTCTGGAAACCATGAATGTCTGTTCCAAGTTTTGTGCCAATCTATCCAATCAATGGGATACTTAAGGATAAGTGAAACCTATGACCTGTTATTTATGGTAATTACATTGCAACTAATGCACTGCATTATTTATTAAAAATAAAACCGTCCACTGGAGCTTACCTGGAGTTTTGTATCATTGGTTTATAATTTGATAATTTTATTTTGTAAAGTTCCAAATAAATACTGATATTTTTAACATCATTGCACAGATTCCTGATGGGCCCACACAGAATGCAAAGAATGAGCCTTGTGCACCCTTGTGGATTTTAGGTCACACCTAGGCATCAATGCACCAACTGGTGGGGGAAATCTTGGCAGGCAGATTGAATGATCTCTTACCTTCCACAGTTAAAGCTGCTAAGTGTTGCTGTACTTGCGTACAAGCCTCAGTTTGAATTCTGAGTAAAAATGGGAAACCTTTTATGTAAGGGAGCATGCATCCTCTGTTGACATGTTGATGATCACTTGATTAAAAAAACAACTTAAAGTGGGCACACTTGTGAAATGAAGCTTTATTGCACCTCATACTCACTGATCTTAATTTCGACAGTGTTAAATTCAGCCCATAATGTTTATTGTGACTCTTATGCTCCCCACTAGGCTCTTTAAACATCAAGAACAATATAGTGATCTTTAATAAAGTCCTATTAAGAAACACAGCAACACATGAAGGTGCAGGCGCGAGCAATTCAATGACATTTACTGTTGTCACTGTTAAATACTGTAGTCAGATGGCTTGGTCACAGGTGAGTGAACTGCTCTGTTGAGTCAAGATCATCTTTGTTAAAAACACACGGTGCCCTAAAACTGTGAGAACAGATGGCACAACCTGAGACACACACACAGACACACACACACACACACACACTTTACAAACTCAGAACTTGCTGGGTCAACAATGAAACACATGGTGAAGCCTCATTTTGAGGTGTAAATGTGCACAAACACACATACACACACACACACACTATCTCAGTATAAAACCTTGTCTCGTGGTGACAGCTGTGAGTGTGTATCCTCTGATCTTTGTCAGTGTGTGTATGGATTACACCAGTCAGCATGTGTTTAGAGATCCGCTTCATCAACAGATGGCTAATTGCTTTATCAATTTACCATGAAAATGTTAATGGACCCTCATTATCAATTACTTAATTTGATATATAACTTATTAATCAAACAGAGTGTAAATTACCACCGAGACGAGGGCAAGTGCAGTCCAGAAATGTAAAGTGTTTAAGCAGTTTTGGCTGATAATCTCAAGGTTGCTGGAAATTCCAGAGTTTTATATATATTTACATCTTAAATAATCCAATTGAATCAAAGGATTGTTTCCTCCAATATAAGTTGCCTTGATTTTTCACCTCTTTGTTACATTCAGTAGAATGTATTCTACTTGATGTACTTCAGGAGACGTGATTGTTTTTCATCCTTTATTCCGAACTCCTCTAATGAACTTCAGAAGATCTTAAAATTGGATGTTGCTACAACACCTTCCTAGAAATCTCATTGTTTCTGACTGTAATTGTGTTGTTTAATTGTCAGGTCAAACTGTTTAACTACTGTTTAATCAGCTTTTACTATACTGTTTGATGACTCTTAATTGCTCTGACTTATTTTGTTTGCAGCCATCATTGCCCTATTACTGCAGTGTTATATTTAATCTCTAAAACGTGATGGTTTTGCTTCAATTCCTTACTTGATTGTAATTTGGCACCACTGTAAATATGACCCTCTAACAGCACATTAACAACATCAACCCACACATGAGGTTAAGTAGTGAGGATAGAAAGCTGCTGTTTCTAGACGTCTGTGTTCATGTGAAAGACCACAGTGTTCATGAAACGCTCTCACCAGGGAAAAATCATATATCTCTTCTTTTTTTAACTCTTTAACAGCAATTACAAAGTGAAAGATCAGTGGTAGTTAGTGAGGAGCATAGGAAGAGGAAGGCGGTGCAGCAGGTCCGGCGGGTTTTTAGGGTCAACAAGCACAAGGAGTGGAATCTCATTAAGACTGAATGCGGCAAGGAACCTCTAACAAAAGACTGTCATCATCTGACCATCATCTCTCTATGAACACTAGAACAAAACTGTCCACAGTATTGAACAGGAGATTATTATTATTCTTAGTAATAAATCTGATGCTCTAAACCTCATTGAACCAGACCTCTCTCTCATTACAAACTCCAATGTAACTCATACTTAATGCTGACATTGTACTCATAATAATAGCCTAACTCAACTTTTTCAGCACCATGGAGAGCGACATGAATATGTTGTGTCTGAATCACATACACACTCATTAAATTACATTCAATTAGTATTCATGAATATCAGTCACGTGACCTTTTACGTCATCGGCACGATTTACGGACTCAAATGGATACAGTAAATGGCTACGAAAGACAACATTTCGCACTCGATGCCATGAAAAGAAATGCATACTTTCCAAAATATCATCGTTAGGCTGGAAAAGTTATAGTGTAACAGATTAACGTAGCTAACCACTTGCTATGTCATCTTGGAGCACTTGCATAATATCCGTGAGATATGTGGTAAATAAGGTTCAGAACGGAGAGCAGAGGGGCTTGCATTACTCATTTACACTAAAACCATTAAAGCAACACCACACACAAAGAGATGGTGGTGTTTTCGGGCTTATAATCTTAAACTGGTTCTAAGCTTGAAAAATATCCTCAGCTAACGTTAATGACTGATGTGATGTTCTAACAGATATTACAACCGTATTTTATTAAATAACTGACATTTGACGCTAGAACTCTGCTGTTAGACACAGTATATAAACCAATTCACCTGATTGCTAATTAATAACTGTTGGAAGGATTCGTATCTTATACATCTTTAATTAAATTTGGCGATTAGGACAGCGAGCAGCTAGCATTACTCGTTAACAATATATTGTACATCCACTCACAACAGACAAAATGAGCAGTGCACAGACGAGTGTTTTGCAGTTGGTGTCCGCGGTGTCACCACCCCTGCTCCGTCCCGGCAGCTGATGTTTGCTGTCAGAAAGCCTGACCGCTGCGCTTCATTCACCACACTTAGTACGCGCCACTTTATCATTCTAGTAATGGGTATCGGCGTTGCACGATGGGAAAAGTAATTCATTAGTTACTACGTTACTGAAAAGTAACGCTTATACTTTAACGCCGTTACTCCCCAACATGTTTGCACGCTAGCGATCTCGCCCGAATCAGGTACTCAATATGGCGGCAGACAAGTTAGAATGTGAGGTGATATTCATGAATACAAGAAAACAGGAAATGAAGTATGGGCACTGTCGGACTTTTCCATGTTTTTAATTTTTTTATTATTATTTATTGTTTTTTTTATCTTACTGGACATGTCTCACCACCATTTATACTTTTGAGTACCACAACCAGTACCCTTGTACAGCACTCTCCAAAATGATTTTCTTTAGTCTGTCTTTCTTGAGTATACCTAATTTTTGTAGTTTTTCCACTGTGAACATTCAGTACATACTCAAAACCTGCTTAGTATGGACTTGGGACACAACTCATGTCTTCAAGTTCCCCATAAAATTTACGATATTAATACATGATATGGAGATAAATGTTCATACTTTAAGAAGCTGTTTAAAGTTTTGCCTGTTGAAACAAAACAAACTAATTTGAGACTCATCCTCCATCTGAAAACATGAAAACAGAAATGAAGACACTGATTTGAATTTCAAACAAGACATTGTGTTGCCAGGAAAAAGCTTGGTGTTTGGTTAGCAAAGTAAAATAAACATTCAGTTTGCTCACATAGAGGCAGCAGATTGTTTTCTAGCATTATCTCTCCAAAATATGAGGGAAATATACGATTATTGCTTCTAAGGTCCATTCCATAATTACCATATGGAGCCCATCACTGACTTTGCTTACACTGTGATTTATTAGCGTCACCATGAAATCATCCCACACTATTACAAGCGCTATAATTTACATACATAATATAGAATATACATCTTTGTATCCTTGGGATAAGAGTAAAATAAAGGATAAAAAGGCCACTGCAGGAAATCGTTTCAATTGCCATCAAAGCAAAAACAGGACTACACTCAAAAATAAATTAGTCAATAATAAATTAGTGGTTTTGTGCAGATAATATGCGCTGTCAACACTCAGGCATGTGTATTTTGTTGGATTGGTAATGTCGCTTGCATTATTATTATTTTTATGATGAGTTGACGTAGACAGCTGGAGGCATTCACTGAAAATAAACAAAAACTCAATCAATTTACTTCTATCAACCCTGGCAATGTTTACAGCCTTTCAAATAAAACTTCTAGAAAACTGGGAAGAGTAGAAAGAAAAAAAGTCATCAACTATTCATCCATTTAGTACTTACCAGACAGCTATTGTTCACGAAATGAATTCAGACTGGTAGACAACAAATCTGGGATTCTCTGTTGGCCTTGGCACCATTTTCTCTGCCAACATGCATGTCAATCATCCAAAGATCAGACGATTTCCCTCAGTTGCTGACTTCTTATAGAAATACACAGACCTTCAGTGACTTATTGATCACGTTACTTGTAGTGGATCATGGCCTAAGGGGGGAAGGAGGGAGAGAGAGGCCAAAAGCTGGAGGGGAAGATAAAAACCTACAATGAACAAAGCTAAATGATTATATGAGTGTATGTATATAATTTGCATATGCGGAGGCTTGTTTATATTATGTATTCATACATCACATTTGCCTAACAATGATAGCTGTGTTCGTTTTTTGGGCACTGCAAGGACTCGAAAGGCTTCATCATCTAATTACAGTGAGCCGGCTAAAGGTCTCACTCCCAAGATTTTTGCAGCTGCCAGCAGAAGAAGTGACTGTACTACCAGTGGAGCTAATTTAAAAAGAGCCTCATCATGTGGCCAAAGCGTAATATTTCAACCATAAAGTTCAGCCAAATTCTTCAACTGTGCTCTGAAATATAGTTTGTTTTATTAATCGTCCTGTGTATGTAGCAGAGTTTATTGATTTGTCCCTTGTGTGGTTCGTTTCAATTTGTAGCTTACTTTCACTTGATGATGTACAAAAAGGTTATTTAAATTGTAAGCATGCAGAATATCATATTTATAGTAATTTTCCCAAAAACCTTTAGTTATGATTAATGTTAATTAATGTCCCTTGTTTGTTTCTTGACTCTTTACTCTTTTGCCATCCTCTTCCACAATGACAGGTGCTTCAGCATGTGGTACACCTTTGGGCTCAGCCATGCCTTTATTTAAA
This sequence comes from Morone saxatilis, assembly GCF_004916995.1. Lineage (NCBI taxonomy): Eukaryota > Metazoa > Chordata > Actinopteri > Moronidae > Morone > Morone saxatilis. The sequence continues at coordinate 7,505,278 of NW_023339774.1, read as the reverse complement.
GCTTTTTTTATGTTACAAACTTGAGTGACAGACTAAGTTTGCCACTGTTTGAGTTAACTTGGGTATTCATCATTTAGTGTAGAAGTCCCAGGTAAAACCCATTACCCTGCACACAGGTTTGATTTCTGTACTAAATTTGTGTTATTTTGGGAAATTGTCAATAGTAGTTCTTTATGGTTTATGGTCTTTTTTCCTCTACAGCCTACAGACTTATGTTCACAACAAGAAAAAATAAACATGCTTTACAACACAAAAAAGCCTAAAGCGTAAGAAACACCAAAATTACTGCTTTAGTTTGCCCAAGACCTGTTCCTTTATTAATGCAACTAGTAACCATCAGCTGGAAGTGTGTTGCTCTCTCATTCCTTTATATAATAGAGCCACAAGGGTTGTAGCAACTGGAATTAGTTTATTGCTGCGTCCCAATTAAGGGGCTGCCTCCTTGGAGGGATTTGGCCTATGAAGCTGCATTTTTAAAAATGCAGGCTACAAACTTTATTCCAAACACAATAAAATATGTAGGTAAAATATACATTGTATATGTATTACATTTGTACAGTAAATTGATTTTATGCAAGGGTGAATATGTGCGGCTATTACACAAACACAACAGTGTGGCAAATTTAGAAAGTCACATTTCCAGCCACGTCTGAAGGAGTTGTATGAGTAGGACAGCCTTGTTGACATGTTCTGACAGATTCAATCTAGCCTGAAGTGGGACACCAATACGTTAGATTGAATGTATGCTTTGGTTTATATTGATAATAGGGAGGTAACGGTTGTGCTTGATGTAAAGCAGCTTGGGGTAAAGAAAAAGTGACTATACTAGTATAAAAAATTGAATGTGAACTTGCCTTGGTGATGTATGCATGCATAAGTGTGTGCTATAGTGCAATCAGATTAATACGTCTTTTGCTGTCTTGACCCTGGTTAATTTATTTTTATTTTTTATCTGTATCTTTGTATGTGTGTGTGAATTTACCTTATTGTTTGTGCATGAGTCATGGACCCTTTACTCAGAGGAGGAGGAGAGTGTGCATATACTGTATGTTTGCCTGCAAATAATGCAATAATGAATCAGTAAGAAAAAAAAAAAAAAACTTTAGCCAGTGCACGCTCCTCAGTGATGCTTGTGCGGTCCGGTAAATTACTAGCAACATTCAGTTTCTATTAATCACTCACACACACTCACACACAGCAGACATCAAACTGTTACAGCTAATAAATGTCTGCCCCAAGGACTACCTATAGTAAATACAAACACACCGACCTGAGGGGTATTATTCACGAGTTTTTAATGCTTGCATACACACACTCTCCCTTTTTTTTCTCTCTCTCTCACACACACACACACATACACAGAATGATTGTGCTATCAAACACACTACAAAAGGCTAATTAAGAATATGCATAGCCTGGACTTAACAAGCTCATTTGTCTCTCACCATCCACACAGTACTAACAAGGCCCTCTGCTCATTAAGGCCTTTAAGCTGCAGGCCAGACAGCCCCCTGTCAGTTAGCTAACAAGGCAAATGAAGGAGGCAGCCAGTGTTGACTTTGCTTGGGAGGCTGGAGGTGGAGATTAGCCTGCTTGACTCTGCACCAAGACAGCAGGGCAAGGTTGGGCTGACCTGAGAAGTGCTGCCGAGCATTAGCACCCAAAAGACAGCAATCATGCTGATGTGATGACTCATGCATGCAAGCGTGTGTGTAGGGTCGTGCACCTGAATGTGTGCACGTGGGAGGTTAATTAGCCTCCTTGACTTATACTGTGATGGCAAGGATCAGCCAAAAAGAAACGAGGTCAAACAGTATAATGGTAACCGTAAAAAGACATGGATCATACTAGAAAGAAATGGACACAGGTATTTTTTCTTTTTGCTGTAGGCCCTTAACTAATTTATTTTAAACAGTTGCTTGTAAGTTTTTTTTAACGATGTGGAGCCATATTTTTTGTCAAGTCATACTGCCTTGATAAATTATGGCACTTTGCTAGCTGTAAACTTTTTGAGAATCACTCATTGACCTCAAAGTCTTAGACTTCTGTAGTAACTAAGACTATTTTCATGTGCGTTTTAAAAACAGAATACAAATGGGAAAATTGAGACATATTTATTTTTGAGTCAACCTTATGATTGGTTCCTAAACTCCTTGCTCCTGTCTAGGAGCTGGACTCAATCATCTTCCCTGATTGCTGAACTCCTCATTTTGTCATGAAGAGCGAAGCCAGACACTGTGTGAAAACCTCTTCCAAGTGCCTCTGTGATCTTATTTTCTTGGTCAAATTCATCATTATACAGTGTATGAAGGCCATACAAAGATGGACCTGCAAATCAACTTTCCCTTAAGTCCCAGCAGTCATTTTGAAACAGTTTTTTTTGCTGTTATCTCTTTTCTCCTTCTTTGTGAATCTCTTGATCCATATGTTGATCCTCATATCGACCTCTCAGGAGTTCCTGTCCTAATCCTAGCATTGCAATATATTTAATATTAAGTATCTAAACAACATTTGCTGTTTTCCCTGGCCCATAGAGCAATATTTGAAGTTATCTACTAGACTAAACCACACTACTAAGCTAAGCTAAGCTATTACTCTGAGTGATGGTGTAAGATGTGCTTTCAGCCACTGGTCTGACTGCATGTTTGGACTGACACACTGGAGCAGCAACATAAATTGCTGCTACCTGTCAGATTACTAGTGAGGCAGAGGTAAGGCTAATGACAAAAGATACAGACCATTCTCAGACAGACCTTGAATGATATCAGTGTGACTCCCTTGGTCTTATCTCCTGTTGCTACCAGCAACTATTTAACTGAGAAAAAGCTAAGTTTTGTAATATGAACAGTTGTCTGACAGATGGACAGGAAGCCCTGTGGCTTCCACAAACCCATAATCCCAGGGATATTAAAGCTCCTTCAGTCAGGGACACAAATGAGAAATGCTCTCCCCATGAGCCTGAGATTGCGATTTATTAAAACATATTGCCACTGCTGCCATAAGAACCAAGCCTCAGACACGTTTATTTGCCATGGGCCTATTTTTACTCAGCCCCCCATATGGCAAAAGTTCCAGCATGTCTTAATGAGGCTGGGATCCAAGGCAAGATAAGGTAAGGCAACATAAGATTAACTTTATTGATCCCTGAGGGCCAGGCATGCCAGAGGGGAAATTGAGTCATTACAGCAGCAAAGCATGGAGGTGTAGGAAGGAGGACAGAGTAACTGGGGCAACAAGGTGGTGCATTGTGTTGGGAGAATGCCCTGCAATCAACTTTCAAGTTCAAGCCGTCTGCAAGCAAACGTTGTGGAGTAGTGGAGTTGGCAGCAAAACACTGTCATGCTCAAGGATACTTCAGGCATCTGCCAACAAAGGAGTTCAAACAGTGCTTCCTCCTGTTGATGGGTACAGTTTTAATGCCGCAATGTTGCTGCCCCAGATTCCCCCCAAAAGCCCAAACTTTGAATGTGTATCAAGCTGTTTTTAGAAACAAAAGTTGTGTCCACATACTACATAATACATTCTGAGTATGCAGGGTGTTCATTTTGGAAAAGTAACTAAATTAAAGCCACTACAAGTATTAGTCTGGAACACGCTAGTGGCAGTATGAAGAGGAACTGTCAACATGCTGGTACCAACCTGCCCACGGATCTAACCAAGGGACACTGAGGGGTTCAGTATGCCTCCAACGAACTGCATGTTGGGTGGTTTTACGAGCAGCTGAAATCCCCTCCCACACCTTTCCAATGTTGGAATTTGGGGGCTAATCGAACAATGTTTGGCACATTTAGAAACCGAAAATGTGAACTTCATGATTGATCAGGTGTGTGGGGTTGAGGAAATAAGAGGGATTCTCTCCCAAGCTTGTTTTTTACATTCGTAACACACTTTTACGCTTTTAAGTACTATTAAAATGTTTAAAAAGAAAAGTAATTCATTTGCTCATCCTAAATATTTAAGAAAAATATATTAAGTTTGCTGACTCTGAATTAAGCTTGCAAACGAGTGCAACATTCTGAATTTTTTTGAGGAAAGACTGTGAAAAAGTGTGTGCCCATTTGAATAATTATTACATCTCTCCCTTATCTATGACAGTACTGTATGCTTTTCATTTCGCCTTCAAGTGTGGCTGTTCAGGAAAGGCTTGTTTATAGCTTGTTTCACCCTCTTATGAGGTTTGATTGCATGTTGTATGAACAAGTTCATTTCAAGTACACCCCAACCTTCACAAAGAGTGGAAAAAAACTGCACCAATGTTAACCTGGAATGTTTTCTACTGTAATTATTCTACAAACAAAAACTTAATTTGAATAATCACATGATCTAGATTTCATAATCTATAATCACATACATGGTTAAGCTCAATATGTCAGAGGCATACTAAATTTGTTTAACTTGAGTGTGCTGCACAATGCACTGCTTAAAGGACACTGTTGAACTGTAAATCATCAATCAAATTCATTTTTGTTACATTTACATCTGTCTGTGCATGTCTTGTATAATTTCCTGTTAGAACATATTAAAGCATGTTGATGTTTAGTATAAATTTGTTTCTGTTTTTTGAGGTGTGCGCACCTCCTAACTCTTAAAATATGTTTCTTAAAGACTCTCTGGTCTGATACTGAGTGAGTGTGTCTGTGTGTGTGTGTATAGAGAAAGAGAGACAGAGAGAAATAGAGTGAGTGTATGTTCAAAAAGCTAAAGGCTGCCATGGTTGTCTATTTGCTCTCTCATCCTGTCTTGGCAATAAAGTAATGTATTCATAAACCGTTTCAGAACACAGCATTCTGTGATTGAATTAGAGGAAGGAAAATGCATTTCATTACTGCTGAAGAGCATGGTGAGATTTCCTCTTGTAAAGGACAGAAGTCTGTGTTTGCATGAGGAAGGGGGTGTTGGAGGGAGAGACAAAGGCGAAAAAAGAGACATGGAGAGGTAAACAGAGAGGCTGGGTGAGAGAGGAGAAAAAGGAGGGAGAGCTGATAAGGAGCGCTGTGTGGGGGTTTTGTGGTGATAGGGGGTGTGTGGTGGTGGTGGTGGTGGTGATGGTGTTGATAGCCTCAGGCTGTGGTAAATGAGCTCCGGTCAAAACAGGACAGCTCCTATGATGAAGAGGAGGTGCGGGATGCAACTTGTGTGTGTGTCTGTGAGCGTGTGTATGTACATGCCCCTCCACAAGCCTTTCGGTGTGTTTGTTTGTGCATATCACAACTCCTCTTCTTTTGGGGGCAGCTCCTGGGACACCCCACGGCTCAGCTGGCTGTGGTGTCTGCCGTGTCGTTGCACTGATATGGACTAAAACCAACTCACCAAACTAATCTCTCCTGTCTTCGCCTCACTCTCTTGCACTCTTTTAAAAAGAGTACTGAAACACAAGATGTTGGTGCTATCACAAATACCAACAATGCGGCGTACACAAAATACACAACACTTGACAAACAACGTTCTCCTCTTGTACAATAGCACGGAGGAGAAACAACCAGTATTAACAGGAGGTAGAAGTGCAGAGGATGAATAAGGTGTGCAGGTGGTAAACAGCAGATTAGAGGAGATACCAGGTTTACAGCAGTAAAAAGGTACCTTGTGGAGTTTTCTGGTGAACACAGTTAATTCACATTCATTCAGTTCTCACCAGAACACGCTGTGTGTATCCTTGAAGCCTACTAAGTTTGTAGAATGGATAGTCTTCCTCATGAAATATTTGCAATCGAAGTTCTCATAATATTTTCAAACCTGAATTGTTTACATCCATGTTTATGAGCTGGCTGTCAAATTCTTGCCCTTTTTTCTGATGCATTGCGTTGCTTAGTATGTTCCATGCTGCATTTCCAGCATGAAAATGAGAAACAATACAGCCTGCCGGCATTAAACATTTGCACCTCTGCAGTGATTTGTATTTTGTCATACGCTGATCAGTCATAACATTATGCCCACTGACAGGTGATTAATAACACTGATTATCTGGTTATCATGGCTCCTGTCAGTGGGTGGGATATATTAGGCAGCAAGTGAACATTTTATCCTCAAAGTTGATGTGTTAGAAGCAGGAAAAACAGGCAGTGTGAGGATTCAAGCAACTCTGACAAGGGCCAAATTGTGATGGCTAGACGACTGGGTCAGAGCATCTCCAAAACTGCAGCTCAGTATCTATCAAAAGTGGTCCAAGGAAGGACAAGGTCATGGGTGACCACAACTAACTGACTATGTGGAGAGCAAAGGCTGGCCCATGTTTTCCGATCCAACAGAAGAGCTACTGTGGCTAAACCTGTTAAAGTTAATGCTCGTTCTGATAGAAAGGTATCAGAACACACAGTGCATCACTGCGTGTTGTGTATGGGGTGGCACAACATTATGGCCATTAGGGTGCCCAGATGGACATAATGTTATGGCTGATCGGTGTATATGAACACTTGTGCATGCACTAGTGGAGCACAAGATAAAAATAAAAGGTTATAAAGAAAAAATTCACAGGGAAACTTAAGTAATACAAGATCATGGCCACAAAAAGTCCCAAGCAGGGCTAGATTATGGGCAAATATGAAAATCTTACTCACAGTAGACAGAGCATCATTTCCTCCTGCTCATGCTGTCCTAAAGCAGCCATTTATTTAGCTCTAATCGGAAACAGAACCTCCATTCTCCATTGCATTATTTTATTTGTTGGAAGTCAACCTCCAACGTGTCTCTGGTCTTTTCTAATCGACTTTTTGAATTTATCCAGACCTCTATACGCTCGCTATGCAGCATGACCATGTGGCCTATAATTAACCGTTAACTCACCTTTACATATCACCAAGGGATGAAAACTGATTGTCCAATTCATGCTATTATCACATCAGCCTTTCATACTGGAGGAATGTAATTTTCACATTATTAGTATCCATTAAACATGATGTAGTACTGACGGTGACAAATGAAAGGACAATTTTCAAATCAATCACAATAATCTCACTCAAACCAGGTCACAATAAATACTGTATTATCCCTCTTAGTTCATGCATCCTGCAGTTATTTGCTTCCCATAATAGATAGGAAAACAATAATTCTAGTATATTACAAATAGGCCTAACTCTGAGTTCCTGATGTCTGCACAGACCTTGTTAAATTTACATTCAAGTGAAAGCAGAATGAGCAAACACCAGGAGACTTTGATATGGCAAAGGCTGTTCATCCAGAAGCTGCAGCCGGTAGGCTAGCTCCTTCAAACTTGTTTTTGTTTTTAATCTGTTTTTGGCTTTATTGCTAAAATATGTATTACCAATGACAGAAATACCCTACAGTCATTGGAAAAGGAAGCATGGGGTTTAGATTAAAGACCAGCATGCAGACTTTGAGACGATCCATCCAGCCAGCCCAGCCGGACCAGTCCACCACAAGGAGGAGAGGGAGGAGAACCGGATTAGAGCCATGCTGACCCAGCATGGATTTAAGGCTGCTCCTGGCCATTGTCTGGTCGGGATGAAATGGGACTTAGGCTGGCAAAATTTAAGAGAAATCAGAGATTCTTGTGCCCACAATGGGTAGACTGTGTTCTGACCAATCTGTGTTTACATCGATGATGCTTGGTGCTCAAACACAGTCAAAGTGGACGGACATGGTTTCTTTCCTTTCGAAGATGAAACCATATTATCTTCACTGTCTTGTTACTGTTGTTTACATTCCCCCAGATGCAAATTCAAAAGATGCACTACAGAATTACTTCCTGGGTGTATACTGTAATTATCATCTTCTACGTGTGTAGCATGATGAGACTGTAAACTTTAATTTGTTCGACAATCTTGTGTTGTATAATGATAAATACATGTTCTTGAGTCCTTGAATTTGATAGCCATGCTAGTGGCTGTGTGAGGCACAGTGATGCTCTGAACAAAAGGCCAATGTCAACATTCTAATGACAATGCCAAAATGTTGATGCTGTGCAGGTATGATGTTTAATGTTGTATGTTCGCCATCTTAGTATTAGCATGCTAACATTTGCTAATTAGCACTAAACACAAAGCACAGTTAAGGCTGGTGGCTTTTGCAGGTATTTAGTCATATATCAAAATATGGGACAAAGTGACTACAGACTTGTCTAATGTTGTTGAGGTATTTCACTAAAAAACAAAAAATGTGAACTACATGGTGAAGTCCAAGATGTTGAAATATTTTACAGGATATGTCTGACCAGCTGACAGTGCTAGATAAATCATCAGGGGATTCACCTTTGAATTTCTGGCACTGTCAAGCCTCTTTTCATCTCTGACAATATTCTGAATGTTAGTAAAAGTTGTGTTGCTCAAAACATGGTGCCGCCACAAGTACAGCGACACGTTCGTTAGCTGAGCAGCTAATTAGCTGGCTTGTCAACACAACAGCCTGTGCTCTCCTGTAGCTGAACACACACACATTATGGCTATGCACACAGAAAGAATGGACAAGCTTGTGAATACAATACAAACGCTCATGCAACACAAATGTGTCAGCAGCAGCCTAATTAGAAGTAGAGAGAGGAAAGCAGGTGAGTGAGAGAAAGAAAAAGGAGAGGGAAACATGGTTCTTTATTGATTGTGACTTTCAGCACTTAGAGCCCAAGACTTTTTGGGACTCTCACAGAGCGAACGCCTTCCTCAATCCAATTAACACCCCTGCTCTGAGGAGTTGTCAAAGACAGAAGATAATATGAGCTCTGAAAACAGTGCAAGAGAGAAAGGGAGGGACAAACAGAGAGATGAGAGAGGCTGATGGCGTCCAGCTGGGAAGAAACAAAGGAAAAAAGGGAGAGAGGCACAGATGGATGAAGGGAGAGTAGGAGATGAGGTGGTTGGTGACAAGAAAAAGAGGTGGACGAATGTGCACAGAGGAAGAGGGGAATACAAGGTGGCAGAGGAGAGAGCAGACAAGAGGGAGCTAGGAAGGGAGAAGCCAGTGGGAGGAAGATAAGATAAGTTTTCATAATATATCATTACACTATAGTAACCAATGAAGAAAGTCTTGAATCTCTTACTTGCCACTGTTCCTAGCATCTGTCAAAACCACACATAAAGCTCAGCGCAAGTTCATTCAGAGAGATCTTTATGTCTCATTCATTCACAGTTTTCTCTCTCTATCAATTTCTTTTCAGTTTAATTGGCTTTATTGGCATGATGTTTTAAATCAAACATGTTGCCAAAGCAAATATAAATACAACTTATACACAGTGTTGGGAGTAACGCGTTACAAAGTAACACAAATCAAAACGGCCCTTTCCATACGTGCTTACGCAACGCTCGTTTGACCCTATGGTTTGACTCACTCACGTCACGTCACATGTAGACGTGACCATAGTGTGACGTGACTCGAGCAGGAGCAGAAGACGAGCGAAAGACAAAGAAGACGAGGAAGGAGAGTAGAGCGACAGAATGGAAACATCATCATTTAGAGATGGAAATTCAACCACTACTTCGGCACTTGTAGAAAGAAAAGAAAAAATTTGACTGTGAAATGTAAGCTGTGCCCGGGGCAGAAAAGCTATCCCACCGCTGCAACACAACCTCTAACCTGACAAGCCTTGCAGCGGCAACATGCTAGCTGTATGGCAAGCCCTTTTAACATTTAGACGCTAAGTTTGACTATCCGGATTAACATTGAGATATCAACAACGTCTTTCTGACTAGGCGCAATTACATTTGATAGTCGAATTGTCATTTCAAGATATCTGTAACGTAATTGTGACTAGTCAAAAACTACAGATAGAGATATCTGTAATTCAGTTTTGACTAGGCAAAACTCAATTACAGATATCTGCAATGAAGTCATTAAAACTGACATTTCAACTGTCACACATCTTAAATGACAATTGCAGATATCTGTAATTCAGTTTTTGACTAGGCAGAATGGAAGTTAAAGATATCTCAACGTCATTATGACCAGTGCAAATTTTGTGCATGACGTTCATGTGTTGCACGGGTGCAGCATTAAAAAGGCGATTAAAAACTCTTCGCCGCTGCTGCTCCGACATGATATAACTTAATTAAGCTAACAATTAAGGTGCTAGTTCTATGTATTGATGATTTGAACAACAAACATGCTCTGCTCCCACCTAAAGTGGGATGCGGCCTAATTTGCATAAAGATATCTGCAACGTGATTTCACTATAGTCAAAAACTCTAATTCAAGATATCTGTAATTACATTTTGGACTAGCAGAATGAAAGTTACAGATATCTCCAATTTCAGATATCTCTAATCAAATTCATTTGAAGATATCTATAACTTCAAATGATTATCTACAATTAAATTATGACTATCCCGACTCCAGTTGTGAATATCTAAACGTCATTTTTGACTAGTCATAATTCCAGTTACAGATATTCTAGAACGTCATTTCGCCTAGTCAAAACTTAATTAAGATATGTGTAAAGGAACATGTAGATATCTTGAATTGAGGTGAATTAAAGATATCTTGAACTGGAGTTATGACTAGTCAGAATCAAATTGTAGATATCTCTAACTGGAATTACAGATATCTACAATTCAATTGCAGATATCCGTAATTCACACAGTGGATATCTGAAACTGAATTTGTAAGATATCGTAATGATAACCCCATACAAATGAATGGCAAAAGTGACGTCATTTGTCTAGGAAGAATGTCTTTGTGGATATTTGAAATGACAATTATGGATAGGAAGAATGTAGTTGCGGATATCTAAAATGTTCTTTTTGACTAGGCAAAACTGAATTAGAGATTATCTGCAACCACATATCCAGTCTAGCTGTTAAATGTTAAAACGGCTTGCCATAAGCATGAAGCTAGTGGCTGCTAAAGATCAGACGAGAGTGATGCTGCAGAGAAGATGCTGCCGAGTCCGACACCAACAAAACAGACAAGGCTTGACTTTGAGCAAAAATTAGCAACAAAAGCGGAGATAGTAGGCTTTGTAGCCGCATATATTGTGGAGGAAATGTTGCTGTTTCCACGGTGGAATCGACATTTTTCGAAACATACTGAGCAAAATACACATAACGCGGTCATGGAGTAATCCAAAAGTAATGTAACTAGTAGTGTAACTAATTACTTTAAGCAGCGAGTAACAAAGTAAAGTAAGGCATTACTTTTTTAAAAAGTAACTAGTAATGTGTAATGGATTACTATTTTTCAGTAACTACCCAAACACTGCTTTTACAATACAATGAAGAAATACTATTAATACAGTGACATGAAAGAAAGGAGAAGAAAGAAACAAAACAGAAACAAAAATAAACCCAACAATCTTACATCTTGCTGTGTGACACGCAGTAACATATTGTCCTGCCGGTTCTACTGTCCTGTAGTCTTCTCCCATAAGGGTTTGAATTAGTTGGTCTTTTGGGAGGGTAAAAAGGTTTGGGATTTTCTGGTTGAATTTGAGGAAGAGGTTTTCAGTTCAATTTGTTTTACTTGTGAGTAGGAGATCATTTTCATAGCATCACTGTGGCATTCGAATACCATCTCCTCATTTGGTTCATACTGTGTATTTTTATCTGGGCTCAGATAGCTTTGTTGCTTTAAACATGCTCTGTGTAGGTGTGAATCTGAATCTGATTCTATCAAGTGGTTCCAAAATGTTATTGTTCTTTTTTTTTCATTTTAAATAATAGGGAGAACTGGCCCAGCTCTGCTCTACAGCCGTGGTTTGGACAGTTTCTATAAACTCTCAGTATGTTTTTACAGAACTCAAAATTTACTTTTTCATTTGGGTTTGAGCCCCAGTGCTCTTGTTTAATCAATGGGCCCCAAACTTCACTTCCATATAAAATGATTAGGCCAATAACATTTTGGAAAAAATTTAAGCCAAATCTTTATTGGGGGGTTTAATTTGAATAATAATTTTCTTATACTGTAATAAGCTCTATGAGCTTTATCTGCCAGTGCACTTACAGCCTTGGTAAAGTTTCCTGAAGCAGTGATAGTGAGGCCTAGGTATGTATACTCTGTTGTATGACTTAGTGTTGTCTGTCTCTCTTTCTCGTTCTCTCTCTCTCTCTCTCTCCCTATCTATCTATCTATCTA
>NW_023339774.1:7486117-7493213 GCF_004916995.1 Morone saxatilis | reverse complement strand
CTATCTATCTATCTATCTATCCACGATCTTTATCAGTCAATCATGCTATAATTTCAGTGCAAAATCATTGTGACCTTCCTCTACACCATTCACCTCCAGTTCATCATATCCAGTGCCCAGGTTGAGCTCATCAGAGTCCATTCTTCATCCAGATCTCCATTAAGGGAGTTTTCTGTATTGCTCATAGCTTCACCACCCCCTTAAAATATCATGACGTCACAATGGATTGAAATGCCAAAGACACAGTTCTTGTTTTAATATGCATATGGCAATACAAACTTGCTGTTAGCTCAGATGTAAGAGTCCTCTTTGCTCTGGAACCAAAAGATGCTCTACAGTATACTAGTACAACTGTGCAGTGTACTGGGTGACTTCCTGTCAATTCAACCAGATTGATGGGAGCGATTCAGATGTTTCCTGTCAGGACACAAACATACCGGGCTGAACTGGGTACCAGCAAGCTATAACAGCGGACCTTTGTAGAAATAAAGTGGCTCTATATTTGGAACTAGAACCAGAACTAATTAGCATCAAACCAGGGCTCTGGTCGAATAGTATTTCTTGCTTAGAAAGGTTCCTGAGTAAAATGACCCTGATGTATCTAAGTGGCAGCTGTGACAAAAGCTAGTCGAATACCATAAATGCAGAGGAAAGGTGCTTCAGTGCTCCCTTTCCTATCTCCTTTAGCATAGGATACACTGGAACATCCTTTACAAAAAGAAAAGAGATAATACCTTCCCACAATTCTTCAGCAATATTTAAAGCGACAGACCATTCGATCTGTTCAGACATTATAAAAACCATCATTCAATAAAAATGGTGTGATGCAGACTCGCAGCAGAGAGAGAGAGAGCAAGAGAGATCACATGGACAAGCAAGAGAAAGGAAACAAATATCAGTGAAGTGGTTTATCAGTGAAGTGTATGCAGTCTGGAGTCGCTGTTGACAGTGACAGATCTGATATATTGTCTCGTCTCCTAAAATGTTTGTATCCTCACTGCTCTGCATTAATAAACTATGACAAACTGGTTGTGGGTCACATCTCTGGCTATTCAAAAGAATACAAAAACTTTAATATATTGCACACCATTTAGCATGACATCTTTATAGACTGACCTTCTCTCAGCACCTGCAACTGTGACTGACTTCCACCATCTCTGCAGATCATAATGTGAGTTACTGTGTGAGCTACTGCTTATTAAGCATTTTCCATCTTTTGCCATAACTTCCTAATACTGTATGCTTAATATATGAGTGGACAAGAGGGTGAGCATTAGCAACCATTCTCAATGTGACAACCATTTTGTCTCACTTTTGTGACTGTGGAGCCTGTATTCTTCTTTTAAATTCATTTCAGTTCCAACCTTGGCTATGAAGTAGTATTTTTCACAGGGTTCTCCACATTTATAGTCTGCATGAAACAACATGGTAAGAAGTCATAGGGCGAAGTATAATATTTGCTTTTAGTATTCCATCTTCATAACATTGTAGTTTCACCATGTAACCCAAGTCAATAACATCCATTGTCACATAATTACGTAGCAAGAGCAGTTAAAGTCTATTAGCACTGGGGTTGTCTGAATTCTTCTTCACATCTTCACATTGAGTTCAGGGAAAAGTGTTTGGGAAAAGAAATAAGATATTTTAATTTTGTGTGCAAAACTCTTTCTACTAAGTAGCTGAGGTTTACAGTGTCCACCAGCTGTGGCAGGCTAGGCATTCTTAATAAAGAACATGTTCAAGTGAACCACTCTCTTTTAGTGCTCTCCAGGGTCGACTGGAAGAACTGTTGACGTCAAACACTCTTTATGAGCCTCTGCTATTGTTGTATGTCCTCGCTAACAAGCACTTGGAAGCAGGGACAATGGGGAATGAATGGGATGAAGTGGAAGGAAAGGTAGAGTTGTAGAACAGGGTGAGGAGACAGATATTGGCAAAGGAAGCAAGGGAGTGAAGATGTTAAAGAAGAGTTGGTTTAGGGTATGAAGAAGAGACAAGGGCAAGTTAGGCAAAGTAAAAATGAAAGCCTTCAAAAAAGTTGACCGTCATTATTTATCTCTATTCTGTTAATTAAATTCAACTGAAATCATGCAGCATCTTGGAATGCATTTACACTGACTATCAATTATTTTTGACCAGATTTTTAATAACAAAAATAGAGTTGTGTTTTTTCTATTCAGTTTTCTATTCACTCTATTCAAGTTTTGACAAGAAGAGTTATACACAGAGAATAAATGTTCTGAGAAGACAAAGTTATTGCTGGTTGGTATAAAACATGTCATGCTGCTGTCTAAGTCAGTCACAGTATTCCACATCATCTAAATTGGACTGTAGTAGAGCCACACCCAACAGCACATAATTTGTGCTTAAGCTGAACGGGTTAATGATATGTGATGGCCCTGAAAACCTGCCCCTAATGTCCTTTTATGTAAATCGTCACAAACCAGAAAGGCTGACCATTACCGGTTAAATCTTTTACAATTTTATAAGCTTAAAAAATATTTTTCATGTAAAAACAACTGAACTCATATAATGTGTTACATACCATACAATAAGCTGCTTGAGAGACTAAAAAAGAGCATCAGCGACATTCAAGGATAAATATATTAGTCTACTCTATAATTCAGACACTGGTCCTCTTACTTACTTCACTATTAGGCAAGTGGTATTGGATTGAAGGTTCTTCTTCCGTTCTACATGGATGACTGTTTTAATAGTCACAGTTGGATAAAACCAAGTAAAAACCAACTGCTCACTACCTATTTTGAGTGTGAAGCATGGAAGCATAATTTTTTCTCATGTTTTTCAAACTGGTGCAGAAAGTTCAGAAATATAAAAGATTTTCCAGTGCTGCATAATTTCTTTATGGAACCAGTTTTTAGGCCTAGAAGCTACTTTGTAAATGCACCTGTTAGAGGGAAGCTTGACAGCCCTTATGTAGTATTCAACAGCAAAAATTAACATTCTACTGATCCAAGCCCCTGCTACAGTGTTCTACTCAGAGTCCTCGGCTTGAGCAGGCACAGTGGAAACTCCCAGTTCTCACTATGCATTGCTTTGCATCTAGTTTAAACTGTTTTTCTAAACATCAGATACTGTCATATACATTTACAGCAAAGTGCAGACAAGTACAGACACAAACGATAACATCTAGCCGCTTTATTTTAAATTTAGCATCATAAATCAAGAGTGTAATTGTATTCCTGTGAATGCTGATTGGACTGGAATAGGAGCGCTGCCACTTGCTGAGTTTGACTGTGTATGATGGTTATCATTATGCAATGATTCATTTTCCAGTGTAGAGAAACAAAGTGATTCAATCACAGATGAATCTTCATGACAGTTCAAGTACTATGATGATGAAAATGTGAAAAATAACTATAAAAGCATTAGTTTGCCAAAAAAAAATTTAAAACATCAATTCACAGAGTACCATATAAGTCTCAAGGTAAACACAGGTAAAGAGAAAGAACAAGTTAGGGAAAGTCTCTAAAATCACATAAGAATGAAATTTATTACTGAAGAGGAGATTGAGTGATTTTAATACTGTATGCACTGACCAGTGATTTTAAATGAGCAAACACTGTATATTGCAGATTGCAAGGGATGTCATATTCAGGAGGTTTTCTCAGATGAGCCTGTGTAGTACATCCATATTACCCAAAATATCGTATATCTGGAGAGAGAAATGTGTAATGTTAATAAGGACATAAGCTGATTGCTGAGTATTCCTACAACACTCCTACACTGATCAATGTAGTTTTCCTCCTTGGAATCTAAACAATGGATTTAATCCTTGCAGCCAAACACTGTAGCTGTTAGTTTCACCTTAGCAGCATAGACTAATTGCTAATTGTTACTAATTGTTGCTTTGTCTCAGCTGACGACATCAGCAGGGTCTCTGTGGGGAGCTTTTGGCCCATCTCTGCCTGCTAAGAGCCTGCGGTGGCTCCAGCTGAGACTAACCGACAATTAGACCAACCTCTCTGCATGAACTAGAGTTAAATTAACTGGATGGACTTTGCAACAATGAATTAAACTATGCTCAGACTGGGACCACCATGGACCAGGAAAGACTGAAGAGGAGCCTCAGTCATTTGTCTGTGAAATTACTTAGGGCGAGAGAGAAATGTGACAGGAGTACTCGTGCCCCAAAATAACAAACTCCACATGTAGCAGATCCAACACATGGCAGCCTCCAAGTTTCAGCTTGAATAAAATTCTTTCAATTAGTGGTATAAAAGCTGCATCTTTTTATCCAAAATGAGTGATCAAATGTACAAGCTAGAGTTATAGCCATATAGTATATGCACACCTTGAGAAGCAAAGATCAAGTCTAACACTTTGAGTGTGATCATACAGTCATAACTGGATAATAAATGGCTTTACTCAATACATTTATTTTTAGCATAGGAGGGCTTGAGCTTCACACTGTGCTGTTGTCCTAGTTTAAGCTGTCTGAAAGAAACTACGGCCTCATATATCAGTCTGGGGCTACTTGCAACACCATGAGAAGTCTTACAGTGGTGACACTTGAAAATGTCACAGTTTTCCACAGTTTGTTTGCTGCAGCTCCTTCCTGGAGATGGCACTTATTTCACACACAGTCCCCCAGCCTCATTAAATCCAGTATGCTGTTCTTTCTTCCCTCACGAGCCACAAGGGCAAGCCTGGACTGGACATCGGGAGTAGAGAATTCCCAGTGGAGAAAAAACACAGACAGGGTTAGACAGCGCAGGAGAAAGAATGAGAGAAATATAAAAGGTGGCACTGAGAGGGACCATTTTAAAATGAGAAAAGCAAAATACAAATGCATGCTAACATCACCCGCAGCATATAATAATACCCTTACTGAGTTTGTATGCTTTAAAAAGTATAGTATTTAGGAAAGCAGGGGATTCATATGCATGGAAATAATATTGAAAATAAAGACTAGTATACTCTTTTATGTCAGGTGGAAGTACCTCAAGTTTCTCAGCTACCAGAGCTTCATGATGATCATCAGTTAGAGTTCTGAGAGATGCCAGGTGCTAAACAAAAAATATATAGAAATATTTATTGTGGCTTAACTATTATCCCAGTATGGTGATATTCCTGTGTGAATTTTTCTTTTTTTCATTTGGCAAATATACAGACATTGGTGTAACCTAAGATTATTAGGGATTGGAGTAAAGTGTGATGTACATGTCACAAGTTTGTGGGGTCATGAGAAGTTTTGACAGTGATTAGATAGCGTTCAGAAGGGGACAAGCACATGACCACAGTTGTGGTATAGTACAGAAAAAGCCTCATCTGAAAAATTCCATTCCAGCCATTTTGGTGGACCGTTGCCTGGGCGGACAGCCTTTTATATCCTAGATCCTCTTAATTGCTTTTACTGTTTTGAATTCAGTGTACCCCTCAATGCATACCCTATACTCTGTGAACCATATGCATTGGGGACTGGAAGTTAGTTGGATATTTGGAAAGCTGAGTTTGCCCTCAGCCTGAAACCCAGTGGTTTTCTGCCATATGCCAGTGAGGCCCAAGAGCAGGCAGGATTTCATTCCAATCCGACCAAACACAGCAGCAGGTGATTTCAGTGATTACATCCTCCTCTCTAGTTGAAGGTGCTAATCAGTGTAATCAGCTGCTGCAGTATTTGGTTGGAATGAAAGCCTGCAAAATGTTGGCACTCTGTGTAACATTATTGGACACAGTTACTGTAGATGATCCCATCTAGTGATGATGTGTCCATACTTAAACTCACACAGCACAGGTACAATTTCTGACATGAAACAAACACAAACTAATGTTATGGACATGGATATTTTTCCCTTATTCATACTCTTATCCACCTTTGTCTTTTGAAACCAGGGATGGTTGCTGTGTGAATACAGCTGTATGGTGATGAAGGCATCTTTTTATTTGACATAATACAGTCGAGTAAAATATACATACCTACACAATCTCTGTACACACAGACTTGTGTGGCTTGTGACTTGCCAATGACTTGCTAAAAGCACACAATTTTTGCAGTTTGTGTATACATAATAATGTATGCAGAATTCACATCTTGCTTTCTATTTCATATTAAAAGGACCAGTGTGGGATTTAGTGGCATCTAGTAACGGAACACTGCTGGCATCTGTATTTGACGACCTAGGAATGAGAACAGTGTGACAAGCCTCTGAGCAGGTCTCTCCCTCAAACTCTGGTGGGTGGAGTAGGGTAATCAGCCAGATTAAGTTCACCTGGTCTGGTGGCTGGACTATATAGGCTGGAGGCAATCAGCCAGTCTCGCTCTCCCCCTTGGCTTCCACTCTGTTTGGTTGGGTTTGTTTGTCTTTAGCTTCATTTATCTTTTAGTTTTGTTAAATAAACATATTTTTAGTTACAACTCATGTGTGTTCTGCCCTTCTTTGTTCAGCCTTGAGCCGGGTTGTGACAACAGGCTGTGAAAGGTGTAGGAGAAACTCTGGTTCACTTGGAGGTCTTCAGCCGCAGACGGTTGGACCTGCACCACCTCACGAAGTCCTCGACCAGGCTCCTGTACTCCCCCTCCCGTCCATCCTTGATACAGCCAACTATCGTATCATCCGAGTATTTCTGCATGTGGCAGAGCCCAGAGTTATACTGGAAGTCAGTGTACAAGGTAAAGAGGACAGGAGAGAGCACGGTCCCCATGTGGGGGTCGAGGGTTGAGGGATGAGGGGGTATGGGAAGGACGGGTGAGGGTTGATAGGAAGGAAGGAAAACAGGTTGGGTAGGTGGATGATGAAGGAGTTC
Source organism: Morone saxatilis (assembly GCF_004916995.1). Lineage (NCBI taxonomy): Eukaryota > Metazoa > Chordata > Actinopteri > Moronidae > Morone > Morone saxatilis. The sequence continues at coordinate 7,486,445 of NW_023339774.1, read as the reverse complement.
GGCAAGATGGTCAGAGGGAGCAGAGTGGGTGCTGAGACGCTGAGTCTCTTTATTGAGAGCCCCCAAAGAAACTGGTGCACGTGAGTACTTTTGAAGTCGTTTAGGTCGTTGCGGATGTACGTGAGATATGCAGGAAAAGACCATTGGCCGAGGAGTTTAATGATATTATCTGGGATTACCTGCTTGGAATCGGAGGAGGTGGCTCCAATGCGGAAAGAATGCCCCGAGTATGGTTCTGGGGATATTCCTGATTTGGCGGAAGTGACTGTGGAACCAATTTCGTGTGGCTACTTTACTGGTCTCTGTGATGAACAGAGGGTCCTGGGGG
>NW_023339774.1:7484714-7486045 GCF_004916995.1 Morone saxatilis | reverse complement strand
AAGTACGAGTCTAGACCAAAGAGGTAGATGGGTTGAGGTAGACCGGACTGGTTGGTCTTGCTGCATTTAAGGTGGTAAACAAGGGTGTCGGTGAAATGAATGGAAATGTCGGACATGGACGCATGGCGAGAAGGATCGTATTTGAGGGTAGAAGCTGTGAATTTGGAGCAGCGCAGAAAACCGAAGAAAGCTAGAAGGAACATGGATTCCAGGACCTTGTTGACGGCTGTATTTCCTGAGGAGGCTGAGGATGTTTGGCATGTCACCCAGGATCCTCAGCAACTTATACAGTTTTATTTTTATAAATACAAGTACAGCAAACAACACACAATTGTTCAAAAAATAAGTAATACAAATATTTACAAAAAAAAATATGGGTAATCATAAATTATGTCTAAATATAAATGTAAATGTATAACTAAATATGTCCACTCTGTTCAGCCGTTACAGATTCTTGGCCTATAGGAGCTTTGTGAGCTGGTGTTGGGGCTTTCTGGGCCGAAAGTCTCGTGTGCACTGCCCCAGCTGTGTGGTGGCTGCGTATAAGGGACGGAGTTCCCCGACGGCACAAGGCATCTACGTGGGGGTCGACCCCCTGACTGAACCTCGGTCACGTAGCGTCTATCACCTTCCTTCTTTCCGGCCTTCGAACTGCGCAGAGAGATCCTTCAGGAATGGAGATCTTCAAAACCACATCCTGCGTATGACCAGGTCAGGAAAAACTTTCTCAAACACCAGGTCCAATTTCATCCACGTAATCCTGGGCAAAAAGAAAAAGGTAAAATATTGTGTACTTTTATAGTGTTTATTAATTTATAAAAACAAAAAACATAGGACACTGGTTAATTATTATATATTATTAATTTACAAATATTTTATTAATGGCTGTCATTTTTCAGTGTGATTTTCAATAAAAAGGTTGGTTGCTCCTTTACTGGCTTGCTGTGCATTTTCTCCTTTCTTTCCACTTTGGGAAAATGAAGCCTGAACAGCGGCTCACCAGCTGAGGTGTGGCTGTGGACGGTCTGCATTTTCATTGAAGTGCAGGGCTGCCAGGTACAGTCTTGGGGGAATATGAAATGGCTAAATACATTTTTTAATACATTATGGATTTTAAGCATTATTTAGCTCCATAACTTGGGCTATTTTTGTTTGTGGTATGTAAGTTTTCTGTTTTTGCCTATAAAACACAACGATAATGTATTGTTATGTAACAATTCTAAAATTGATAAGCAACAATATGTTAACTCAATTAACAGTTACACAAACAGAAGAAATCACATCCAAACAAATGAAGTAACCTTTGGGTCCACTAACCTGTACTTTGAAAT
>NW_023339774.1:7479640-7484614 GCF_004916995.1 Morone saxatilis | reverse complement strand
ATTGTACATAATCAAATGATTAAAAACTTGGTTTTGCATAATATGTCCCCTTTAATTAACATGCTGATATGAGAATGACAAGTGGCTTGGCATGGTGCCCCAGAGGACAGTTTGATGAAAATGTTAATGCCGCTTATGTAGGCTTCGATGGTGGAAGATTTAATCTTAAGGATGGAATGGGAGAACGAGATTAAGCTGGAGAATGTCCTGACGTCAAGCAAAGGCAACAGAAGGCGATGGGAGGCATGGAAGGCTTTAAAGCAATTCCATCCAGTCATGTATGCAATGCTGTTCAGGATAGCATCTTACTAAATTGCAACCAGATTTTGCATCTGGGGAGTCATTTGAAGACGTGGTGGCTGAAAACGGTGGGACTGGAGTCGGGAGAGCATCGGAGGCTGGTGCCAGTTGTCTGAATTTCTGTAATAAAAAGCGAGAGAGTGCGTCAGCGATTGTGTTTTTATGGCCGGGGATGTGAGAGGCTTGGATAATGACCTTCCTTATGAACTGCATTATGTCTAGACAGTGGAAACGTCCCTTGTTTATGATGTCTGCAACGGCACTGTTATCAGAGTGGATGGTGATGATTTTCTTGGACAATTTGGGGCCCCTAAAGAATAGCTGCTATGGTAACTGGATACATTTCGTAGTTGGCGGAGGAAGAACAGAGAGATGAGAATTCAGGTGGCCATTTGGCTGAAAACCACTTGCCGCTAAAGTAGCCGCCGAAGCCGACGGAAGGAGCTGCGTCCTAAATAGCTGGATGTTTTCTGGCATGGTGATGTGGTCATCATAAAATAATTAAATGCTGTTCCATGATGAGAGGAACTGCTGCCATAATTATAGCTCCATTTTACATTCGTTGTCCACTTTGACATGGTTGTGGAGAGATGGGACGGAGGAGGAGAAGAAGATGGTGTGACTGAGGAAGATGTCTAGGAGATGGATGATGTATGGTACTTTGTACTTGTTTAACAAGTTCCAGCAGAGTGCTTCGGATAAGGAATCAAATATTTTAGGGCTTCTTTTGCACCCAAGGTCAGGCGCACATTAAAGTAGTATGCGCCCTTCCACTGAATGCTGTAGAGAAGAAGTAGTCTGGGTGGATGGGAAGGACAATGTGCTAGTGATGTCTGCTTTGGCCAACCAGGCTCCTTGGCCAGCTATACTAATGAGGGAGATGGCATGGTCAATTGTTGCGTAATGCATGGAAAAATCTGGGCTAGGGATTAGGCTATTGATAGGAAATGGACCGATCATGAACGTGTCTTTGATTTCTTTGTCCAGGAGTTTATCGACTATGTCGGGCTGGGAGGTGGCTGACTGCAAGTTGTGGCATGTGTAAGAGGAATCTGGCATGACCTGTAAACCTGGGTGAAAATGGTGTTTGAATCCTTGAATGAGGTAGTTAACAAACTGGCGATCTGGGTGATTTAAGAGTGTTGATGTTGATAGGCGTATTTAGATACTTACACAAGCTGTGCTTGGTAGGATTATGCAGACAGGTGGATCTTGCATGAGCTCCACCGCAGAAAGTGCAGGTATGGAGGAATCAGCAACTTGAGGTTTTGCAACCGAGGTCATTAGACCATCCTCTTGCCCTGGTAGAGGACTGGTCTGCCTCTCTTGTCAACGCCTTTGGGAAGAGGACCAAGGGGGATTGGTTGGATGTTGGCGGGTTTAGGGGTGATGGATGGAGGAGAGGCTGTTGGGGGCATGCTGCGGAAAATAGCAGGGTTGTGATTATTGTTAGCTAAGGGTTTGGGGCAGAGAAGCGGTGAGGGTGCAAGTTGTGGCAGGGTGTGATGGGGCGCCGCACAGGTCACAAGTCAGAGAAGAGCGAGTTGACACGGCAGTATAGTTCTATGTCCAGTGTACCCCCGTAAGTTCCCTCGTTGAACTGTTGAAGGTGACCGGTGGCTTGGGAAGCAAACAGAATGTGATAATATAGAATCCGTTGCTGCCGAACTGCAAGTCCAGGTTGAGGAACAGAGACATATAGGAAAGTAAGGGTTTTGGCTGATAGTGTCACCGTGAAACGTTGTTGTAGGCACGCTCTGTGCTGCTGAGGTGGTCAGAGTTGGAATGGGAGGGGCGGTGGTAGCCGAAGCAGGTGGGACAGGGAAGTTAGGAATTAGAGAAGAGGAAAGGATGCTGGGATGGAGGGATGCATGTGCTCAGGTTGTTTGTGAAATGTGGGGTAAGGGAGAAGATTGATGGGAAGCAGAAAAGGAAGGCACTGAGTTTAATATGACCTGGCCCTTTGGGAGGGCTGATGAGGGAGGCGTGCTTCAGCGCGAACAACCGTAAACTCGGATATGTTAGGAGCCGAGGGATGATCGGCGAGATTGTGAGGTGAGGCCGGGTTGCAGAGGCAGCCTGGAGTGGCTGGAGGAAGGAGCAGTGGTCGTACGCCAGAGACGAGATCTTCCCCTAGATCAGTGGGGGAGCAAAGGCCCAATGATGTTGGAGTTGTCGGTGAATGGAGGCTGGGAGGGCCGGGCTGACGAGGAGGGATGGTAGATGAAGGAGAGGACTAGGGGATTTCATCAAACAATTCGCTGTCTGATGGATTGAGGATGAGTTCGTTCTCCATGATTCGAGGTACTCGTTTTGAATTTCATTTCTGACGCAGCTCATGTAGAAAATGAGTCGAGGGAGTGAACGGATAAGGTGTGCTTAAGTATGTTTTGAGTGGAAATTAGATGAGTTCAGGGCGTGGTCTTTGTTGCTGAACCTAGTTATAAAACTTCATTATGTATACAAAGTATTTGGATACACCGAGCTTGTGTGCAGGCATGAGTGTGCCTGCAGAACAGGTTAATGTAAATACATCTTTGCTTAGACACCAATTTTAAAACATGCACATGCATAGCACAAATCTGCACATAGAAAGTTGGTTTCTATGGGGAACCACAGTCAGTCTGTTACCTACAGATAAATGGCGGCAGGTACGCCCCTAGATTAGAGAAGCAGACAGGTGTACCGGCACAGAAGCTGAGCAATGCACTGCTCTAGATGGGAACAGCAGCAAAACATATTTTAGCAACCTAAAAAAAAGGCCCACCTAAAATAATCTATATCAGGTTTATGTACATTGTACAAATTTGATCTGATTAAGGCAGACCAGCAACTCCTGTGTTCTGAAAGGTATAGTAACTGTTTTTGTCAAAGAAGTCTGGTGGCTTTGAAGACAGCAATATGACAGCTTCACTTTCATGTTGGAAAGGGCTGTCTGACAGCGAGGTAAAGTGTTAAAAATTTAAATATAGCATACACTTGGACTGATACTGATTATTTAGGTGGCTAAAACATGTTTTCTTTTGCCCCCATCCTTGCTTTTGCTTTTGATCTGATACTCTTGTCAGCTTGTCCAAACTGGGGCCATGCAGCAGTGCACTGACTATGGATAAGTACATCATACAGCTCCATTGAAAAAAAATCCCAACTAATCCTTTAAGTGTGTAATAGTCTACTAATGAGAGTATATCTCTTTTTACACTAACAAAGTCTTTGTTCCTTCCCTTCTCTTTCCATTATGTTGGCCTCCCATCGTTTCTGTCTCTGAGTCTCATCAGCCTCCACTGTCTGGAAACGGATTCTAAAGAAAAGCTCCTATTATTAAAGTCCCCAGGGATGTAACAGGGAGTTTTTGTTCAGTGTTGCAGATTTTATGGCCACATATTTTTTTTCTACTTTCATCCTTACTGTCTGTTTTTCCCGATCACAGCCTTGTAGCTGCTCTGTTGGCATCAGAGAGCAGCACAGGCAGCAAGGAACAAGACTTCAGATGAAATCTCAAACATGCTCATTAGCATACAGATGAGGACACTGAGCTCTGTCATTGTTTGAACATCGAAGCAATTCAGTGCCCAAAGCCAAATCTCCGCTGTAATCCATTTTAAAGAGAGGAGTCATCAACAGCACAAACACTGAACAGTCTGCTGGTACCCTTAAATCAGACTCTTAAATAAATGACCTGCCTTTATACTTTGGCTTCACTTTTCCTTTCAGCAGTTGGAATGTGAATCAAGCACACAAGGCTTACATTAATATGTGCTTTTGTGTGTGTGTGTATGCTCAAATAACACAGTTAAAAGTGTGTGCGCCCCTGTGTGTGCATGCATTACTGTAATCCATTTGCAGCTCACTAGATTTCCATTTGTTTAGCAAGGTGCTAGCTCAGTAAATTTGGTTAATACGCTATCACTCAATCTGACTGTAACTGACCCTTCAATAACACAGCCACTACTAGGAGTGTAAAAACTGGCTCTCGGACAGATTTACAGCCTGCAAACTCTGTCGCCCAGTTTATGCATTGTGTTTGCCTCTCCTGTTTATCCTGAGGAGAGGCACATAAGCTGGAGACAGGAAGGAGTGAGGATGAGGGCAAGGAATGAACTCTGAGTTTATAATTGTAAGAGACGGAACACCACCTGATACATGTGCATGAGAGAGCTGTGGAAAAACGGGTCACATTCTTTTTGGTGATTAATCGTACGACATGTATTGATCCTGGTAGTGGCATTTACTTTGTTTTCCATTGTTTACTCTTCCCAAGTTTGACTGATTAAACATTGACACACTGTAAAGGCTAGAAGGAACAAAAAACTAAACTGGTAATTACCAGCTTTAAGTAGACCTCAACCTCTTTCTCCTTGTTTTTCTTCTCCTGTCTTTTCTCTCTCTAGGCTTGAGCAGTAGGTACATTTTTGTCCTGTTTTTTTATCCTCTCTTCTATTCCCCAAACATTTCCTCTCCCCCGTAGGCCTTAGCAGGAGGTCTTGTCAACTATGAGGCTATGTGTTTGTCCTCCTCTAATCTTTCCTTTTTTGTCCAAACCCTACTTCTACAATGTTTCTTTTTCATCTCCTCTCTTCCCTCTCCAGTCTTTCCCTAAGGAGGTCATGTTTTCCTGTGAAGATGTGCCTGTGTTTGTCATCTTCTCCACCACCCAATGCCCCCCCCCCCCCC
>NW_023339774.1:7479391-7479623 GCF_004916995.1 Morone saxatilis | reverse complement strand
ACTGCTGTCCCTTCAATACCTAAATGGGAGGGCTTGTCAGCTATGAAGCCCTGTGCAAGCCTCTCCTCTCCACACCAATATAACACAATGTGTTTGTCTCCGAGGGCTGTCAAGAATCCCTGCTACGAGCCTTTGATAACATCTGTGTTTGTATATAGGAGAAAGAGAGTTGTCTGTGTGTTTAAAGCAAAAGTGCAATGTATGGTTTTTTTAATGTTTGTGTTTGTAGAAG
>NW_023339774.1:7468420-7479291 GCF_004916995.1 Morone saxatilis | reverse complement strand
TTTGTCCTTCCTTCAGTGAAGAAATACCTTCTAGTTCTGATATAACGGATGCTAGCAGAATCTATGCTAACCTCTTTAGCAGTCGTCATTCTTGTTTAAGAAATAGTGTTTTTGTGCTGTTTAAATAACGAACCTGAAAAGTCAGTACTGACGAAAGTCTTGTGTTTGTTTGACCCATCTATCCACCCTGACCTCCTTCCTACGCAGACTCTTTATTCAGCACCTTCATAAATGCAATAGGTGAGGAAATCCTCTAGTGGATGAAAATGCAATGGGTTGTGTTTTATAGATAGTTTTATAGATGCAAAAGTAATGATGATTCATAAGTGTAGAAAATCTCAATTTACTGCTCACTATAGAGTAGACTACTGAGTGTTTATTCACTGGGGAGTATTGAATGAGTGAACAAGGTAGTGATTTTTGACACAGCTTTTAGTATCCCAGTGAGCCATGGCAGTGTGACAGTGAGCCAGCATGCACAATATCACAACCCTGAAACCAAAGCAGTTAAATTGAATTCAGTGTCATTGATTTTATTATTTACACCTGCGCTTTTCTGTTGCATGTCAAAATATCCTCTCAGTTGTTAAAAAGCTTTGTTAGATCACAATGAGCAAGGTGAAATTCATGGGCAGGCTGTGTGACATACTGTACATGTCTTTATAATAACTGACGAAAATGATTAATGAGCAGTTCAATGTTCAATGCACACTCACACAGACGTTTCCTCTGGTGGATTACACCTTTGCCCAGTCTGAAGTTTGCTGGAACTATGTTGGAAATTTCACTGCGGTCACCAAACTATTTACAGTTTAGGACTAATAAAGTAAAAGTTTTCCCACCCTAAGAACTGCAACAACACCACCGAGCAAGTGAGAAATAAGTCATTTTTGTACACAGTCACACCGTCTTGAGGAGGTTTATTCAGGCAATAATAGAAAACACCTGTGGTAGTGGACTATGGGTTTGTAGAGAAATAGGTACAGATATAATTCCAACATGGTTTAAATGTACTAAACATAAATACAGTTACTCATAAAATATAGGCTAGAAGTAAAACTTCGAGAACTTGCAGTCAACAAATTGGCTGCAAGACTGAATAAAGATACTGAGAAGTGAAGTGACAACAAGAGACATGAAGAGATGCAAAAAATAACAATTTTATGCCTAAAATTAATTTTGTGATTTTTTGCAGCTCATTTACGTGTAATATTTTTTGTACATCCAGTATATAAGTGTGTTTTCACAAACTCAATGAAAAGCATCAAACAGATTTTTATACGAATCACAAAATCTCACACAAAAGTGTTGTTCATCAACTCATAAACAACTCTGAACTTGTTAACGGTAACAAAAAGCTCAGCACTTTGTTTTTGCTTAATTCACAGCTTCACGCTATATACATTTACAGGTACATAAGGGTTACTTTAATTAGCATTTCATATTCATGTTTCAGGAACTTAATTTCCTCTGAGAAAAAGTGAACATATTTGGTCTCAGTTTGGTGAGCAGTTTATCACTCATCAATACAAGAAATAATTTACCATATTAACTGCTGCTAAAAGAGCAAATTGTTCTCAGTAAGAGAACAAAGGTTTGAATTCGACACATATTTGCTTCTATGATAAATGGCATGCACAGTGCATTAAAAGTAAGAAAGGTGCTACACAAGCTTCCTTTTAACGGAACTTTTAAAAGGCCGGAAACACAAAAATGTCCTCAAATAACAAAGGACGGATTTGGGGTTCGGGTTTTAATGTTTTGCACAACAACACTGAGTTGTTATTTAAATGAAAAGTAGAGTAATGTAAGTGGATGTACTGTAATCAGCACTCCTGAAGCAATTACTCATACTGAATATAACTTTTGGAGCCACTGGAAACTAAGATGTATTACTACTTCTGCATAAATCCATATTTTATCTGTTGAATGCTGTCAAAAACAGCTCTGAACATGGCTGAATAGGAAAATCAGTAAGTAAGTAGAACTGTAGGACACTTTTCCCTAAAGTCTTGTGTTATTTTAATGAAATGGATGACTGGGTGATCTTCTGCTCCCTCAGCACAATCACTCATCTACCGCATCTCTCCATCCGTATCCATCGGTTTTCCTTATTAAAAGTCTCCATTGTTTAGCATTAGCAAAAGCCCTCATTAGCTGCTTATGTCAATGCACTCTACTGGTGATGAATAGCTGCTACATCGCCGGGTCAATGCTGCAAAATTAAAGTCCTATTGCTTAATACAGTCCCAAACAAAACAAGTGACCTCTGGGACAGGAATCAGAAATAACAAGACTTTGTTGTCCCCCTTACAAAACATCACGCCTTGCATAATGGTTTACTAGGGATGCTGTTGCTGAAGGCATTGGTTTCTTTGTCCACTCTGTGTTATGTTTTCCTAACCCTAACCTGTATGAAGCCATAACTCTTTAATTCAGAGATCATCCAAAAGGAAAAAAATACATTATAAAACAAAATGGAACCAGCAATGAAAGGCACATTACCAGAAGATTAAGTGTTTTATGCTGTGATATATGCAACCACCCACAGCTCATACACTGACTTCATGCATCTGCAATATGAAGGAGATCCCCTGGAGAGTCCCTATACCACTTGTGCATCCACAAAGCAGAAAAGGTTGAAGACTCATGCCATATTCTGTTGCATTCTACTGTGATAAACAAATATTATGTAGGGCTAATCACTCTTAGCTTGTTTTAGTCTGTTATTACCATGTGTTAATCAGTGGACCCAGATTAGACTGATCAATACAGTCTTGCTGAGGTTGTCAATAAGCTCTATGGTGTGCATTGGGAAACGATGTATGTGTGCAGTTTGTGTTTCTCCCTTGAAGTAAAAGACTTTTCTTTCTCCTAACACAGTTTAATTAAGGGCCTTTGCTAAACCCATACCCAAACATTAATGGTCCAACAAATTGATCTATTCATGGCAGGTTTTCTCAACATGCCCAAGTCTCTGCAACATGGCAAAGTGGTGCACTGGCCACAAAAAGAAAACTATGGAAGCAAGCTAAATCAGCTACAGTTGATAAACAGTTGTCATATCAGTCGGTGATGAATGGCTGAAGTCAATGGACTACAGTAGAGATCTTTAAGGGTAAATAAACTATCTGAATCTCATATAATTAAACTGGAAACAGCTTTAACAACTAATGACTTCTAACAATTACCAATGAGCTCAGAGTCGAGTCCAGAATCTTTAACTGGTTGTGCGGTAATTGAAGTTTATTGCAGTGATGTATTTGTTTAAAAGAAGTTTTTGTAACATTTATCATTAACAGGATTAATGTGACCATTTATTGTGAAATAGATTTTCATCCACGTGCTTTCTTTCATACTGCCTCCATCCCCTTGAGTTTACGCTTCTGTGTTTCATTCCTTGCTTACTTCTGTCTCTTTGTGGATTCTCTTTCTTATAAGCTAGTGGCAGAAAACAGATATTTTGCTGAAACACTGGTGCTGCCTGTCGTTGTTAGGATAGCTGCAGTTGCAATTTTCTGAAAACCCATCCGAAGTGTTGCATTTGTTCGCTTAAAGCTGCTCCGCTATTAAATGAATCACACCAGCACATCAGTTTCGCTGGGAGCCAAAGTACACAGCTTCATATTCTTTTTGACATAATGATTTATAGGTACATCAAAAATGTAAACGATGAAGGGAAGATACTGCTTCCAGAAGCTTGCACCAGGTAGTAAACTTCTCCTATAATGTGTTTGAACGAGTGTTTCTGTGTGTGGTTATTCGAAAGAGAAACAGAATCAAAACTGCCTTGATGATAGAACGAGAAGAAGTTATGTCAAAACCACACACACACTCACACACACCTAGCATACAAGGGAAATTTACAGCCTGTTTTTTCTCAGAGCACCCAAACACATTGATTTTGTTCTGTTGATTGCATTTTGCAGTGGTGCTAAAAATGATCATTTTGGTGAACAGCTCAACAAGATAGCAAACAACAGAGATGAACCACATGGTTGCTGTGCTAATGATGTACACTCTGTGTTGTAGGTTGTTGTAGGTTACTTCCTATTCATGCAAAAATACTCATTAGCACATTCATCATGTTTTGGTCGCTTGTGTTTTCCTGACTCCCCACTAAGTTGAAAAAATTAACTTTCCCCTGAAAGATTAAATGTTATCGTGCATCCAAAAAAAAGGGCATGTGACAAAAAACAGAATACTTTGTGGGGTGTAAAACCCCTCCATTAGGGCTTAACAATGCATGGGGTGCATGGCATTTCTTTCTTCTTGCTGGATTCCTAACAAATATGCTCCCAGTTTTTGTGAATAGTTGTGAGTGCAAAAATCAGATTTTTAGTCAAATAGACAAAAAATAGCTGACAAAATAAAGTAATCTAGTATCCTGCTTAATGTATCTCTCATGTTTTAGTAGACTTTTGTCTGTTATTAAACACCACACATTTATTTTTCTCTTATGGTAATTCCAGCCACCCTGGAGGAATAAAAGAATACAACCCTAAGAATATCCAGTGTTGCAGTGATTTGTGGGAAGTGAAGTGCAGGAATGTTATTGCAATATGTCACCACAAAAGTAAACAGAAAAATGTAAAAGTTTTAGTTAAAAATGTATATATTTATAATTTGAGAACTACTTATTTCAAATTAATAGATAATGCTCTTTAGTGAGACACATTTTGAAGAGACCTGTCCAGTGCTAGAAAAGGTTTTCACTTTTAATATCCTGTCCCTGAGTTAATAATCCAAGTTTGCCTCCAGATGATATGTTGGAAGTTTGAAAGTGAGATCTAGATTCTGTCCAATGTCTGCAAGAGGAAGTTGTCAGGCTCAAATGAAGCATATCAGCCTTGACCTATATCTATACTCTCTCTTTTTTTTGTTACCTTTGTCTGTGTATGTAATTGTCAATCTATGGCTTATTTGCCATTTGTCTGTGTTCCCTGCAAGTTTACAGCAGAGATTGTCCTCGCTAGAAAAGTGACAGCCTTGGTCATTTGTCAAACACTAAAACACCCTGTGTTAAAGCCTTCCTCTTGCAGTTGTCAGCATAATTACTGTGTTCTGAAACTAGCAAAGGAATAAGTGTAACATTGTTATATGATGACCAAAGGTGTTAGGGAGGAGGTACTTTGGTCAACAGTGTGTGTGACTGTGACACTGGAGAGATTTCTAGTGTTCTTCCAACAATTGACTATATATTGGTCTACCACTTTGGTCCAGATTGACTTATCTATTATGTATTTAACTGTTGGATGGAATGGCATTTTGTACTGCCAGTCATGGTTCCCAGAAGAGGAATACTGACTTTGATGACTTTCCTATTTTTGCTGCCACGAGGTTGCCATTTGTGGGTTTAATTGAAATAAACAAATATTGGATGGATTGCCATGAGTTAGGTTTAAACATTCATGTCCCCCTCAACTATTATAACTTTGGTGATCCCCAATTTAAGTTTGCCTAATACTTTGAAGTATGACCAAATACAAAACTTAACAACGTTCCAATCAGCCTCAGCTGTACTTTGTGTTTAGTGCTAACTAGCAAATCTTTTAATGCTAACCTGCTAAGTAAGATGGAGAAAGGAGAAACTATTCTTCCTATGAATATTCTATACTATTCTTATTTTCAGGTGATTATACACTAATGAAAACACATTATATTAAATTTCTGCCAATAGAGCCTCCTAAATTATTATTAAGTTGGTAATCTGTCTGACCAAATCTTTTTATTGTCTCACCACATGTACAGTTCATACTCAATGTAAAACATGATTCTCATAGTTATGAATCACAATTATATATGTAACAAAAACAACTTCATTCACCTTATTTCTTTTTAGTTTTAGGGTAAAAGTACAATTTTGATATATATATATATATATCTATATATATATATACTTTATCCCCAAGGAATTTGGGGTTGCAGTAACTCGGATGTTGCAAAGCAAACAAAAGGTACTACAGTATGCAGTGGAGAGAAGAGCAATAATTGCTTTAATCCATCTGGTTTTGAAGAGCTTTATTTCACTCCATGTTAATGAAACTGAAATAATACCCTAATTATTCTCCATAATTGGGGTACTGGGGTGCATGTAAACAGTGATTCTCTTTCTGGCTCTTAACCACTTTTTTTCTGAGTGCCTTAATGCATGATGTTAGGAGTCTGCCTGCTTTTTGCCTGTTCGATCTATTTGCCTGACTTAATTTTCCTATCTGCCTCATTATTTGACCAGTTTTCTGTCTGCCAGAATATTTGTGTCTGCCTATTTTCCTGTCAGACCATCCATCTATCATTCATCATAAGTGTTTATGCTTTGCTCCGCAGTTTGACTCCTCTCAATGCAGTGAGTTAATGACATGCACAAGAAACACCCAGTTGATGTGGTTGTAGGCCAGCCATCCATCATGAGCCTATTACATATTCAAGGCTCCAGCTTGATCTGCAAAGTCTTTCTTTTTCTCCTCTTCTCCTTCTTGCCAGTCTTTCTGTCCTTTATCGTTCTGTCTCTCGTTCCCTGTCTCTATCTTCTGTCTTACACCATCTCTCATCTTTGCGAAATCTCCTTCTTCTTTCCATTTTTTGGTTTTATCTACTTTCATAAATAAAAGTATTATGCTATCACAAGTGAACCAAAAATAAAAAAAATAAAAAAATATTTGTATTTATTTTATAAAAATAAAATAACGTTTTTAACAAAAATTAAACTAAGTTTTGGAGCCAGTTCAGGCAGTCAATTGCAGTCAAATGCCGATACACTCATGGTGTACTAACCAATGCATCCTTCTCAGTACTCTGCTCACTCTTTTTGTTTCCATGCCTGCTGCCACACCACTCACCTGAAGGCTATACTGACAATTGCTGCTACTGCTGCTGTTCATTCAGCATTTAAAAAAGGTCCACCTCCACCCCAGCATTTACCTATAGGCTACAATCTGAACTGCATTCCTCTATAGGGGGAAGTTATTGTCATCACAAGACAAGGCCTAATTTGAATAAAATTATTATATACAATAGTGACAGTTACTTCTAGCGGACACAGACCTTTTATCCTTTAAAGTCATATTTCTGGTTAACTGGTAAATGCAAGTTTAATATTCACTCTCATTTCAGATCAGTTTTGGTCTCCACCAGCCCCTGAAAAAAATGGCTCTTCAGCTATTACATGCTCCTCTATGATCCTAAGTATCAGAGCTTTTTCGCTGAAAACAGCTGTCAACTGCTGAGGGGTGGATTTAGAGAGGTGGCATGGGGTGAAATGACAAAATGCCTGGCCACCCCGGCTGCCACCTCAGTTTGGTTTCAAATGCTGAAAGACACATTCATTTAGATTATGTTTTAAAGTAGCATGTTAGTTCAATTAATAAAGGCCTGGAAGATTTAGAAATAAAACAATTTATTTATTTCTTATGCCACCATTATCTATTTATATTAAATGCTTTACTAATGTGCCACAATCATGTAAGAATGGTGTGACTGAACCAAAACAGTAAAGCTGTGGACTATACCAAAAATACTCAATAAAATACTCAATAACACTGAGGGGAAGTACAGATGGGGGTATTATCTCCTTGGGCTTGTCAGAAAGAACAACCCCCTTCATATTAGATCTAGTCATTGGACCTGCTGTTAATAGAACAGTATTGATTAGTGCTACTTCAGAAGTTATTTGCCCTTAATCTAAGAGGAACAAGATTGTGAAAAGTCAAAGACAAACACAGGGATGAGGTAAATGAGGGAGTGAGAAAGAGAGCACAAAATTATGGCTATGTCCTTCGAGTCCAGCTGTCTGTGCTGACTATACAGAACAGATGTAATTATCAGGAATTATCATTTATTACACCAGGAGGGGTGAACTGAGGGGAAAGAGGGAGATAAAAAGAGAGAGAGAGAAAAAAATAGGGTGCAATGTGAGAGAACGATGTCTCATTTTAGCAATAATGTCCATGAAGCAGCTCTTTGCTGTAATTATGGGTATCACGTTCATGTGACTCACTGATGTCAGTGACACCAAAGTCACTACAATCACACATAATGATTCACTTTTTTTTGTACTGTCTAATATTTATTATACTTTTGATGTGTGAAAGGTTTATTTTCTTCCATAGCACCTCCCCCCCAAAAAAAAAAATAAATAAAAATATAAAAATAAATAAATAACGAAAATATATTCTGGTTATCACAAGATCAACATATCTATGAATTTCATTTTTCATAAAACACAACGTTATCAGATGAGATTGTTTGGATCCAGCTTTACAACTTTTCATTTTTCATGCCTGACTTTATTTTTGGTCTCCTTTTTTAATTTTATTCTTTGCTCTTCTTTCTCTCATCTCGCTCTCTCTCTATTTATTTCCTTCTCCCCTCCATCCTCTCTGAGTGATGAGCAATCACATAGCATCAGGTCTTAATTAATCAAATGACGTATAATGAAGGTGTGTGTCGCTGTGTGTGTGTGTGTGTCTGTATGTGTGAACATACATAGTGTATGTGAAGGTATGCAGTGAAGCTTTAGCTTTAGTCAGGGATTGGATGAGTCACATTCAGGCACTGAGCTTTCTCATTTAAGGGATGAAACCATTTGGCACAGAAGTCATTTAGCACAATAAGAAGATTTGGAGACTGTGACAAAGTACTGTCGAACCTAATGGGCAATTAATGTTTAATTTTGAAGAAGGAACATGAATGGTATGAATGAGCATTAATTTTCTCCTCCTTACACTAAAGGTACTTTAAACCCTGTCTGCAGAAAAAGTATTTATTTCTATAAAATGGTGTTATTTAGCCTCAGGTAATTAACATAATAATATTAAGACTGTGTGAAAGTGAATGCATTTGGGGAAAAAGAATAAAAAAATGATAGTTACAGTACAAATTGCCATTTTTGTGTTTGCATTTTAGAAATAATGAGTCTTACAACTACACTTAACATGCACTAAAGAAACACATTCATCTCCTTTCTTTAACAGCATGTGCTGAGCAGAAAGCATGAACACATGAAAATGATCATAAACTGGAGGAGATTTACCATCATGCAGCACCTACATACAAGTTCAGGAACAGCTTGGGTCTGACAGCTGTTGAGTATCAGATACTCAATCCGAGGAGGCTTAAAAGGTCCTCCTTTAATGGGGGACAGCAGTTGTAGCTTGGTGTCAAAACACCTCTTAAACTGCTCCAGCAGCATAATCCTCTTTTTTTTTTGTGCTCAGTAACACTCATAGTTTCCACAAATACCTAATGATGATGATGATGATGATGATGCCACAAAATAGCTGCTAGGGTAAGCTCCCACGTTACATGGCCAATCAAATGTCAACCAGCATAGAACATTGCTTGATCCACAGTAGCTAAACTCTTCAAAAGGTGCTTAAAATGTGCCTTCAACCTTCAATAGTTCATTTTAGGACTGGGAAGGTAAACATGACACTGGGTCATCGCAAACTTTGTTCTTCAACTTTTTAAACAGTCCCTTCATTTTGATTGCAAGTAAGGACCTCAAATGGCATTTCCCTTTCCCAAGGAAGCTGTAGAAAAAAAGGTCACCCAGTAGCAGAAATCAGAGACAAAATCTACTCCCTCTGCCGATCTGATGTGAGCCTGTGAGAGTGTGTTTCTGAGGAGTGATTTTGATATCTGACACATTGCAAATATGTAGTTATGGTCTGGTTCCCCTGACTTGAGTGTATGTTTGTGATTTGAATTTGTTTCATCTATATCATCATATACATAGAAATGTATGTCATCTCAGGGGGCATTTCGTACCTTCAGTACCTGTGGTGATGAATAAATGACAAATGCAGAAAAACAAAGGGAAAATGATAATAAATTGAATTGTAATTGTTGTTCATTTAGCTGAATTCACACAGACAAAATGTAAGTAGTGCTCATGTGCAAACCCAATATTATGATGCATTCTCTGGGCGTAACCTCACTTTACATCAGACACTATAATCCCACTGCAGATGGTAGCTTTATAGAGACTATGAACTAATATGGCACCAATCCATGTGCAAACACAGGGAAGTGCGTGAAATCAGTCTTTTTGAGACTTTGCCCACAGGTGGCTTAGATGCTTCTTTTACCCTTGTGTGACTGAATGTGTAATTAAAAACAACTACTGCTAAGTTAACATAAACTATAATTGTCTTCTTTGTCTATTTGTGCGTATACAATTATTAAGCCCCATGGAACTTTGTCTATCCATCTAGGCATCTGCCAACTTCCATCACTTGTGCTTCTGACTTTCCAAATTGTTCCCTATTCTCTATTTTCTTCTGTCTGCTTCTATGACCGTATTTCAAACCCTCTGACTAGTATTATGACACTCAGCCCAGGTTGAAGCAGGACAAACTATTTATCTACCTTTG
This sequence comes from Morone saxatilis, assembly GCF_004916995.1. Lineage (NCBI taxonomy): Eukaryota > Metazoa > Chordata > Actinopteri > Moronidae > Morone > Morone saxatilis. Next base: position 7,468,918 of record NW_023339774.1, on the reverse strand, counting down.
GGTTTTCACTCTTAGCCTTCACATTCAGCCATTTCCTTACATAATTAAGACCTTACCGGCCACCTCTTTGCTGGAATTGCAGTGTGTATGCCATCTCGTCCTGATAGAGCTGTCACTTTCATCAACATTGTCCCCTGCCTGCCCCCACCATGCTGTCTGACTCTGAAGAATCTCTGGCTGATGTCTGCCATCTGGAGTCTGAGCCTTTCATCATCGCCCCACCTGGCTGTGAAAATCCAGCTGCATCCTGCCCCATCTGCAGACCTCAGTGCCTTAGAAAAGAACAGACCACTGGCCAAGAAAGAACTAAGACAACAGCCTGGGACTACTGAGAGCCCCATCTCTACTCAACCTGGAAAGTGGGAGTGTATTTTAAAGCATTTTTTTACATTTTGTCCCCTTTTGTAACATTTCCATTTTCAATTCAATTTTATTTGTATAGCGCCAATTCATAACAGAAGTTATCTCAGGACACCTTTTTTAAATAGAGCAGGTCTA
>NW_023339774.1:7463669-7468320 GCF_004916995.1 Morone saxatilis | reverse complement strand
TCAATTCAGTTTTATTTGTATAGCGCCAATTCATAACAGAAGTTATCTCAGGACACTTTTCAAATAGAGCAGGTCTAGACCGTACTCCTTATAACATTATTTACAGAGACCCAACAGTTCCCTCCATGAGCAAGCACTTAGCGACGGCGGCAAGGAAAAACTTCCTAGGGCCATATAGTTGGGACTTGACTGAAAATCAAAATACACTTAGCCATTTCATTCATGTTCATGTCCATTCACTCAGTGTTTCCTAGTTCAGAATCCCTCAGGACAAAGATATCAGTATCATGAGACAAATTCTTCTCTCCTAGGCACTTGAAACAATAGACTGTCTTGGACACTGAAATGCTCATCAGGGTCTATCTTCTACCACATTCAACAACACTTACCCCCTTTGTCCCTTGAAACATCCACCAGTTACTCTGTTACCCAAGCTTGTTACTGCTGCCTATAATGTATTTTCACCCCAGAGGAATAACCTGGTAGCTTTAGTCATGCTTTGATTTGTAGTCTTTTTATAATGGAGCCATGTCTGTCTACATATCTGCCTGATTTACTACATGTTTGTCTATGTCCAAGTCATTTATCCAACCAGTTAATGCCGTCTGTAATGTGTTACTCTCCTCCAGGAGGAATAAGCAGGTAGCTTTATCTAATCCATGATTTCCCAGGTGACTCCTGACATGCCGTTCCTTTTAAATTAATTAATTCCAACCAGCCACTTCTATCTCCACACTGCCACTAATAAGCCAAGCCCTACTGTATATAAGAGTGTGCTTTTTCGCTCATTTAGAAGCAGCCAAAACACAGATTTGGAGGTATTGCAAGCTACTATGCCAGCCAGATGTGTGTACTTGTGTGTGCTTGTAGTGTGAATTGCCAGATTAGGCGATCACAGTATATTGTGGTAGAGATAGAGACTATGTTGTGTTAATGCACTCCAGTACATCCATTATAATTTCTCACTGAAAATCTCAGCAGGCTGTAGTCTCTTAATACCCTCTTGATAAGGCTAAAATAACACCAGTATTCTAAGAGTTACAAATTATTTTACCTTCAGTGGACGACCCTTTGAAAGTATTTCAAAGTTAAAGTTTCTCAACTTTAAAAACACATTATATAGAGGTCAATCTTAATACCTGTCATTACTTCACTTGAAGAGTAATGACCTGATACTGACTAAGGGCAAACGAGAAGGCCATTGGGAAAGGTGCACAGAGATAGTTTATGGGAAAAAGGGGTGTGACAGTCCATAATATGGATGTGAAACCGATAATAGAAAGGTCCAAATGTGGTAACACAGGGCTTTGCCAGAATTCCCTGCCAGGTATAATTTAAGTGTGGTAGACATGTATTGTTGATGTAAACATGATGTTTATCTCCCTGTCATAGAGATAGGAGCTTGTGGAGGGTGCATTGATACTTTTCAAGCTAATAATTCAGCTTAGCTTTTAACAAAGAAATAGGTTATCCTAAAGTAGATGAAGATCATAGATGTTGAGTAATGTTTCATTCAGATCACTGTTATTTCCTTTGTACATTTTCCATTCCATTTATTTTTTACCAATAGGGAGGGAAAAAGAAGAAATTTCTAGCATGGCAATAAGACCTTTATACTTTTCTCAGTAATTGGCAAACCAAACCAGAGCTCAAATGCCATTTTGCAGGTTATCAAAAAGAGAACCTCAGTGGACTGTCTAAGTTTGTGTCTGTTGGATTAGGGAAAGCAGTGGCTTGTGGAGGATAGAATAAATCTTGGTGGGGAAAGTGAATGCACCACTTCCTAAGTATCACTGTTGAGGGCTCTTGAACAAGACCCTAAACCCCTGAAAGCAAAACCCTGGATTACTTTTAGAGCCTGTTTACACCTGGTATTAACATGATTCTTGGGTGATTGGATCACAATTGGACAGCTTTAAATACAAATGTAAACGAACACCATGAAGCATTGTGATCAGATCACTCAAACTGTAAACGCATCCTGGGCGACACTGAAAGACTGCCTACTTAACTGACATCCTGTGCACACAAAACATGCTGTCTATTTTGTTCATTGTAATGCAAATTACTTGTTTGGGTTATTTTATGAGATAAGATAAGCAGCAGATGTTTGTGAACACATTGTTTCAACTGATGAACTAATAACCACACTATTCCCAGACTCCCAGAGTTGTTGAGTGAGGAGAAACTTTATAAACTTTGTGAAATGCTGTCCACAACAGATTAATAATCATTTGAGCCTTATAGTAAATTTGGCAAACATTACACTTAAGTTATTTAATTGTTTGTGCAAAACACATTGTGTCCATTACCTACTAGATGGTGATACAACCTCTTCTACTGCGGCCCACTTTGAATGACTTTTGGGCTGACAGGAAAAAACACTTTTACTTTCCCTGACTCTGGCATGAATACCTTTCTTCATCATCCGTAATGGAAAAACATCAGATTTCCACACAGTCGAAAAAGAAAAAGTGTGTGTCCTGCTTATAAAAATCAGTTATAAAATTCCATTGCGCGCCACAGAGCATGTCTACTGCAGGGCTGCTGATAGTGCAGGTAAAAGCAACAGGCTATATGAATTTAGTGTGTCGCTGAGCTGAAAAAGGAATCAGCTAACAATTGTGAGTAGGGTACAGCCCTAGTGTTTTCATATAGAGCAGGTAAGTGAGATCCAATCACAAGTGGTCACAACTTGGCATTCATAGGACTCAGAAAAGCAAAAAAGTCTGTGCTCAGGCATATGTATTTTGTAGGAAAGCTAGATCTTAACAAGGAAATATATTATCTAAAAGTAGATAAAGATCATATATATTGAGTGATGTTTCTTGCAAGTCTCAGATATTTCCATTTCCATTTTGTTTACATAAATTAAATGCTATCTTGAGCCAATAAATTAAGCCAACTTGCCCTTTTGGTGGAAGTTTCACCGATAATACAATAAAAACGCGTAGTGTAAATTGGAATTTTTCATAGTTACAGTCAGAATTATTGATTTACACCACATAAAGCCTTCAGAAGGAAAGACTTGCTTGGTGCTAATCTCCAAAAGTGAGACTGGCTCAGATTTGTGTTCTGCACTGCTCAGCTTCTGAGTCAGCAGTCCAAGCAAGAACAGCCTTTTGTTTTCACACTACTGCACTGGTGTAATTTACATCAAACAAACAATAAATATTTAATAAGTACAAAATGCTATTGAGTACAAAATTCTTATACCCGTGGTTATATCTTGAACCTCTTATTTACCTTAACAAATTTCATTGACTTGTAACTGCAAAGGTCAACTTTGGAATGGAATTTAGTTCAGCACAGTGCTGTGGGCTTTTTGGACTTTGTGCTTGGGACACATACAGTATACGGTATATAGCTTGTGGAATGCAGCCAGTAGCTCAACCTTGTTGGCCTCCCTTTCCTTTTGTTCCTCGTAGAAATTCGTACTTTTTTTACGTCTTGAAATTTTCTAAAGGACAAGCTTCAAAAGCTGCACCTACTACTAATTTGTGGTATACCTGGTTTAAGTTTCTTATTGTAATTAACTGTATATGACAGAACATTTTTGTTTGTGCACTAATTGCATTACATTTTATGTCTATATGGATGTATATACTAATGCTCTGTGTACAAAAAACAATGTAATACATTTTTGGAAAAACTGTACTTCTCCTCTAATTGTGTCCTTGTGAAGAAAGTGTTGCTGGGATTCATATCCTCTTTGTCTCACAAGGCCAATTCATCCAGTAAAACTCCAACAGGTGGTCATCGTTAGAGTCTATTATCCACTCTATTTCGGTCAATCCATCCATCCCAGTTGTATCCCCCAGTCTTGGCCTCCTTCTGTTTCTCTTAGCTCTTATAGTCGGGTCTCAAAGTGGCAGTATTTAGAGTAGATTTCTGTCTACGTCCCCCCAGATCCCTCCACAATCATCTGTGCTATACTCTTGCAGTCTGTTTCTGTCTTATCATCCATCATGCCAACATCTCGCCCCGCCTGTTGTGATAAATTTAAATATGTTTGTCTCTCTTTGGGGCTACTTTAGTGTGTTTACATTACACAATAGTGTGTTTTTCTCTTTGGTAGTTCCACAAAAATTTCAAGGTCATGATGCAAGACTGAAATGGTTCTCTGAAGCACTAATGGTAAACAGCATGTGACTGACTGATTTTGATTTCAACCTGTCAACTATTTCTCCATCAGCAGAGATGGCAGCATAATTCTTACAAATGAGCTCTTTGCTGATTTAAAGCACCATTTAAAATTTGCCCTTGAAGGGGAAATGTAGGTAATTTCACCAGATCACCACCTCACACTTAAGTGAGTTCATTCTCTAACAAAAACAACAACATCTGCCAGAATCGTTAAAACACCATAATGCTAGGAGTAAGGGGGATGAGCACACACACACACACACACACACACACACACACACACACACGGGATTCAGTGTTATATCTCTATGCACTTGGGGAGCTTAAGGTTTAGTCTGGTCTCCTCTTGAGACTGAATAGGTTTCTTGTGCACATGAGACATAAACAATGTTAGTTAGTTACCAACAGTAGTCAGTTAAGCTTTATGTATTCACATAGCAGCAGTGGCAGACTCGGGCTGTTTGAGGTGCAGGGGCAAACAAATTTAAAGGGAGGGAGGGCACTT
>NW_023339774.1:7460734-7463606 GCF_004916995.1 Morone saxatilis | reverse complement strand
TAGCGTGCGCTTTATTATATTTTATCTATCATAGGAGGACTTTTGCTGTTTTTTTTTAAACATGGGGGCACCCTTTGTGCAACAGTGCAGAAAGTTATGTGTTAAGTTTTTCAGTGAATTTTCCTCATTTAAAATAATGGACGGAATAAGGGCCAAAAAAAAAAAGGTTAATAATGAGGAAATAAACTAAATGTAAAGATTGCAATGAGGAAAAACTATTAGTAATAGTAATATTTTGGTAACAATATGGTCACCTTGTTATATTGGTCCAATATTTAGATAAAAAAAATGATAATATGATGACATTAATGGGGTAATAACCTATAATAATATGGTAACATAGGTTGATATTGTCATGATAAAATATGTTACTACTTTAAAAATCACATTAACATTTCTGGAAGTCAGAATTTATTATATACATAATATATGTTAATATTTCATTCATTCATCCTCCCTTATGTGTTAAGCATTTCCTTTTGTTTTGAGGTAATACTGCACAAATGCTATGTTTAATGTTGGGACACTTGTGGTAGTTTCTGTGTAATAGCAAGGAGTCAAAGCTTTTACTGTACTGTAACATACAGTGAATGCAACTTACACATCCTCTTTGATAGTCATTATATGTTGCATTATTTCACAATAAATTAAACTGATGCAAACTTAATGCAGTGCAACAATGAATTTATTATTTAGCAACATGAAAATAATGAAACAAAAAAATGAACAAAGGAATAATCTCAGTTTGTTTGGTCCTGGACTGTGTTATGGCTGTTCCTCTGTTTCCTTGAGGCCGGTGTTAGCAGGAAGCCCAGAACTGTTGTTCAGAGGATCTGGTGGAAGAGTAATGACAGCAAAGGTGGTTTCTCTGCCTGCCTCCAGACAAGGCTCCTCATCCACACATTCAGCAGGCTTGGCCTCTGTAATCATCAGCCTGGGTCTGCTGGCTATTTGTATGTTTCCTTAAGGCCAGTGTTAGCATGAAGTCCAGCACTGGTGGTTAAGTCATCCTGTACTGTAGTGACAACTGGAAGTTTACCTAAGTGGGGGGTTGGTAGAGCTGATGCCTGGCCAATTGCTAAATCCTCCTGGACAGCAGTGATAGAAGGAGGTTCAGCACTGTCTGTGTCCGTCTCTGGGCTGGGTGCTGGCTGTTTCTCTGCTTCATCCAGATTGATGTTGGCAGAAGTCTAGCACTGGTGGCCATAGGAGCTGGTGGAGAATGGCAGAGACTGTTTCTCTGATTGCTTAAGTGTCATCCTCCAGTCCATGCTCCTCTGCACCATCAGCAACACCAGTAGAGACTGGTTCTGTACTGTGTTCTGGCTGTTCCTCTGTTTCCTCCAGGCAGGAGGTCCAGCACTGTTGTTCAGAGTCTGAGGCTGAAACAGATGTCCCCATGCTGCAACAACAACGACCTCTACTGCAAAGCAGTTGAGCCTCTTCAACAGGACATCTTGAGTGTAACCCTGTGTAACCTTTTCATGGCTAGACCGGACCATGCGGCCTCTGATGGAGCGGGAGAAGTTGACTTGCAACACCATGGAGATGAGAGCAGCAGAGACACGGTCCTCAACTGCTTTTGTGACTCCAACAGCCATTTTACTGAGCCGCTGGGAGGACATGTTTCGAAGGAGGCATTTGGAGGAGACAACCAGAAGCCCTGCAGGACTTTTGGAATAACCTCCAGCATCACCTCCCATGTTTGGAGTTGTGGGCCTGATGCTACTGCTCTGTCAGGCTCCTAGAATACTTCTGTGCCTGGCTGATGATCTTGGGATGTCTGTAGGTTCATTCAAAGTTTTAAAATCACTTCAGGACAACACAGAGACATCCCTACCACTGTACCTGAACTGTCATATATGACTTACTGAAACTGAGGAGGGACAGCCTCTGAAGAGCTGAGCTGCTATTATTCACTCCCCACACCTGCAACAACAAGTGAGATCTGATGAGCAGATCTGACATATTGACAGAATGAATCAACAGTTGACTAGCCACCTCAGATGGGAGCTGTTTTTTTTCTGCTGAAGACTGGAAAGTTCAGACTCCACTGCAATATAAAAAAACTTACAAGAAATCACATCTTTTTGAGTCAACTGCAATCGCAATTTTAACACAAATTCAAACAATCCCCATGAATTATGCGCCACTTTGGAATTTTGTACAATCAGCGCAACTTTTCAGCAAATTTTATCAAACATTGTAGTTTCATCACAGTATATTTTTTAGAATAGCTGCTGTGAAATCAGTCATTTTAGGCCCCAAAAAAGCTTGTGAAATCCTGGAGGGGCTGATTTATGTTCAAGTACAAGACACAGTTCATGAGACTGCCATTTTATTTTGGTGTAGACATGAAAATGATAGTAGCTCTTATCTGAGACTTGTAGGAGCCGATGTGCCAGCAGATCTGCAATGCCCGCTCATATATGGGTTTGTCAAACAATACCTGTAAAGGAAATAAGATAATATTGTTTGTTAGTTTGTTATTCAGAGGTTTAATGTTTAGTCTAACTCCAGTTAAAGGGATAAACTCCATGCACATTTTCTTGCTTGTATATCAAAATACAGAACACGTTTAACAGACAAAACATTTTTAAAACAGTTTTTTAGTTCAACGATACACTCAAGAGTACTCAAACACTATCGATCCTCAAGACACAGATGAACAGAGTGTGTTCAGGTTGAAGAGTGTGTGAAGTCTGCAGAGAGATTCTCATTGTTTAGTCACCAGAATCAACCTAGAACTCTTGAGTGTATCATGTACAGTTCTAGATTGTTGATTCCAGTGACTCAACAAATTGGTGTGTGTTTGTCAAATTATATTACACTTACACACACACACACACTGCAAGCTAGTTCAGGCAGGTCA
>NW_023339774.1:7458613-7460634 GCF_004916995.1 Morone saxatilis | reverse complement strand
ATCATGGCCGATGGGCCGTGACACATGATCCCTTAAAAGTTCACATGAAAATAAGAATTGTTTTGTTTTCGTTACCTTAGAATGAGACATTTTTCTCTACAGAAGGAACGGGTCCTCTTCTATAGAGTCCACCATGTTGAACTGCCATTTACAGTAGCCCAAAACAGACAAAGCATACACTGGCTAGATCATGTTTTTTGCGCCATTTCCGGCCACAGTAGTTTCTCCCACTCACAATCTACAACTACACTGCTAGATGCCACTAAATCCTACACACCAGTCATATGTACTGCCATCTTAAGGTCATAATTTTGCTCAGTACTTGGTTTATGACCAAGTATCTGCAAAACTCATGACATTCCCAGCAGCCTCAGCTGTACTTTGCTGTACTATCAAGTTTGCAATCATTTTCTAAGGAAATGTACCATTTACTGGCAGCTGGCTGCAATAATGTACTATCTGTATTTGCAATAAAAGCCAAACATGATTTTAATAAGTTATGCCCCTGTTTTTCCGTTATGTTTGTGCCACTGTAACAACTGGCAAGGACGCTTTATAGATTCATTCAGCAGTAAACCACCTTGGGCCTTGGTACACCTGAATTCAGTCATGGCTAAGGCATGCAGTCTGCAGCTTTTTGTTAAGTTTTTATGCATGGTTTTCCAGGCCTGCGTTGCACAAGAGCAAGAATGATGAAACCAAGACAAAGACAGTGTGTGTGCAACACAAACTTGGGAAGAGGTTGTACATAATGATAATGGTAATCTTGCATCTATGTGAATGCATGCATTTCATGGTATGAGCATGGTCAATGTGAATACATTATCTATCAACTCCCAGGATTGCACCACTGACCAAAGTTTTTCAGTAGGTTTGGTAGATTAACACAAAAATGAATGGAATTGAAGGCACGTTAATATATTACTTAAACATCAATTGTTAAAAAAAAATAAGCTTGCCCAAATGGCTTGTTTTATGCCTTCTTTTTTCTTTGATAAACCTATAGTTATCCAATCCTGCTTTTCTTTGCTTCCTCGGCTGATCAATATAGAAAAATGTCAAATTAAACCAGACTAACACCATGTTGCACTGGAGACAATGCATTACTCTCTTATACAGTGTCTCACTCAGTCAGAGCATTTGATTCTCTACTCTATTCCTTAATAAACATGCATGCTGAGGGCCTAAACATTGGTTGATGGTTGATCTGGTTGATTCATTTCAAACTATCTGTATGATTTATGCAACATTGCTTAAAAAAGAACGTCCGTTAAAACTGTCTGCCATAGTTTATTTTCACAACAGGCTATATCTGTGTCCTGATATGTAGACATTGCAAAAAAATCCAGCCACCTGCCGGAAGCTGCCTCCTCCATCTAATGGTCAGAATCAGTGGACCAAACACAGCTATAGCTATGTGAGCTACTTCAGCAAAAACAACACAAACTCTTTCGTGAGTTACGGTTCTTTTCAAATGTTAAAGCCATCTTGACAGTCAGATTTACAACTAGAAACCTAATTATGAACAGGGGGTTTGGTTATGAGTTCATCATATCATATGCTATTACATGACCTGTGTTGTCTAGAGCTGCAGGCCTGAACTAGGTGCAGGTCTGCCACTGGATGCAACCCCCGTTTTTTGTTGTCATATTCAATTTCTCCTTTTGACAGCCAAGGACAGTTAATCTTGTTTTAGTACATATTGTGTGGCTTTAACAACACTGTTTACCCTTAAATCTTGTCTTCCAGTTTAATTTTTTAGCATTGGAAGCAAACCTCTTTTGCATTGCAGTTATTTTAAAAGAACCTTTCAAAGAACACATTTAGAGTCTGACATGTGCTCTCTGTTTTTAACTAAGTGAGTTCAAAATGCTAATAATACAGGTCAGTCAGGATTGGCTGTTTTCAGCAGGAAGCCTAATTACCATAAAGTGTTTAAATGCTGAATGTGTTTCAGAGTGAGATTTAACAAGCTGATGAGAAGGCACAGGCACGACCTGACCTTGGTATTACAATCCATC
>NW_023339774.1:7453824-7458567 GCF_004916995.1 Morone saxatilis | reverse complement strand
GTGTGTGTGTGTGTGTGATTGTTTAAAAAGATGCAGTTATAAAGAGGAGAAAATTACGCTGGAAATCAGCCCAAAACAAAGCGCAAAACTACTTGTCTACTCTTTGTCTCTCTGGTTTTTTGTGTGTGCTGTTGCATTGACATGTCACTGTAACTGGATGTCTGTATGCATGCTTTGGAAAAATTACACTTTCTATATTTTCATTTTTTGTAAGGCCAGGTCTTTCCCATATACATACATATTAAAACATTGTTTTCCATCTTACTTTACCCTTAACAGTTATTCTATAACCTGCTTTACAGATTTTTGCCATCATGCAGTTGATGGTGTGGAAAATATCCACTCCTTCCTCACTGTACTGCATTTGTCAGATAGAAGAGCTATAACTAAATCTCCAACTTGAAAATCTGGTATTATTAACTTATTTTGTGAAAAATTGGTCAAAATATAACAGAATGAAAATAAGAAATAGATACGCTGATTGACGCAGAACAGTGTTGGGTGGTTTCAACACACTGGTGCTAATTATTTGAGAAATATAAAAACAGAACATTTATAGAGGAGAAATAAAGCAAACAAGCAGTACTGGAACTGTTTGCCTTGTTAGGGTGAAAATTTGTCACTTTCCGATTTTTGTTATATTTTCTACAGAGGCTTTAAAAATGTGTCCAACAAAGCCAAATGATACTTAATTAAGATATCTACAAGGGACACTGGAGTGTTTACTGACTAGGAATCTCAAGGAATTAGATTCTGTAATGAGATGCACTGGGGACATCTATCTTCTATATTAGTTGAAACTTAATGGAATTGTACAAATTTATACTCCATGTTTGTTTTTTTCACAGAATCCAGCAAATATATTTGAAGGATTAACTTGATAACAGTCATTATCTCTTTTCTGTAATTAGCTCTGTTCTACTTTATAGTTTATTTGTCTTTTGGTTCTAAGATGTTTGTCTCACAACTGTTCTGTACATTGCTTATTTAAAGTGTCTTTTAGCAAATTTTAACTTTGTTCAAATCAAAATGTTTGAAGTCTCCAAGAATTAGTGACCTCTGACAATATCAGGTACAGTGTACGTTGTTCCAAGTAAAAGGGGCAGTGTAAAACTTCTGGTTTGTTCTGATGTTTGGTTCCCACAGGTAACATCCTGTTTTCTTTGCTGTAAGAGCCTCTAGGCTCTGGAATGATTTGCCTGAGGGGGGTGCTGGAGGCTCTTATACGATGTACAGGGCACAGGCCAGAGAAACAAACAACATGAACAGGTTGGTATACTATACACCACAAGCGATAGTCAGACGCAAGCTGTATTTGCATGCACTGGTAAACTGCTGTCCAAAACCATGCAAGTCAGAGGAAAACAGAGACTAATTTGTCAGTAGTATGTGGACTGTGAGTAAACTAAAGAACCTTAAGTTAATCTGACATGAGCATGGGGAGGATATGCAAACTCCAAAGAGATAAGGGCTGAAAGCCAATTGTCTTGTTTTTTGTTTTTCTATTGATATGTGCAGGTTTCTGGCAGTAAGTAACCACTTTCAATGTATGACTGCAGAGAAGCGTTATGTGACAAACAATACTGTCTTGAAATCTATTAAAATGTATTTTTTGCTCAGTAAATCCGACTGCAAATCTCCTGATATTTGGTTTGAATTTTATTCAATTAGCTTAGAAAGTTTTAGTTTGAAAGTCAAGAGTCTCTCGTAGGGGCCTCACCTCAATTTAAACTCCTCCAAACACTGCACCGTGCCAATTTACTGTCCTCGCCTCAGGTCGAGAGAGTCAACACAGGAATGAAAAGACACACTATGGCATGCACATGAGAGGTGCTTTACCATGCTCTCATTCTCTAACACACACACACACACACACACATAAAGGTTTCGCACTTGTTGAAGTGTACACACGGACAAATGGAAAACATGTCACAGACAGTGGACTGGAAGAATAATTTAAAACCATGACAGCTTTGTTGTAAACAACATGCAGTTACATAAAACATTTTCTCCAACTTGTATCTAAAGCTGGATGATGTGTCCTGAAACTGAAAATAAATTAACTTAAAATGAATTTGACATATTTTTGGGCCTATAAAAATCCTCAAAGTTTGGCCTGATTATTTATAGTATAAGTAGCATAAAAGGTTATGGGGTTGTTGCAAACTTCTGCATTTGGATATTACAGCTGTCAGATTAATAATTTAAGTTCATTCCATTCATTGAAAACTGTGATTTTAAGTAAATTGAGTTTAGTAAGTACTCATAACTTTGGTAGTAATTTGTTTTATTTTCCTACCATACATACAAACAGTTTCTGTATTTCTGAGGTATCCACCCCTGAAATTTCTTTCATTCTTTCTTCTTCTGCCACTTATTTTCAGCAAGGGAGGCTTGTGTTCACAAACATATTAATGTTTACAATAGACAACCTTGCATGGAAATAATATTACAGCAGAGTAAACAGTATGATTCATATGGTCGAGGATATATCACATTCATCATTGCCATCATCATTATTAGTAGAAATCATTTTCAATGGTATAGTTGTTAATGTTGCTATTGTTATTGCTACGCGTCTTTGTCTCTGTCTTTTTCTCTTTACCCCCCCCATCGCCTCCCCCCTATATTCCCCTATCTCACTCTCTCTCTCTCTAACCCCAACCACTCGAAGCAGGTGGCTGCCCTCTTAAAAGGAAGTTTTTCCTTGCCAATGTCGCCAAGTGCTTGCTGAAGGTGGGAACTGTTGGGTCTCTGTAAATAATATTATAAGGAGTACGGTCTAAACCTACCTGAGATAACTTTTGTTATGATTTGGTGCTATCCAAATACATTTGAATTGAATTGAACAGGATCAGCTGCTGCAAAACTGCATAATAGATTGGTAGAATATGAGAAAAGACATTCAGAGAGGTTTATACTAATTATGGAACAAAAGTGTGCTGTGTTGTCGACCTGCTTAGGGAGGCAGCGGACCGCGAGAAATGCAGTCACGCTTGACACCTAGACCCTGTCCACACGAATACGCGGCCTCACCCAATACGATGTCGTTTAGAAAAAAATCTCCGTAAACACGGCAGGAGAGAGATGGATGGCGCGCGCGAGGCCCGCTAGTATTTCAGTGTGGACAAAGGTACCTAGGTGTCAAGCGTGGCTGCATGAACGCTCTATCCCCGGCGGAGAATGTCAATCCTCAGTCTGACGATCACGTAAAAAGAAGGATAGAAACCAAGAGAGCGAAAATATCTACAAGCAAGAAATGTGTCTTTATTGTTACTTCTTTATTTTTCAAAAACTGAAATATGTATATTCTCTTTTACAGCATGGCACAAAACCCTGTGAATAGGAAAAATAAATATTCCTCAACAGTCCAAAGAGAAGGTAGGACTTGGACAGAAAAGGAAAGAAGAACCAAAAGTGGCAGGATGAATAACAAGACAGAGACAGAACTATGTATTCTGTATCCATAAGATACAGTAGCTAGGATATCGCTGTACCCCTACCTGAGAAAAGCGTACTATTTGCTCCAAAGGAAGACATACAGAAGTCACAGTAAAGAGGCAGAGGACGCAGCTGTGAGGTGGAGGGAACAGAGGGAGCAGTAGATACAGAGATAATTCATATCGCTAGATACATATCTTGATATACGTAGGACAAGATGATGGATACACAGGAGCGAGCATCCTAATTGTATCCTGTTTCAATTTAACAAGGCGAAGAGCTTATAGCTTGTCTTTAGGGAGAGTGGATATGTGCGTGTTGTTGAGAATATCAGAGAGAGAGAGAGAAGAAGATACCAGTAACGGTTCCGAAGAGCAGAGCAAGACAGTTAGATCTCCTGAGACACCTGCCTCAGGGGAACTGACCTTTCAGGAATCAAGAGTGAAGCAACAAGTGTTGTGTCTGTGTGTGTCCATGTTGTATAAACATCACTGGTAAAAGATATTTTCTGAATCTAAATCTGTACCATGTGATTTCTTGCATGTGGTCGCAAACTTTCTGAAGCCATTTTTTGAGATACATCATCACATTTTGCCAAACAGTAAAATTATGTTTAAAGAAAATATGTTTTCAATCCAATGGTTTGTCCTGATGTGGACTGGCATGCCTCCACCTTCAGATAAAACTTTTGAAAGGAGTTGCCCTGAAGTTGGTCCAAAACCCAGCTAAGAAAATAGGCTTGTAATGTGAAGAGAGAACAGCCAGCAGCGACAGTGAAGGCTGGTGTGTTATCTTGTATATCCAGGCACATATGTTAAAGAATTGTACAGTGGTTTTTTGTGGTTGCCTGCGGCGGATTTCTAATTCTGTAATCCTACCTGTTTTTCTCCTTTTTTGGTCTGAAGAACCACACAATGATAATCCATATATATTGCCACAGGAAAGAAGAGGAGGTGCAGTAAGAGAGAGCATGCACCGCTGTCTCTCATAGGAAACCGATCCGATACGTTATAATTACATATGACATCTTATTATCGTTCGAATTTATAGCCTATTGCTTATATACCCAAGCAATGCCCCGGGGAAATGAAGACAGTCCCATTCTGGGATGAATACTTGTTTGTACGCAGCATGACCTTTTTAATATGCTCATGGCTTTCCTTCTTCCGGTTCTTAGGTGTATTAGGTGTGGCGGCGTCCCACTAAGCCGCCCACAATACAGTGCCTGGCATATGTACTACAGCAGTTTGGGGTCGTTTTCAGTGAATCCGTGTGGACGCAAATATTTCTGGAAACGACGCT
>NW_023339774.1:7451965-7453799 GCF_004916995.1 Morone saxatilis | reverse complement strand
ACGGAGATTGTTTTCCTAAACGACAATCGTATTGGGGTGAGGCCTCGTATTTCGTGGTGGAACCGGGTCTAGTGTCAAGCGTGACTTGCATTTTCTCGCGGTCCGCGCCTCCGTAAGCAGGTCGACAACACAGCACACCTTTTGTTCCATAATTAGTATAAACCTCTCTGGAATGTCTTTTCTCATATTCTACCATCTTATTATGCAGTTTTGCAGCAGCTGAATCCTGTTCAATTCAATTCAAAATGTATTTGGATAGCACCAAATCACATCAACAAAAGTTATCTCAGGTAGGTTTAGACCGTATTCCTTATAATACTTATTTACAGAGACCCAACAGTTCCCACCTTCAGCAGCCACTTGGCGACCATTGGCCAAGGAAAAACTTCCTTTTAAGAGGGCACCAAACCTGCTTCCAAGTGGTTGGGGGTTGAGTAGAAAGGAGAGAGTGAGATAGGGGAATATAGGGGGGAGGCATGGGGGGGTAAAAGAGGAACAAAGACAGAGACAAAGACGCGTACAATAACATAGCAACATTAAACAACCTATACCATTGAAAATGAATCTTCTACTATAATGATGGATGGCATTGATGAGTGAATATTCCTCGACCATGATGAAATCATACTGTTTTTACTCTGCCTGTAATATTATTTCCCATGCAAAGTTGTCTATTTGGTAAACATTAATATGTTTGTGGAACACAAGCCTCCCTTGCTGAAAATAAGTGGCAGAAGAAGAAAGAATGAAAGAAAAATTCAGTGGTGGTATACCTCAGAAATACAGAAACCTGTTTTGTATGTATGGTAGGAAAATAAACAAATTACTAACAAAGTAATGAGTAACTTTAACTAAACTCAATTTTCTTAAAATCACAGTTTTCTCAATGAATGGGAATGAACTTAAAATTATTAAATCTGACAGCTGGTAATATCCAATGCAGAATTTGCAACAACCCATAACCTTTTTATGCTACTTATACATAAATAATCAGGCAAACTTTTGAGGATTTTTATAGGCCCCAAAAATATGTCAAATTCATTTAAGTAATTTATTTTCAGTTTCCAGGACATCATCATCCAGCTTTAGACACAAGTTGGAGCGAAAATGTTTTATGTAACTGCATGTTTTTACAACAAAGCTGTCATGGTTTTTAAATTATTCTTCCAGTCACTGTCTGTGACATTTCCATTTGTCCCGTGTGTACACTTCAAACAAGTGCGAAACCTTTATGTGTGTGTGTGAGTGTGGTGTGTTAGAGAATGAAGAGCATGGAAAGCACCTCATCATGTGGCAATGCCGATAGTGTGTCTTTTCATTCCTTGTGTTGACTCTCTCGACCTGAGCGAGGACAGAAATTGGCACGGGTGCCATGTTTGGAGAGTTTTTGGGTGAGGCCACTACGAGGAGACTCTTGACTTTCAACTAAAACTTCTTAAGTAATTGAAATAAATTCCAAACCACAAAAATCAGGAGATTTGCAGTCTAATTTGTTTATACATTTTCATAGGCTATCCTTATAAATATAACTTAACTAACATAACTTTTCTGTTTGTTGTTTGTCTGATTTGTATTATAAATTCAATAATATATTATAAATACAAATATAATATAATAAGTTTTTGTTTGACAGAGAGACACTATTATAGTTACTAAGTAACCAAGCTATATTGCCATCTGTGCCAAAAAGCCAATCATGATGCATTTAACAATCGGACTATGAGAAAGCATTTAAAATTCAGTCAATAAGAAACATTTAAGAAGCATACTATATTGTGCACAACATCCTTGGTTTGATTCTAGCTGGTAAACGTTCATCAGTTCCTGGACTGAT
>NW_023339774.1:7451734-7451892 GCF_004916995.1 Morone saxatilis | reverse complement strand
ACGTTCATCAGTTCCTGGACTGATGACATGATACTCAGGGTTACTAAACAAACACCAGAATGCTCCTGATGCTTGTAGAGATTCAATCGTCAATTACCCATATCTTCACCAATTTGACTACACATAAATAATTTGATACTCATTTTTTCTGTATTTGC
>NW_023339774.1:7450965-7451524 GCF_004916995.1 Morone saxatilis | reverse complement strand
TTTTTTTTCACTTAAATTAAGCAATCCATTTTGAACAGTTGCATGCCATGTTTATTTATATTGCCTGGTTGCACGTTTGCCCTTGATTAACAGACTGGTCTTGAACTGCTTGTCTTTACAGTCACTTTATTTACGAGGCAGTTAGTTATGAAGCTCAAGCTTGGGGAAAATATGATTGGATGAAGTGATTGATAGGATTTCTCCACACAGGGGCTGACTGTGAGGGAGCTCTGATTTGCTATTGAGTCATTGCTCTCGCAAGACAACCTTTTTCCTTAGACATAAAATTTACTCTGTGCTATTAACAATTGTTACCATAGCTCAAATCCAAGTTTTCCATTCCAAAAAGGCATTCTGACAAAGACTGACTGTTTGGCAATGTTAGAATAAAGTTCATTTTAACTAGAAAACTAGTAAAAACAAAAAAAAAGTCATAAAACCCTTTTATGACTGTACAATTTAAATTAGTGAAAACCTCAGAGTGCTGTGTTGTTTAAAGTTGGAGGTTTACATCATTTGTTGACTCCAACTTGTTGTCTTGACTGGCGGAGGAAGAAAA
>NW_023339774.1:7450200-7450947 GCF_004916995.1 Morone saxatilis | reverse complement strand
AATGCAAATAAAGAATGAAAGGAAAAGAGCTGAAGGTGTAGAGAAAAAAGGAAAGTGAACGCAGAGATTCAGTGGATAAAAGGAAAATGGCCAGTAAAGAGACGCAAGACAGATAATAAAAAGAGACAGGCAGTGTTACAGAGGGGAATGGCGAAAAGACCAGGAGAGATGGGATGAAAATAAACAGATAAAAAGTGAGTGTTTTTTTATTGGGTACTGTTGAAGCTCTTATTATATAGTAGAGTGGGAAATCCCAGTATTCAACTCATGGCGCTAAACAGTGAACCTTTTAAAGGAGAAAGTAGCACATAGAGCTTGGCAGGTGTTAATAAAGTGTAGGAGGTTAGACAGTGAAGTATTATCCAAGTCCAGTTGCAGCGATAGATCTATGAGTTTGAAGGTTTATCTTACCATATGATGTTGACCTGTGTTACGGTGAGAGTTTCAACTTTTTAAATATGAATGAATTTCGTGCATGGCTGAATGAACCGTCATGTTCCAAAGCAGGAAGTAGTGTAATATGCTGATACTCAGCCTAATGAAGCTTAGGGAGGTTAGTGGATGGCTGGGTGGGTGCTCAAAGCATGATGGACATCACGGATATCCAGAAAGTGTAAGAGTCTGCCATGAATCAGTAGGTTTTCACCTGGCAGCAATTTGATGTGTGTCTTTGTGTGTGCACTAGCCCTAGTCAATGAACTGTTGTGTGGGTGTGAAAATGTGTCTGATATCACTATTCATCCTTCC
>NW_023339774.1:7449947-7450156 GCF_004916995.1 Morone saxatilis | reverse complement strand
CCTGAGACTCCGTGTATGTCTGCTTTCATCAAAGTAATGCTCTAAAGCAAAACAGGTGTATTTGGAATCTGAGTCATATCTGGAGCAGCGAGAGGCAGCTTATTAACAAACTCCCTTTTTGGTGAAATGTTTCCACTGTTCAGCGGGGGAAACTTGTCAGAGTGCAGTTAAAATCTTTTATTTCATTCTTTTACAAGCTTGGATTCACA
>NW_023339774.1:7448864-7449899 GCF_004916995.1 Morone saxatilis | reverse complement strand
ACTAAACCAGGGGAGAACTGAGATGAGCAGTGACATTTTAAAAAGGAGTCCATGTTTAATGGAATAAACCCATTTCAAATGTTATCCATTTCATTAACCATAATTCACATAAAACTATATGTCACCTGACATGGAAGATAATTTCCATATCTTATATGGTCAATGTCTGTACATATATATTATTTTTAAATAAAGAAAAAAGAACATTACAGGACATTTTCTGAGGTCATTCACCCCCACTTTATTAGAATCTCGACTCTCTGGCTACAATGATGGATATTAAAGTCATTATATATTGCAGTACATATAAACCTAAAAGTAAATTAAGTGTGACATCCTCACAACTCATTTGCATATACAGAAGATCATGAGAGATGAGACAGCTCATTCTTTGTAATAACTATATGCTGCTCAGTTAAGAAGGGTTAAAAGACAGAATTGTATTTGCACTGTTTACAATAACTTCTACTGCACTGTGATGCTGTTCATCTACCGAAGCATAGACGAGTGAAATGTCTCATTTAAATTTGTAATTCTGATATTTTCAACAGGCACCTGAAAGCAGCATATATTTAATTTTAGTTTGTGCTGTGAATTAATTGCACCTGAGCCAATCAGTCTCATTGTAAGCTCAGACTGTGAAATGAGAGATGTACCTACTTAAAGTTGGTAAAGGATGCAGTAAGCGTTTTCTTTACCTCACAGAAACACACGATTTACACAATCAGGGTAATACAGGTATGGTGTTTTGTTTATATAATGGTATCAGTGTTTTTATACTTACCGTCAGCTCACAGGTCAGCCAGCACTGAGAAAACTCCAATCCTGCCGATAAAACCATACTTAAAGTGCAGGAACGTGTTTCAACCTAACATAAAACAACCATAAATTCAGGTATATTTTGTTGAAAATACTCCTGTACTCCTACTTGAAGTAAAATTTTGAATGCAGAACTATTATTTGTAGTTGGGGCTACTTTTGGAGGATAGGGAGGTTGGCTTGGGGACAGAGAAACAAGCTGTAAACACAGCATTG
>NW_023339774.1:7448685-7448842 GCF_004916995.1 Morone saxatilis | reverse complement strand
TTGCTCTGTTTTGATCTCCACCAAATCCTGATTCAGATAACATGACAAACTAGTTGCTAACTTGCAACACAATAAGATGAAAGACGCTACAAAGAGATGATGGAAATGCAGTCAGTTTATAATTCTCTGCGGTTTTGTCAGTACATGTGACACCTTA
>NW_023339774.1:7443448-7448585 GCF_004916995.1 Morone saxatilis | reverse complement strand
TATATATAATATATATATACTGTATATTTATTTATTATTATTATTTGGAATCTAGTGGTCAAAATTACCACTTACGGCTGTTCGAGTCGGTATGGAATTCTGGCACCAGGCCACTATGACAACCCGGTAGCCAAAATCTTGACAACATCAGGTTTGTCCAGTCACTGAAAATTGAAAAAAAGAGAGTTAAAAAAAAATAAATAAAAAATCTTCCTAAGTGAGAGCACAGTGAAACTGACTGGTGACATTTCTAGAAGGTTCCAGGAGCTCCTGACGGGCCCCTAAGGAGAATATTCTGGCTGTAATTGGCAGAGCTGACAAGGATCAGGAAGAGGCAGTGAGAGAAGGCGAGTGTATGGGTCTGTGTCTGTCTGTGTGTGTCTGTGTGTGTGTGTGTTCTTGTAGTTCTGTGGGGACTGATTTAAGACCTTGAGAATGAGGATCTTTGGAGAGTGAGAACATGTTTGGCTAGGAATGAGGGTCCTAACTTGATAATAGTCCTATGGTTAGAATTAGGTTTATGTTAAGGTTAAAGCAAGGGTTAGGCTTAGGTAATTAGCTGTGACGGTCAAGGTTATGGAATGCAGTGTGTGAATGTGTCTTTGCAAGTAAATAAGTGCACGAGTGGATCCATTCTACAATAGAAATATTTATATCACTTAGCTCATGTAACTTCTCTATAAACAGCTGGTCTTATTTTCTTTTCAAAGTGGGGGGATTTTATAGTTTAGCTTGAGTTATGCTGATAATAACACTGAGAAATAATAACTTTAAATATTGGTTCTGAATGTTTGTCTCTTGTCTCGCTTGCTTGTTATAGATAGAGAGCTATAGCGTATGTGCATCATTAAACTACTTGTGACCTATTTTTAAAATCTGACGTCTTGAACAATTTGCACAAATCGTTCTTTTTCCACCGAATGTTTTATTATGATGACTTGATAATCATCATCTGAGAAATGACTCTTCCTTGAGCCGTCTTAATGCCTGAACATTTAAAATCACATGACCCTCCATCATAAGAGCCATCACTGTCATAGTTTGCATCGTGATTTCAGAGCAGACTCTGGCACCAGTGTAAAGTTGAGGGCAATTACAGCATTAGGAATATATAAAACATCTGCGTGTCTGAAAGATAACTAGAATGTTGTGTTCGTGTTTAATGAGTGGCATTCTGGTTTTATCACAAGCAAAAAATGGCAATTTGGGAAGAAGGTAAGTGCCTCAGAAAGACGTTACAAACAATAATGCTGACGTTCTGCTAGGTTTTAAATCTTTATTTATCTAGACAAGTATAACTGAATTAAAACAAAACATAATCTAAATCAGATGTATTATTTTTTCCTCTTACGAGAGACTGTGAGTTGATCTCATTGGCACTGAATTATCCATTCTTTTGATAATCAAGTTGTTATTGTAAGATATGTTTATTGTCATGGCATGTGTACCTCTGCTCTGCTGAATAATTAGAAAATGTGTTTTTGCTGTTACTAATATTTTGATAAATGATTGTAGTATCAATATTGTCCTACAACAAATTTCTTCGGGTCTCTGTTGTTCTGTCGGATCTCATGCAGCATCACAGAATTTGAGTCATATTTTTCCAGTCTGGTAAGTGCTGCAGTGCTTGGCTGGAAAGTGACTATTATGCCGATTGCTCCCTGTGATGTGGTAGAAAATTACACCCAGCCGCCATACTAGCAAACAAAATTGCCAGAGATGCTGTTTTCAATACATTGAGAATGATGTGATGAGCTGCTTTTATTTCAGAGATATGGAGTCTGTTGGTTGTGGGCGGGCCAAAGTCCCAACAAATACACACTCTGCCTACATGTTTACTCCTCAGCACTATGTATTTCCCACCTTGTTTAGCATCCTGTTTGTGTCTGGTTAGCATTTTTTCCTTCTGCAGCATCTGTCTGGTGGTCTTTTCTATTGGCATGTATCTTCCTTCTCCTACTCCTTTCCATTTATTTTCCTTGTCTTTCTATCCGGCAACCTGTCTACCTGTTCCCTCCTCCCTGTGTTTTTGTGTTCTTGGCAGTCTCTCTGGTAGTCTTGTGGACCATCATGCTTTTTTCAGTTATTGCCATCTTACTTGTCTACCGGGTTTGAACAACTTTTCAAAAGTGAAATTCACAGACTTCTCAAGCTATTTGATGACAAGTTCTAAAAGTTTTAGAGGACCCCTTAGCAACCCAAAGAGCTCAAGTCATTTTTAAATTGTATCTTCTTTGTCTCTCATAACTCTTTAAGTTTTCTCTCTTTAAGTGAAATCGTAATGTTATCATGGAGAGAAAACCGGGGATATTAAGTTAAAAGACAAAGGACAAAATAACTGCTGCGTTAGCATCTAGAAATGCAGTCCGTAAAATATGAATTTATATTGCAGCTGCAGTGAACTAAAACTGTCTAGTTGCTTGGTTTGAATATAGGCAGTACGTGCTATTGGAGTCAGTTAAAGTATATTCAAGCTACAATGCAAACCAAAAAACAATGTCAGAAGACCCAAGAGTGGACTTTTCCTTAAGTGTGAAAAAATACACATTAAGTCTTGACTATGATGAGTCACTTCACCCCTTAAGTCTGTTGTTGCCATCCATTTAGCTGCTCCGGAGACACCGAGAAGTGAGAACAGATTGCTCATTTACTTCCCTGTTGTTCAGGTGAAAGAGAAAGATGTTTAAAATGGGACCTTTGAGCTTGGGTGAGTGTCGAATGTAAATCACAGAAAACACACTGTCTGCATATGATAAACCGTCTGTGCTGCACTCCCTGTTCGGTGCAGAGTGAATGCTGAGAGCTCAGCTCAGTGCTGATATGGAATAATACAATTTATATATGCTTTTAGCAGGGGGAAAAGCACAGGTGTGATCAATAACATCAATTGCAACTGTATTCCATTTATGCAGTTGTGGTTTAGACCATTTTCACAGCAGATGTTTTGATTTGCCATACAGAAGAAAAAGCCCAGGTGTTACTAATGACATTAATGATGGTTCTGTTCAGGTGTCCCAGTAATAAAAAGTAGATAAATGGAATTCAGCCATCATATGTTATTAATTACACCTACCACAATGGAAATATGTTATTATTTTTTCACTTCAAATCAAATCTTTTCCTACACTGAAATGTGAAAGTGAAATAATTAGTAGCACGGACAAGTATAATGGTGTTTTTCTGGCCTCCCCAAAGAACAATGCTGCTGCTATGAAGTTGAACACAGCTGAATTTCCCATTATTACAATATAACTGCAATGCAATGCAATTTAAACTGCTTGCACACAACTATTGTAGAAAGCAGCTCTGTAATGGGCAATAATAATGGGTAATTTGGGTAATAACTTTTCACTTTTCTTTATCCAAAAGTATTTAAATAAAGTATTAATTAGAATCTGTTTGTGCAAGTGAGTCTCATGCTTTCCACATATCTACAATATGTCCTAAACACAGCAGCAACCTGACAGCCAGAAAAGTGACCAAGGAAGTGTTTGATTGAGTGTACTTCATGCAGTCTCCACCAAGTGTCTGTTTGCTAATGAGACATTTGTTCAGTGCTGTGTTCAGCCCTATCCTCTATGGTTATTGCTGCTGACGCTATACACACACGCACACCCACACACGACACAGTAGGTTTTCCTCAACTTCATGCAGGTTGAAGATGGATGCCGCAGCATTATGCTAATGGCCATCACTGCTGTCCAATCACACGCTTCACTGACTGAAAGGGCAGAGAGATAGACACCAAAAGAGAGAGACAACAACTGGGGGAAAGGGAGTGGACACATACAGATGAAGGGAGGAGAAATGCAGGGTTAGAAACAGTTTTATGTTTTCGATGTGCTACAGAAAAAAACTTTGTAAAGTTTCTTTAAGTATTCTCAAGTAAGTGTCAGTTTTACACTTACGAGCTGTGTGTTAACGAGCTATTTTCATTTCCAGAGAGAATATGACTTACCTGTATGACAGATGACAAGTGCAATGTATTTGAAGGATAACACTGCTGCCTCCTTATGAAGTGGGAGAAAGAAAAGAAGAGAATCAGAATCAGGTAAGCTGCCAAGAGTTGTAAATCTTTGTCACACTGGTGCAGGGACGTATCAACAACTAATTTGTCATGTATACAGATGTATCATTCAGGGACAACAGAACCTCAAGCTGAGTTCAAGCAGACAGTGGCAGATATACAATAGAAGATAGCATAAATCACTCTAATGCGAGAAAAGAGAAGGGAGGTCAGACCCTTATGAAACACAAGGTAAGATCGTGTTTGGACTGAATTCTTACAAGACTCCAATTGCCGATTGATAATTTGCCAATGTTTAATTTTTGTGTTACAGTTTTGAATTTATAGGATAATAATATCGGACGTATGGAGCTGCAACCCAAACTTGTGAAACTTTCTCAATCCTAAGACAAGACAAAGAAAATCTGTCAGATGGTCATCCAGCCAACCCTCCATTCATCTGCTCAATTGTTAATTTAACTCTGTAAAAATTAACACCACACAAACACATAGTGTACTGAAGCAAGCATTCAGAACACACAACACTACAAACAACGCCTATTAATTCCAAATTGTTGCTGTGAATAAAAATGTGATATCTTACTGAACTATGTAAAGTTATTTGGTATTTTAATGCACTGCCAAAACTTAACTTGGAGCAATAAATATGTACTCATTCAAAACAATGATTTGAAGTTCATACTTATAAACAACCATGCTCTGTCTGATCACCACTACTGATCTCAATACAGAGGGAATACAAAAAATGTATGAGGGGTTAGATAGGAAGGCAGAAAGCAGACAGATTGTGTGGTGAAGATGGGTGAAAAAGAGGGTGTGAGTGCTAGGACAATTATGATTTTGAATTTCATTAGCCTGCCGCTCTCTCCCTGACCAGTGATGGATGGTGTATTTTAGAGGCAAAAAAGAATGGAGGAGACACAGAACACTGTATCTTTTTTCTTTTTTCCTGCCTAACTCATGTCTTCCCTTTTTTGTGCTCCTTAGTGGCAAGGAAAAACCAGAGAGCATCTTTAAAGTTTGCCAAATCCATCAATGCAGCCGAGAATACATAGTTGTACCAAAAAGAAGGTTTTGCTTAGAGTTTTACAGTTTTTACCCATTGCTTGA
>NW_023339774.1:7437814-7443348 GCF_004916995.1 Morone saxatilis | reverse complement strand
CAAGCAACGGGCAAAAACTGTAATGCTCAGTCTCCCTTCCTGATTAAATCTCTTCTCAAATGACCTTTTCTTCTCACACTCAACTTTTACATTTCTCTAGAAATGAGCTCACCCTCAGCACATAAAATACAGGCTTGGGACAACAAAATGTATTAACTTCATTAATTGTAAATTGTAACATGTATTAAATGTACATTCATGTTCAATAAATAAGTTAAAATAGCTTTATCAAAAAGGAGAATAACAAACAAATTATTATGTCTCATAAGCATAATAACAAATGTCTGCTTTGCCTGACATTACTAAATTAAGACAAAGGACAGGATGTCTGATTTATTTCCAAAGTTATTATGGATATGAGTTTAAAGGTCTAGTGTGCATTTAGGAGAATCTATCTATCTACAGAGGGAGCGTGTCCTCTTGGGTCCTTAGAAGGCTGAGCTGTATTCAAATACTTGCAAGTTTGCAACTACAGACTGGCCCTTTAAAGCTCATGCATGCAATTTCAAAACAACTTAAAGACACAGAAACATGCCTTGGTTTAACAATGTGACATAAAAACTAAATTTTACATATTTTTAACCGAAAATGTATGTATGTAAAACAATTTGGCTATAGGTTTATAGGAGTAGTAGTACGTTATACCATTAGTTATATGTTGTTATAATGCTTTGAAATTTTCCAACAGCAGAGGTTTCAGCCTCAGAATAACTGCTTCTGGGATATCAGGGCGGCCTACTGCTGTGGTTAGAAAGACCATCCTTCAAGCTGATAACTCACATCAAACCCCTGCCTTGGCAAGTATCTGCCCTGCTGTGCTGCTGATGGATACACACAGTGTGTGTCAGTGTAAGTCAGATATACAGTGAGTGACTCATATTTTGGGTTTCAAGAGTGCTGCCAAGTGAAGCTTAAGGTTGGCAACAGTGGAGACCTAAGAGAAAAATGGCTCCCCAAGTCGGAGAAGTCTGATCAGTTGACCACACTGGGATAAAGTATTTGTTTTTTGTAGTTGCAAAACCACCTTAGAGTTCTGCAAGATGCAATCAGTGACTGTAAGAAATACATTTATTGAACAAAAGGGTGTTGTTTTTTCTCTGGAGAAATCAGAAATGAAAATGCCAGGATTTTCTTTTATTGTGAAAGCTGCAAGCTTGCACACCTCTCTGAGGAAACATACAGCTTCAGCAGGAGAACAGGTGCTGTGCCAGTTAACCGAAACTTTTTCAATAACACAATGCTCAAACCGCAGGAGGACAATGATGCTATTACCCAGTAAGCTTAGTGGGTGGGGTCCAGATGGGGTCCAGACTTTATTAATTAATAATTTTGGGTAACAGGTTGGTTCTGGTTCTGAGATCTGCAGGTGCGGATGGGTGTGGGTTTGCAAAACTGGACCCATGCAGGATTCTGCTGAGCAGTATCACTGCAGATAAAATCGAAAAACAATGAGCTTGATCAAACAAAAGTTCCTGCAGTCTGTAGCAATTTAGTATATATTTTATTTCCTATCTTCTCTCTCGACTGATTAATGAAAACATTATTTGGGCATTTAGATCTGTTTGTTCATTTATCTTTTCCGTCTAAATGTAAAATCACTGTAATTTTTCATAAAAACAACAGTTAAATCATGTTTTTTTAATTAACACCCACACGCAAAAATGTCTGTCATTTCTACAATCTAATTTGCTAGTAAGCGTGCACTACAAGCACATGCATACAGAAAGTAAATACTTTCTGAAGTTGGAATCATACCAGTTGCTTTTATGAAATTATAATTCAAAGCTTGAATGCCATATGTCTAGAAAAAAAAGACTTCAAACTTCAAACTCAGAAACGGCAGAAGTGAGAGATGGTTTGATGGAGGAAAAATAAGAATTTAAACATTAAACAAAGTGGAGATAAGAAAAAGATTTTTTTTTTGAAAATTGCCAGGGAAAAACAACTCACACACAAATACTTGCAGATACTCAATATTTATACACACACACACACACACACACACACACACCCATGCATGTATGTATGATTTTTTCAATGTAAGTAGATACAAATAAGAAAAAGTTAAAATTACTGCATTACCTATAGATTTCTTTAGACAGTAACACCTGTGTGTAAGCCTTGATCATACAGGAAACACATTGGAATGTGGCTGTGTTTTTTTTTAAGTTGTTAACAAGTTTAAGTTGAAACACATGGTTTGCATGATACACCTATCAGAGGTCTGCTTGTGCATGTTTTGTATAAAGATTCTGTAAACAGCACACATTGCCATGACTCAAAATCATGTACAGTATTTACACAAAAAATAACCCTCTCTTCCTCTCACACACAAAGATATACAGATACACACAGATAGAAGATGAAATACTTTAAATCAACAAATGAGGAATATAGAGGAAAATAAAAGAAAAATCCCAGCTCAGTCATTTACATTCTTTTACTGTCTTTAGCATGCAGTTCAATTCAACTTGGCACAAAAGTCTACGCTCCGGTGGACTCGTTCTCATCTCAAATATAACAACATTTGGCGAAACCAAAGGCGTGGAACAGCAAGCTGGAGGAAGTGAATATGTTTTTTCGCAGCAATACATCTGCACATCTGGAGGAGAGTCAAACTTTTCAACGTGTCTGTGTGTCCTTGGTTATAGATTAGTCTGCATAAATGAAAGAGATGAAAGTCAGTTTATTCCTAGAAATGGCCAGAACATTCCAATACATGACATGAGTCAGCTTGTGTTTATATTTGTAAGGCTAAATATTGTAACACAGAAAAAAACTTACCAGGCTATTTGCAGCTGCACCTAACACTTTATACTGTTTTATAGAGTTCTTTCTCGCAATCCCCAGGAAAAAAATATTCAGAAGCAACTCATACATATTCGTCAAACTTTGTTTTCAGATGGCAAACTTTACAACGTCCTGTTAACAAGTTCACATCCAGCTTTGTTTTAAAAAGTATATAAATTCAATACTGCTTTGCACATATGAAGGCCTCGTGTACATCAATTCGAGCCTGGAGCGAGGAGCAACCAGCAAACCCTGATCAGAGGACCTCTGAATTTAATGGGAAGCCAGTGTTAAGACATCTGGACTGGTGTTACATGAGACCTTTTGGAGGATTTGTTCAAAAGGTTTGCAGCATTTTTGATATCTGGTGAAGACAACTTCGCTGTTCTACTGACTGCCGTACTCTAATATTAAATTTATTCTTCATGTGAAGCTTTACAATGTCACTGACAAAAAATTACCTTCTCTAGGGAGTTGTTGATGTGCCACAGAAGTTTGCTTATTTTCATCTAAATTACTCACCTGCAAACAGCACTTTTCCATTTTCAATCATGCTTTAGACTTAACATTTTAAGGCTGCAAAATAGGCTTTATGGTCTATACTGTGTACTAGAAAGCTTTTATGGAAACGCTGAGCATAATGACAGATATAAAACTATTGAATTTACACATTTTAGTATTTTAATGACCATAAAAGCAGGCTGAGTACTGAGTAAACACTGACTTACTTAGTGTTCAAGCTATGTGCTCATAATGATGAATCCTAGAGGTTAGAAGTGTTTTCTAAATGTGACTCTATGGGGCTTATTTACTAAGCTGAATGTTTTCAGTTTAGTGGAGTATTTACTAACACTGATGTTGTAAATGAGGACAGATGCAGTTAAGTGAATTTAGATGCACTGCCACCCGATGCTGAGCCATTTGAGACACATCAGCAATGGAGCACAGAAGGAAGTGCAAGTTCTCTGCTGAATACTGAATGTAATAATTGGTTGAAGAAATTATATCAGATACCATTTTTTTCCCTGTACATTCAGTTTAGGTCAAGCTGCAAGTTTTACTGTGGCATTAAGTACTTTTTAAATACCTTTTCTGTTATTTGTTGTCATTTACCTTTAGCTTGTCTAGAGTTACTTTGTGGAGATGACAAAGCCTTTGAACTTAATTTATTGGAATAAGTCATTGTGGAACCAATTGTGAACCTGTTGGGATGTCACCCAGAATTTTGTGGAGTATTGTTTTGAAACCTTGAGTGTGCCATTGCTGGCGTCAGCATGTCGGTTTAGTGTCGACTTGTCCGTAGCAGGAAACAGTCTTGTATTACATATAAATAATATGTTTCTGATAATATTTCAGGTGAGAAATAAGAAATGCAGTACCAGAATCTTGATCCATGTCTGGCCATTAGAAAAAATGTAGATATGAGACACTTCTGTGTTGACTTCACTTAACAGACATAGAAACTCTGTTCACTACATACTGTCAGTGTGTGGAATACTTGGCTACAGAGCCTGGTAAGTAAAAACAAAATAATAGCAATAATAGCATTTCTCAAGAAATTGCGGGTGTGAATTCTGACTGCTGAAAGGCTGACGCTAAACTGAACTGCTGGCTTTGAAAGTTAAATAATAATAATAGCTGTAAAAGGTGGCTTTAATTTGTATGAAATAGTTGGAGTATTCAATATAAAAAGTTAGCAGGAGTCTAATTACTATAAATGGGAATGAAAAGTTTAATAAATGCCATAATGTGTTCAAGATGTATATTATAATTTAGTTTAAAGCTTGAAAAATACTTCAAAAGTATGTCTGACTGCCAGCCTCTCTCTCTGTCTATCTGCCATCCTGTCTGTGTATTACTGAGCCATTTACTGAATCAACTAGCCATTTGCCCCATTACTTAGAAATATACTCAATTGTGTAGCGAGTCCTTTACTCAATTACCCAGTGAATTACTCCACTACATTTCCTTTCACTAATTTATCTAGTAAATTACCTAGCCTAAATTACTTACCCCATTCCAGGCTGGGGGATTCTGAGTTTGAACTGTGAACGTTCTGACTATGAGACCAGTCTTATCTACTGGGCAGCTATAGCAATTACTTAACCAGTTACTCAATTATTTAGCCCTTTACTCAATTACCTAGTCTAAATTATTTAGCTATTTACTCCATTACGTACTGAGTCATTTACTCAATACACTCATTTACCTAGTCTCAATAACTTCGCCATTTGGTCCGCTGAGGAAGTTAGGTTATGAACCTTCTGACTATGAGACCACAGCTCTACCTACTGAGCTATGCTGCCCCTTCCATGTCCTCACTCAACGGATTACTATTACTATTACTATTACCTAGCCAGTTACTCAATTACTTAGCCCCTTGGAAATTCTAGATACATCAATAGTGTCTCAAGATCTCACAATTATACACTTCTTCATGTACATGTGTCATTCATCAAGCTGAAATGAGAAATTACGACCAGTTGTCGAGAGCAAAGCTCACAGAAAAAAGTAAGGATGAGTAAGGATAAGAACAGCAAAATGTTCTTATATGAGGCCCGTTGTTTCTCTGTCAAAAATAAAAGCAAAATTGGATCAAACCCGAGCAGTATACAGTATTTAGACAACTTTCACTCTCTTTTATACTGCATTAGGCTACATACTATTATACGTATACAGTAGCTAAAGCAGGTCAATGTAATATCACAGCTGTCTAAACAAATGTGTAAGATAGGTGTTGCCAG
>NW_023339774.1:7436156-7437714 GCF_004916995.1 Morone saxatilis | reverse complement strand
CCCTCCTTTCCAGCACCTTAGAGTAAACTTTCCCAGGGAGGCTGAGTAGTGTGATGCCTTGTGAGGCAACCAGCAGAAGTACCAGCATCAAAAATATACAATATTTGTCTATATTCCATGCAGGCCCTCCAACAGAAGTGGACGATGCAGGTGGGAAAGAAGAGAATAAAGCCAATTGCAACAATTGTGAAGAAATTTGAACTTGAAATGTTTGAAATTCCACAATGTGACAGCTGCCACGAACCATGTCATGTGCCACGAAGCAATTGTAACTATTCAAATCAGAGAATCAGAAAATGAATTTGTTTAATTAACAAATATACTTACGCCAAGCATCATATAACAATCACCAGCATGCCAGTCACTGATATAAAAACAACTAAAACATCAGACACACAAGTTGGATTTTGATTTCAGTATTGGAAGTAACAGACTGTGTGCTACAGGTACTGTATAGCTAATAATAACCAGACTGCACTACAGAGGGCAAATTCAACTTTTTGGCTCATTGACTAAATAGAGTGAGTCAGGGGTGAGTGTTTATTTTGAAATTGACATACAGAAGTGGGGAAATATAATAAAGTATGAGAGGATAGGAGCCATGAGCCATGGCTGCGATGGAGTCACCAATAAAAGATAGTTGATTGATATTTTTCTAAGCCTCATTGTGCCAAACTTGCTGAGTGTCTGTGACATATATAGAGATGAATGACTCAGCGTGTATACACCTGCATTGAAATAAAAAATTAAAAAATACTATTGGGTTTGTTTATTTGTAGTTAGAAGTGTTTCTTGATTGATTATTTAAAATGTTTATATGGTATTATTTTGTGCCATGACTTGACTCTCTTACTATAATGTGATACGTTCTGTCCTTAATTACTCATCCAGCAACTATTTTACTCTGTCCCTTTCTTATCTGCTTCCTTCTTATCATGGCTGACATAATAATAGTAATATATTGATCTTGTTCATGTGAAGAAATGTGCGTAGATTCATTACACAGTAACTCAAGATCAATGCATTACGTTTCCTAGGAGTTATTAATACCATCACTTGGTTATGGAGAGACACAATTTGTTTCACTGAAAATTACTAATATAAAAGTATTTATTGCCTTAATTAATGTCTTGAATGCATTTATTATCCTAATTAATTACCTCATTAATACATTTGTTAGCTTTATTCATGATCCAATTAACAGACGTGGCTACTGTAATAGATCAAGTGTGATAGAAATGTTATAGTTAATTATATATTATATATATTCTTATAAAACATCCGTCTGATTAAATGTTGGAGACTTACAGTTACCTATGTCCTGGTTGAAATGCGTTGAACTAACTGAAATATTTGTCAAGCAATGCTTTGAGTGGCTGGATTATAGGACATTTTAGCATAGCTAATATATCATGTTGATTAAGATGGGTTATTAATTCAAGTGCCACTTCACAATCAACTCTGCCCCTTGAATGAGGACTGTACAATAAATGTGCTGGGAATGGTCTTGATGGCATCAAGTAATAACACAAGTGCATACTTCTCAGCACATTTATTA
>NW_023339774.1:7434517-7436142 GCF_004916995.1 Morone saxatilis | reverse complement strand
TAATTTCAGTGAAGAACAACTGCTTTACCTATGTACAATTATAGTATATACATTATGAAATATCTCAACTATTAGACAGATTGTCATGAATACTTGCAAAGATATCCATGATCCCCGAGGAATAATCCTAATGACTTTGGTGATTCCCTTAATTTTCTTCTAGTCCCACCAGCAGGTCAGATGTCTTTGCAATTACTGTATGGATTCCTATAAAATTTGGATGGATTGCTGTAAAACTTGATAAACATATGCATATCCCCCTCAGCATTAAAAGCAATATATTAAGATATATTGTACTTTGCAAAGATTTTATTTCCATGAAAGTAGTTTCTTAACCATAGCAGACCATAAATACAATTCAGTGATTAATGATGGCACCTTTTGATTAGTTTAGTTTTGTGTGCATTATGTATATTTCTCATGTCTCCCTTCTTTCCCAAACTCCTACAGCCTAGGTACAAAATGCAGGTTTAACACCATGTTGTGTAGGGCTGTTGTTCAAGCTGTAATGAAACTAATCAATGCCTAAGTGAAGATAAGGTAGAAAGAACACTTCAGACTGAGGTCTGTATTAGGGTTGAGGTGTGACCTGGAGGTAAATCTTTGATGGATGCAACTGGAGCTGCACTATTTAGTCTTTAGACAGCTGGAAATATCCTCCTGTAGGTCTAAAGATACAATACCGTGGAAAATATTGATATTTGATACCTTAAGGGTTAGCTAGTATATTTTTTCTATCCTGTTTCTTTAAAGTATTTCCAAGCAGCACCTGTGTGGTTTACTTCAATAAAATCTAGTCATGAAGGCTCTGCACTTGCAATGTTTAGCAAGGTAATAACCTGACAAGACCTGCAAACAAGACAATTGACAAGAGCTGGAAGAAAACAGCACTCTGAGTAAGAGGTTGGAAAGTAGAGGGCATGATTTAGGAGTTAATCTTGCTAATACAAGCATAAAAAGCTTAAGTCTTGCCCCAAGTACGGGTGAGATTTTACTCCAGTCTATCTGATATTCTAGCTTCTTATTGGCCTACACTTAATGAGGAGGCTTCACATTAATGAAGGCTAACTGCTAATGTCACTAATTTAATATTGTTACACCAAATAACTTTTAAATAACTTTTATTACTTTTAAAAAGTAAAAGATCATCACTCACCCAGTGTTGTTTATAGGAATCTGTCTGGATTTTACACTTAAGGTTTGACTGGTTGCTTCTAAAGTGTAGAGGATTGACCATAATTTCATTGTGGTAGATTAGATAAATATACAGTCTCAGTTTATGGAAATGTGGGCCTTACTCTTGATTGTGGCCACAATTTGTGACTTCTACAGAACATGTGGTGCATGTTTAACAACCAAAGCAATTCTCAACACAATTAAGGTTAATATCTCAACAGCATCTTTTCCATGGTCTCACGTGTATTTAAATTAAGTGAGGTTTACTGCTGCAGTTTGTAGCACATAAGATTTTTCACTGTGCTTGTCAGTAAAAAAACTGTTTCATACCTACACACCTTTTATGTAACTATGTCATCTGTATATATATATATATATATATATATGTATATATGTATATATATATGTATATATGTATATATGTTATATATATATATGTATATATATAT
>NW_023339774.1:7417963-7434417 GCF_004916995.1 Morone saxatilis | reverse complement strand
AAAAGTAAAAAAAAAAAAATGAACGAAAAAGAAGAAGTGATTTGTCCTTTCGAGTAGTCCTGGAGTGAATGCAACACGGTAAGTGCAAACACACACACACACACACACACACGGAGCAGCACACTGCTTCCCAGAGTGCCAATGGCTCAATTACTCCCTCACACTACTTTGCCTCTTCTTTCTTCTGCACTTTTCAATTCCCTCTGTCCCCTCCCTGAATACCCTTCCTCCTCCACTTTGAATTTCCTTATCCCCTCCACTTTCTCACCGCCCTGTCTTACATGCTCTGCCACTCATCTTTCTCCTTTTGCTTCTTTCCCTCTCCTCTCCCTTTCTAGTCCATCTACTTCTCTGGCTACATGCACTCCACTTTCCCAGGCCCCTCTCCTTCACCATCCCTCTTTCCCCCAGTCCTATTTTCCCAGTCCCTTGTTCTTCAACACAACTTAATGTCCCTGTTCTTCCATTTTTTTGGTTTATGTCCCCCGTTAGGTCTAACTTTTTTTATTTTCATTATTACACTAAGCATTCCCCCAAGCCTTTCTCCTCAACTTTTTCTTCTGTCCTTTGTGCTTCATTTCTATTGAACTTCGGAAAAAAGACTAAATTCTCACTCAATGCAAGTTGCACAGCACCGATTTAATGCCTTAAAGGGACATCTGTGTTTCACTGGTATTTCCATTTAGAGCATCATTACTGTCAGTACTACCAGGAGCAGAAAGATTTTAATCACTGCTAGAATAGAGCCCAGTAGGGCAAGACTATTTTTTAATTTATTTTTTTATATTTGTTTGTTGGACATTCAATTAATTCACTTATAATAATTTATAATTTATAATATAATTTTATATAAATGTGTTGTATTGTAATGTTATCCATCCAGTCCCTGGTCAGTTAAACATGCTCATACACATGACAGGAAAACTGATGAAAAAAGATCAGACTGCTTAATTGGCCCAGCCAGACACTACACCAAGCCAGACAAACATTGGCAAATAAAAGCCAATGTGTGTGTATTGCTAACTCAAAGGTATTGAAAATGGGTCTGTGATGGATTTTATAATAGAGTTGGCTTAATAAGCCACATTTCTATTGAGTCATGATTTCCTCATTCTGGCTGCATCAACAAAAAATAAGCTATGGGGTGAACAACCAGCTTTGCATCATTTATGTTTTTAAGTGTTGTTTTACGCTTCTTTGATTTTAGGTGAAAGGATGGATGACAATCAAAAAAGACTGTTGCCATACAAGCAGAGCCCAGATCTATCACTGGACATGGAGAATATGGGATCAAATTAAACACAAGGTTTTTGTTTTTACATGAGCTAAAAGGCGATATGCCATTCCATTGCAGGACATTGGCTGCTTGTTCACATGCTGAAAACCAGCTGTTGTTGTCACATGAGTAATAACTGTTACTGTTAGCACAGTAAGTAGCATGATGCTATCACTGTGCCACAAAATGGCTGACCTTGGTTGGGATGTACCTAAACCTCAAAAGAAAATCAATAACTTACTTAGTGGTATATTTATTTTATTCTAATAAACTTCTACATTGCTTGTCTGCTTAACAATGGGGTGGACAAAGATAGTTGATTGTTGAGACTCATTTCTAGATTGTCGAATACAGATGCTTTGGGTTATCGTAGGTAGGAAACAAGTGCTCCCAGGTCATCAAATGCAGATGTTTTGAGTTGTATCATATGTATCTGACTAAGTGTACTATCTTTCTCTAGAATTACTGACCTCACCTTTAAAGCTGCTGGGCACACTGGAGTTTGTGCATCAGTAGGACGGAGTGAGAAAAACTAAGTTCATATCTAATGCCAAAAGCTACTAGACTTGGTTAAGCAGCAATATAACAGTAGCCCCTTGGCTTGTCATAAGTACACCACACAATAAAGTTATTTATTTTTAGCCCGTGACCCAAATGACAAGTATAGCAGAGCTCTCTATAGAATTGTTTTTAGCCTTCAAGATGTTTTGGCCAACTCAGTCTCCAATTTGTGTGCTGCAAAGCTACAGCACAGTACCTGCCAACATAGAGTTCTGAAAACAAGGGAGACTTGGCAGCACCAGACACCTCCCACCCACACACAAAGACACACATTGCTGAAACTTTACAGTAGCCTGCTAGACTTCATGTGACACTCTTTTTGTGGAAGTGCTCTTTATGTTTTTATATCATACTTTATAGTCTCTTTTTTTAAATTCAGTTTGGTTATCAGTGTGTGTTACTGATGCATAATTATAGTCCAATTAAATTACTATACCGCAGGATGAAAAGGAAAAAAAATCTAAAATTATAAATGAATTGTGTAACTAAAAAACCCGACCGCAATGTAAAGAGGCTATCTGCTTTAGGGAAAATGGTGGCTCACTTAACTTTCAGAAAAAAAAGGTGGTAGTCCTGTTCTTGACAGCTCATACCCAGCTGACCTTATCAGGTGAACAGACCTTTATTTTGGTAGCCCATGTAACATATGCAAATTACATAAAAAGACACAAAGCTGTCAAGGCAGCCACTGTGCAGGTTGCACCGAGGAATTGCTCTTTGAGAGGATTAGGATTCTTGGTTTTGTCTCAGGGGGGTGCCACAGTGTCAAACTTTGAAAACCCATGTTCAAGATTATTGCATCTTTTATCACTCAAATTTCATGATGTCCCATTTCACATTGAGAATTCCGTCTTATCCCTCATCCAGCCAAGGCCTGGGGCAAGACAAGTCTCCTGTTTGTTTACAAACCTGATATCTCCCTCTACAACTCCTGTTGGGCCAAAGGAAATGAAAGCAGTTGGACTCGCTATCATTGTGAGATGTCTCCTAATCATCATACCAATCATACCAGTCATACCAATGGGCTATTGTTGCTTGTTTAAAAAGACACAGACTGGAATCAACATCAAATCCCATATGTATGATGTTATTCATATCTTGGAAAAGAGGGTAAATCTGGATTACAGGAAAAGTCAAACAAAATATCTAAAACTGTTGTTAAAAACCTCAAATCATGAATCCAGCCTGGAATGTGAAGCTGTTTTTAATTTTACAGAATAACATAATACCTCAAAAGACAGCTGTTTCTAAACTTGCACTCACAAACACACACAAACCTAAGCAAAACATTTGCAGCTACAAATACCTACTAACTTATACAAAGCCGACACATGACATTCATTCTGTGATCAAAAAGTGTTATGTCTTTGAGGCATGTTTTAACTTCATATGATGTCAGGATCAGACAGAGGAACTGAAATATATAAATCCATACTACCTTTGGTAACTTGGAAAGAAACTTTTAAAGTTTGTCAAAATGTTCAACTTGTGTATCCTTTTATCATGCAGCTAAATTCAGTGTCTGGATTTCACCCCCAAAACTGTACATCCACATAAGTGTGCCTCTTGTTGCATATAAACTAAGATGACATTGCAGAATGTTACAGAAAATTACTTTTGTAGTGCAAACAAAAGAAAAGCAGCCTTGTTTATAAATGTTATAGATTTTGTTTTTCTGTTAACAAATATCACTGTATTTCTCACGAAAGATGGGTAAACAGTCTCAGTGTAATACTGATGTCTCTATATTACCAACATAAACAAACAAAACCCATCAGCGAGCAGATTGCCTATTTCTATATAATTATTTTTATTTTTGTTCCCCTTGAAATCAATAAAACAAGGCAGTGGAAACACTAGCATTGTGCACAAGTGCAACCAAAATCCACAGAAAAGGAATTTCCTTGTAGGGGCTTTGTAGGTCCTTTCCACTTTTTCATTATGATATTGTATAGAATATATTTTTGTGTTTTTCATAACTGTACTTAAAGTGCCTAATTAGACAATTTATACTGTTTTTGGTGCTGACAAGCAGTCAGTAAATTCATGATAAATACGTCTAGTGCTTTTATCCTGAAAGCTACTGCTGTGACAGAGCATGAGAGTAGTGAATAAATTGTGCTAAAAGGACAGATGTGATAGATCCTCTCTTTAATTCTCAGTGGTTGTGACAGGTGTTTTAAATGTCCAAATTATTATTCCAGCACTAGTTTTTTTTATACAGAGTACTGACTGATGTTGGAGTCTGTCCTGCTTCACATTCATGCCTATGGCCATATTCACAAAGGATCTTATCTTACCACTAGAAGTCCTCCTAAGCAGCACTAAATGTTCCTAACTAAGAGATTCCTCTTTAGAGCTTTTCACAAAACTGCCAAGAGCAACTTTCAGCAAAGAAAAAAAGAGAACTCTAAAGCTCGGAGAAGGGGCAGAGTTGATCCCATTGCTCTGGATGACATCATGTTTTAAAGTGAACTTTCTTGCTAATGTTCACAGTGATTGGGGTTTGACAGGTGACCATGCTTTGTGTCACAGAATGTGAAATTAATTATTCATACACAGAAGAGTGACGAAGAAATCACAACATTTATGACAACAAATGATGTTCTGTGGTATATATAGTATCCGACTTAAAGTAACATCCGCATTTTTTCAAGCTGACAAAAAAAAATCATCCTGCTTTTTGTGGTAATTCTACATATGAGTTATATCCAGTGGTGGCCTTGAAATCACCTTTACTTTTGATAATGTATGGATTTATTGCATTTCATTATCTAATAACTTTAAGGAACAGTGAAACAAATTGGGTTCTGACGAACAAATTTATGGTTTGATGACTATGTCAAATGGCAAACTGCATTTTACCGGAGTCCGAAAAGCAAATAGTTTTCCAAACTGTAATTTCTGGTGTTATTGGATTGTTTCTATTTGTTTGGTGATTAGTAAATGGCTGCCATCAAAGTATGGATTAAAAGTTCATTATCATTCTGTTTTTACAAAACACTGACACAATGAGATACATTAGCTAGAGCACGTTACTGATTATGAACTGGTATTAGCGTCTTCTGAACTGACTGTAACTTCTCTCAGACTTAGGAGCTACATTTAGCGATAAAATGTTCTGTGAATTACTCTTAGCCCAAACACTTAGAAGTCCTAAAGATAGGACTTACACGAAATGACGTAAGGCACAACATCTGTTTCACTTTAATTTTATTACATTCACATACTACCAAAGCCCTGAGAGGCAAGTGGACAAAAAGAGAAATTATGGTGATCCATTTTATGACTTAAGGTAAAGTGTGTAATATTTAGGAGGATCCTATGAGTCCTGCCAAAAGGTCCAGTTTTGCAAACCTGCACATGCAGAGCTCAGAACCGGAACCGACCAGCAGTTATCTCTTGTTCTCTTGACCCATTAATATCAGACCCACTAACCGACCCATGACCCGTGCTACACACACACAGTCATATTTTTACTTGCGCAATTATAAGTGTAACATGTAGAAATATGAATTAAAATCATAATTAATCATATGGCTGAATCAATCACCAGGCTTGATGTTATTTAACTGATTTAAATGTTCAAAAGCCTGTGCAACCATTTTTTTATTTCTGATTTATCCACAAAAAAAAATACATTTTCTTTCTCACTTACTGCCCGCCTGCATTTAATATACTTTTACCCATACCTGCATATTTATATAAATATATTTTCTACCTGTTACACAACTTTGTTGCAGATTACCCCTCCACCTGGTGCAGGACTCTGCGTGGAAGTATTGTTCTAGCAAAGCAAATTACACATACAGTAACGATCTGTATTTATTTATTTTTTTTAAGAAAATCTGGTTGGGACTTGTTTCCTGACCTTTGAAAGCAATGCAGACAGAAAATCAAAGAAGGCTCAGTATCAGTAATTCCCTTAGACAAAGCCGTGGGATAACATTCTAATGCATACCAATGTATTACTGGCCATTTTGCCAACTTATCTCAGATATATTGCTTTGAACCTGAAACTCACTTGAGAGATAAACACCAGATCCTCAAGTATGCTTCATGTTTCCTAATGCATATGAACAAGTTCAAGAGAGGGAAGAAGGGAGACAGCAAGAGGATGGGAGGAAATACCAGGGCACAAGAGGAAAACTGCAAAGATGATTGAGTAAGAAAACCAGAGCGTGAGAACACACACATAGTTGCAGTTGTGTGAACAAAGAAACTTCAGTTTTATGTACTTCCTCTCTCTGTTGGCTTTCACTTTCAATCATTAATCTCGCTGGAGATGAGCCAGACCTGCACAGAATTGATCACTGTGGATTCCCGCACAATGCATGCTGGTTAGATTTGTGTCTGACTTGATGCAAACTTGCTCTCACATCATGCACACACAGGTAACGATAACCTCACGAGCTGAAGGCAGCCACGGTTATAGGCAAAGGATAGAATATAATGCCACATAGAAACATATTTTCACATATATTATAAACAAATATAAACAAGTCAATAAATAAAGAGGAAAAAGTCAAATTACAACTCAATGAAATGTGTCAGCCAGAGTTGTGATTTCTTCAGCAAAAGTGTGAGCACATGTCGTGTGTGTCTCAGCTTCACTAGAGTCAAGGGTGACTCCCAGCAAAATCGGACAGTGAAGGGATCTATTGTTAGTCTCTCTCTCGGGTAAACAAACTACATGTGACTACTTTCTGGTTACCACTCTTAACA
This sequence comes from Morone saxatilis, assembly GCF_004916995.1. Taxonomy (NCBI): domain Eukaryota; kingdom Metazoa; phylum Chordata; class Actinopteri; family Moronidae; genus Morone; species Morone saxatilis. The sequence continues at coordinate 7,427,855 of NW_023339774.1, read as the reverse complement.
TTTACATTTAAGCTACATATATGGCATTGTAAATATGAAAATGTTGCTTTTTCATGGACATTATACTAAGAAAAGTGTATGAGGAAACATAGGGCTGACAGCATCAGCTCTGTGTGAACACCGCGAGCGTGCCAGATGCAGCCGCCACGCGCTGTGGAGACATGGTAGGAAGGTACACAGATAAAAGGGAGGACTACAAAAACAGCTCAAGCAACTTGAAGATGACTGACACCCTAATTAGGAATGTGGTACAGCTGGTGAGGTGTGCAGCACATCTGATGAGGGGACGAGCCACAGGTGTGTAGGGTGGCGAAACATTATCTGAAATTGGACTATATTGACAATTCTATGTAGATGACTAAATAGTGTGTCAGAAGGCATAAAAGAAAACAAAAAATCGTTCTACACAGCCTGTGACAATAGCTGTATAATGTTCTCCTGATTTTATACTGCATTGCGGTGATATAGTTGACCATGTAGTGAAAGATTTCAAACAAGATTTTAGTATAAGGTTGTTTGGAAGAACGGTACGGAGTGGTTTGGTCTGAAAAACATACACGTCACAGCTAAACTGCTGGCTTATCATAACATGTCCAATCCCCATGTCTGACCTCATATGCTCACTTTGATACAAGCCCAAGGATGTACCTCTGCTAAATTGGCAAGTGCTCGAGGGCTCCCTTGTGGACTTTGAGCCTTTTGTGAACACTTTCCAGAAGTTCAGAATCCTGCAGTTTTTGCTTGAGGGAATAACACACAATTCATGGCACTGCAACGTTAAGAGGGATGACATGCCTGTGAGTGTTAAAAGAAAAAGGCTAGAGTTGCCTCTGATATAATGCAGACAACCAAAAAATTGCTTTTATCTGATTTTATCTGACAACATTACAGTTTTGCTTGAAAAACTGTAATGGCTGCCATGTGTTCTCTCAAAACATCTTCATTGTTATCCAAGTATGTGAGGTACTGTGAAATAATCTCAGACTACAATAATACTGTTCTTGAAGTTTCCTGCCCTTTAGTCATCTGGGATGCAGATACATAGAGGACAATACAAAGTATATCTGGAAGTAATTGTGACTTTTTTGCTTTTTTATGAGTATTAGTAGTAGGTTTCTGACGTACAAAATTGTAATGACCACTACACCAAATGTTTGACTTGTGTCAAAAGAAAAGAAAATCTTTTTTTTTCCTTTTTAAACAAAGTAGACTAATATGCTTATATATTTTTGGTCGCTCCTCTAATCAGAATTCTTAGCAGTGACTTGTAATTTAAACTTACTGCAAACCTCCATTTCTCGCTAAAATGTTTCCTCTTTAAATGTGAATAATGTCGTACCTGGCCTTAAACTATGGCAGGCACTCTAAATGTGTTCCGCTCTTAAAGAAACATCCACACTATTAAAGTGGCTACTGAAGTTGTAGTCACATTTCAAGGTCACTCAAATGCATGAGTTCATTTAATGTGTTGCTCCACAGAGGTTCTGTTTGCTTTTATCTATTAACTGTATGCAAAGAGCAAGAAAAAAAATGCATTAACATTATGAGCTACCATGTGCAAATAAGTAATACAATCCACCAAATTTAATCCACTTCAAATACAGGCTGTAACACCACAACAAGTTTAAGGGAGCTGAATCATAAAGAAGAGCTGTGTACTGTAAGAAAAAAAATGGCATAGCTTGCAAATGTGTAAAACCATCAAATATAAATCATTATTATTATTTCACATTAAAGTATTATACTGCAGTCTCAATATAAAGCCAATGCATCAAATATCTGCACCGCTGTAGATGAGTGTACACGCAGGCACCGTAGCCCTGATTCAACCCCTGCTGCTGTCCCCCTCCACCAGCATTCGACTGTGTTTATATATTGATTAATATGGCTCCTACTGTAATATACTCCAGGGCATAACATAGCAGGCTGCTCTTTGGTCAAATTCTGCTGTGTGTGAGTCTTTTATGTGCATGTGTGTCTGTGTCTGTGTTTTTATATTTACACTGATTAATAGGTCTGCTGCTGTAATATACCCAAGGCACACACAAAACACTTATCATCAATGAAAAAACTGCCCCGTGTGTGTATTGACTGTGTACTTGTGTGTGCCGGTGTGTTTGTATGCATGTGTGTACTTTAGGGGTCAAAGCAGCCGTGTACTCATTAACCAAACACAATGCAGAGTCTATTGCTGTGGCGGCATGTATCACAGGGGTTTCAGTAGGTCTTCAACACTATTATGGGGTTAGAGGATTAAAAGAAACACCTGGTTCATGTTACCATATTTTACAACCAGCCGCAATGAAATGGAGGAAATTGATAATATATATCACTTTGGGTCTGCCTGTCACACACAGACGGTTGTATTACAATATTTAAAGTAAATGAAAATTTTGTATGAAGGAGTATTCTTTGCACTGCTGCTGCTATTTAACATTCCTGAACCATAAAATAGTGTGTTTGTCAGTGCCTTCCAAATGAGGTAAGGTCTGGCTTTATTTACCAAATACAACTATCTGGTTTTAAAAAAAAAAAAAAAAGGGGGGGGGGGGGGCAGCAAGAGTAAGGAACAATCTGTATCGAAGTCAACAGAAATCCTTTTTTTTCTTTTTTTATTGAAGATATTATTTTGATTCTTAAAGAAAGGGTTGGTACATGGCAGCAATAGAAACCTTTACTGTAGAATATGTGGTGTAGGAAATAAAATATGTTAAATTACTGTAATAAAGATAAGTAGAACATACAGAAGTGAAATGCAAGTCCAATATACGCCACAGCGAACAGAAATATAAGTCAAGCTTCAGTAAGAAGTCCCCATCTTCCGAAATACTTCTTAATCTACTAAGCATAGACTCATAGGATGCAACACTGCAATAACCTTCTTTCAGATGTAGAGCTTTTACTGTTTTCCAGTGACTGAAAATAGATCTACAGGCATAACTACCATGATAACTGAAAAATGCACATCCTTATATATTCGGTATTTGAGATCTGTATTTGTATTTTGAGATCTGGATAAATATAAAACAGGAATCAGAAGGATTGCTGATAAAAAACCAATGACTCAGGACTCCCTTGAGAGTCTCACTAATGTACATTCCCATTCATAATGTGCTGTAGGAAAGTTCCCACTTTCAAAATATCTTTCATCACCATAATTCAGTGGAGTCTTACTGGAGTGTGATAATATGTATTCTATTTTCCACGTTCTGCCAAGATATTCAATCATTCCACTATTCAAAATCTCTCCTCAGATCTCCCTGCCATGACAGTTTCACATTAGATTAGTCATTGCGCACACATTCCTCAAGACTGAACTGCTTAGCTCCGAAGGACATATATATACTCTCTTTATGAAGATCTCCCATAATGTGAGAATGCCACGGCTTCAAGTATAACAGAAATAATCACTGACTCTTATAGAAGACACAGAGGACCCAGGCATTGGTGTCCACTGTGGGTTACAGATGCTGTACATCTGTCCAACCCAAACAATTCTATTCAGCCTTTTCTCCTTACAGCCAACAGTCATCTTGTCAGGAAAACAGAAACATAGTTACTTTAAGTGCTTTAACAAATGACATATGTTGTTGTTTTACTGTGTTCGTTCCTGTTTTTTGTTATGTTGATAAGCAGTGGAAATGGAGGCATATCCAGGAAAAAATCTGTTTTAGTAGAAACAACTTTTAGTTCTCCCAGTGCCAATTAAGCTTGCTACTTTCTTCTGAACTATTGACTCATTTCTTGCTCTGCTTACAACATTTATTTACTTGTCACTGATTAGTCGCAAAGGCAACTGCATCATTTGTATGCTGTTACCTTATTTGGCATGATCCAACAGACCTACACATACATAATTAATATGGTAATATATGAAATCATGTCTGAATAGAATCACTGCTGCTAGGTTTAGTGAATATAGGTCACTATACAATAAGCTACATTGAACTCAAATGAACAACAAACATAAAAATTTCATATCCACGGGCCTTAGAGGATACACAGCAAATTTCATAGAATTCACATCAAGGCTGATGTGTATGTCCAAGAGTTTATCCTGCATATTCATCCCTTCTTCATGATTAAACTGAGTCAGAGAATTTCCCCTGAACATACTGTATTTCAATCATCTGAATGTTTTATAGTTGACTATGTTTCATTCCTGTATGATTTGGATTTGCTAAACCGTGCTGTACTGTAGCCAGACCGTGCTTCTCTGTTCTGTTTGGAGCAGGCTGTATTAATTGTTGATTTATAGAGGGGGAAAGAGGCGATGTGTGAAGGGGAGAGAGGGAGGGAAAGAAAGAAAGTGATATTCAGAGTGAGAGAGCAGACGGGGGGGACAGAGAGGACACTTAATACAGTTTGGTCAGCAGTTTGTTCAGAATGATGTGTTTTCAGCCAAGTAGCTGAGCTAATAATTGTCAGACATCCAGGTGGAGGCAGATGGTGTGAATCAGCCAGGACGAAAAGGTCGGGATGTGGCACAAATACAGGACAGGGCACGAGCATCTACTCAGTCCTTTCAGTTAATGTTATAAAGACTTATTAGTTTACTATACTGTTGCTTTTTGCACTTTATCCTCACCTTTGTTATATATTCATCAGAATGTCCTCTATTTCCCAAAAGCAGTTATCTCCAAACTGTCAACTAATCTAAGCCATTATATCATCCTATATTCAGGTGTCAAAGACTTCGTTATTTTCTAAATGAAGGGAGCTGAGACAACATGACATGCATATAAAAAAGGAGCGTTTATTGAGTTTAATTATTTTTTTGATTGCAGTCCAAAAGACCCATCACCCTGTTAGCCGGTGCAGTGGCCTACTAATCCTGCCTCCTACAAATTACCTTTATATAGATCTAATTTCAAGTGGCACATACATTTTGGAGAAAATTGCCGTGTGGATTCACTGGTAATGTTGCGTTACAATGAAGAAAGGATTAGGTTCTTATACCCAGAAAGATCATAGACGAAGGAGGTGGATGGATGGAAGTACAAAGGACATGACTTTGTTAGTTAGTAGTTAGTTGAAGGGATTGTTCCACTGTGTTATGGTCTACAAGGGCAAATCTACTGCAAAAATGTAATGAACATAATCTGGTGCGCTGACATTTTAGAATGTGTAACAGAGGCTTTTTTTGTGTATCTTGTCATGTATTCTATTTTTTAAAGAGTTATTTGCCAGAATTAAATGGAGAAGGATAGGCCTTTAAAACTGGAAATTTAACTTTTATTTAGTTTGTCTGGAGCTAACTGAATAATTTAGTATCTTGGAGTTGAACCAGGCATCTTTGAGAAACACAGAGCTTAAGTATTGCCGCAAAACTTTTCCATTAATCTTAATTTAAAGAAACTTATTCATTCTGTAGTCAAATTGTTGGCAGTGAGGATGGGATTTTTTGTTACTGCAGATTAAAGTCTTGTTTATTGATCTAATCTGTGGTGCACATTCAAGATGTTCATGTTCTTGCTCTTTAGAAAAGTGGATTACTGCATGGCCTCCAGTTTCTGTGGTAAACTATTAGTAAAGGCCAGTAACAATGAACTGGGTGTGTTCCTCCTGATGTGAGTGCTTTATGAATAATTGCAGCAGCACCTGTGACCTGGCAGACATTATCCCCAGCAGCTCACCTGGTACAACTACATATCAGCATTTTGAGATAATACAGTCCTATGTGTTCCTGTTAACTTCAGTATCCTTCAAGGTATCTTAACCTGTGCTTGCAATAGTAAAGGATCATCTCAAATATCTGTTTAAACTTGCATCTTAAGATAGTAATTCATAATATCTGTGCAGAGAATTTCACAATGCATGTCCCTTTTAGCTTGCTCATCCTCTCTTGAATTTCTTATATTTTTAATTTGCTTAATTTTATGATTTGATTTGATAATTGAATCTTTCCCTGTCCTCACATCTTTTGAACTTTCAGTAATGCAATGCTGATTAAGAAAAAAAAATTTTTCTGATCAAAGATCAAAGATATGATTATGTGTCTCACTCAGCCTGACATGTTCTGTGTCTCACCTCTTTTAATTTTTCACTTGTGACTCTTCATTTCAACATACTTTGATTTTAATGCTGCACTAATCAATGGTTTGATTGAAGAAATAAAACAAATATGTGTAATGTGTGGTGTCACTCATATTGATGAATCTGCAGGGAATTATCAACCTATTCAGCTAAAGATCCAAATATTTCCCTCAGTTGATGGTGGAGACCAAAATAGAACTGAAAGGAGAGCTAATATTTATTTTATTAATATATAATTTGTTACTTAAATGTATCATCATAAACGCAACCACCAAGATTACATTATCTGTCTATCTGACTAACTTATTTTCATTTTTATTTTCAAGGTAAAAGGTTATTTATTATTTTACAACTCAGGGTTGTACAATGAGATTCTAGCTGCAGTCCCCTTCATGCAACTCAATAAAACAAAACAAAAAGAACTGTCTGAACCTCACTACCATCTCCCTCTTTAATTGGGGGACAAACAATATAAATATAAATTGAAAGATTCAGTTTTGCATTTGAAATAGAATATATTTACAGCAAAGAAATATTGAAAAATATATTAAGGTAATAGTTAAATGTTAAATTCCAGTTATGCTAAGTTTGCATTTCTTGTCTTAACCTTACAGCAGCTCACTAGGAAAAGGGAGAGAGATGAAATGAGTACTAGAATATTATATAATATTAAGATAAGATAAGAGAAGAGAAGATAATAGTAGATAAGAGAAGATATTCCTTTATTTTAATGTCCCCAATGGGGAATTCTAATCTTAGCAGCAGCAAAGTGGATAGAGAAAAAAACAGATCGACAGTATAAAAACAGTAAGAGTATGAAAAATATATAATATAATATACATATAATATAATATAAACACTGTAAAGAGAAAAAAACACCCAGTACGCCAAAACACAGTAAAGTACTGTTACTTTAAATACATGTTATAGTAAAAGTCAGGCACGTGTGTAAGTATGTATTGTGTCAGTATATTGTGTGTGTGTTTACATTAAATATAAATCCAGCACTCAGTCCTTATGTAAATTCAATTTGTATAGACTATTTGTATAGATTTTGCAGCCTGTGCATACCACTGATTATTAATTTTATATATATAATAGACATGCAATGGCCTTCCTCTGTATAGCCTCACTAGAATTACCATAAAAGAGACAAACTCAGTTAAACACAAATGACCAACAATAAATATAAGTTGCTATGCACACCACGGTGGGTGCAAAAAGCAATATTAGGCTGCAGAAATGACATAACTGTCATTTTAACAACAGATTAAACATCACCAAAGCAGACATCACAGAATAATGTGATATATAAACAAACTCCATAGCAGCTATATTATGCAACACATATTAAAGCAAAGAGAGACATTTTGTATACACGGTGTAGGCACACACAACATTGCTGTACTCGCCATATAACCAGTTCTCTCAGCCTCTCTGTCCCACTGCGCTCTTCAAAGTTTTCAAACATTCTGATCTGTGACAGAAATTGTCAGAAAGAGCAGAAAATCCTCACACGCCTTACTGAAGGAGGCAATGTAGCAAAAACCATCTGGCAGATCCACTGTGAGCATTTCAGCATTCAGCCAAACCCAGCTCACACCTGTTGGTCATGCAACATTGGCTGCGTTTGATTTGTGTTACCTGCTGGCTGGGTGTTGCATTAAATCAGTGATTGATTAAGATAAATGTGACCTTTCTCAACTATGCCGAGGTAATCATGGAGCTGACTTTTTTTCTGAATAATAACAACTTAGGATGGATGAAATATCACTTTCCATCGCATTACTTCTGCTTTCCCAAATAACTAATACTTTTTAAAACACAAACAACTTTGTATATTTCAATGATGTCATAGGGTTAGGGTTAAGGTTAGGCTCATATTTTTCATGCCAAAGACTTTTCTGATGTGGTGTATTGCCGAAATTATTGGGAAATTAAATGCAAAATTCCACACATCAGAGATCTGTAGTGCAGCATTCTGATCCCTCTTGACCTCGGCTCACTTCACTAAAGTCTGTCTCCTCCACTGTCTCGCCTTCTCATCCGTCCATCAGTCAGTGCTTTGGAAAAGAGCTGTCTCTTGCTTGTTAAAAATATTAATCACTTTCCCACTGCTTTCAAAGGCTTTCGATCTGTGCATCTATGCCACAGATGCTGTTCTGTGCTAATATCTGGTGTGCTTCTCAAAATCATTTCATTAAATTTATGAAACTCGCTTCTTTTCTTGTCTTATCAGATCAACTATCGCCCTTTCAGCATTCTTTCTGTCTCAGTTAGGGAGGAAAAATAAGACTTCAAAAAGTTGGACTGCTTGTATGTAAAGAGAAAAGATAACCCTAATCTTTTTTCATTATGTCAATCATTAATGGAAAAGAAGTCAATCATTTACTGTTGGTAAAAGCAATGTTTATTATCGTCTTTTGGTTGAGTTCCTGTCTTTGCCTGTCTTTTTATGCTTCTGTCAATCAAGTCGGGTTTTAACAGATATTGTTAGTTAACTCAGTCATTAGTGTGTGCTAAAGCCTCTTGCCTTCTGTTTCATATATAATGAAAATTAGAAACAGGCTTTGTTTAGTATTCTTCTTCCATTCAGTATAATGGTAAACTATGTTGATGAGGGCCAAACTGTTAACAGACCAACAAAAAGCACATTATTTACAGACCTGTCTCATTTATTGGATATATGATGCCTGACTATGTGGTAAATACTGTTTGAGTGTGAGTTAGTATTTACTGACAGCTGATGAAATGGAGTTCTTTTCCTAAACGCTGCCGCTCAAATGTGGTATTATTATTAAACTATTTTTAAAAATGCTAAAACGTACTGAGACAAGGAGTACATTTCAAGCCATGCTAGCAGTTTTGTGAGTCTGTATTTAGGCACAGTGGTGCTTTTGAGCTAAATGCTAATTCCAGCATGTTAACATTTTCATTGTAAGCATGTTATCATGCTGGAATTAGCATTTAGCTCAAATATTTTACAGGTATTATATTTGAAAGATGTGGTGTCAATCTCAGTCTGTGCTAGTTAAAGTTGAGGCCAATATACTGTTTTTACCTATGGACACTGTATCATGTTGATAATGTATTGTCTGTTGTTTGAGCAATCAAACATAGATTATTGGTATTCTTCCTAATAGGGTTATCAAAAGACTTATCATTCTTGGTATGCTGGCAGTTCCCACTCTTGTAATCACCATGCAAGGTTTAGCTGCAAAGTTGCTATTAAATCTTCTTAAACAGACTTGAACCTTTCAGGTACCCATGTACGATGCTTTTCCTCCATATGAAATGTAGTGTGCAGTGCCCTCCTTTACAATGTATGTTGGTAATGTGACTCTAAACATTTGCTATTATGGGGTTATTGTTATGTTGCATTATGGTGTAACACATGCTAGTTTATGTCTGGTAGAAAGAGTACCCACTATTGTGAATAAACAGTTTTCAGAGTCAACACTTTTCTGGCAAATTTGGTCATTTAGACTGTCTTCCAAATGATTTAAAATGGCACACAACGATCCAAAATGAATCTTAATGTCATGTTGGCTTCTTGTGATTTAGGATTCACTGCCAGTAATTCCCATGGCTCAGGCAGTGTGATCCTTTGTTGTATCAATTATCCCTGAAGTCGCTCAAGGGGGGACTTTGATATATGGCATATTATAGCGACTCCCTAGTTGGTGCTGTTCAGCTCCTGTTGCTGTATGTGTGTGTGTACAATTGTGTGGGTTTGTTTCAAAGCAAAGTAAACACAGAGTGTGCTTTCACCTCAGCTATGGTTTATCACTTTGCAGCCCACACATATATCCATTCAAATCTGACATTATGGATATATATGGATATATATATATAT
>NW_023339774.1:7411503-7417863 GCF_004916995.1 Morone saxatilis | reverse complement strand
TAGAACGGGAGTTAGCTAGGGCTCATTACCATTGAAGCAAGATGTGTGGTTGGCTAAGAGAAAAAACGAATAAGTGGGCGTGACCCATTAGCTAGGGGTGGGAGTTTGTCCAAAAGGGTTGTGGTATTTTATTAAAACTTTTATTTTTGCAGAAAAGCGATTCCTTTTAATAAAAATGTCTATAAATACCGCGTAGTGAGATCCGAGAACCCAGGCAGTACAAATGTTCAAGGCCTCATGCCTGAGCTAGGAATTTTAGTGAGTCTGTATTTGATAGGGTGCCAAGCAGTGGTGCGTTGTTGAGCAGAATGTCTATTTCCCCGGCCCATGTAAGTTAGGACATTTTTCCCATTGGGTTAGAATGAACCAATGTTTATTCTTGCTGGGAAATTAGCATTCTAGCTCAATTGATTTTGTTAGCAGAGTCAGTTTTATAATTTCCATGAAAGACAATGTGGTGTTCCTAATCTCAAGTCTGCCCTACTAAAGTTGCGCGCCAATATCCTAACTGTTTTCCGTAACCTATATGGAAATCTGATATAACCCTCATGTGTATAAATGTAATTGTCTGTTGTTTGGACAATCCCCAACATAAGATTATTGATCTAATCAAGCCGTGTCCTTTCAAATAGGGTTTAATCATTAAATGACTTTATTTACATTCAGTCTTGGTATGCTGGCATTCCACCACATGCTTTGGACAAAACATTGTAAATCACACCAATTGCAAGGTTTTAGTCTGCTAAGCCCTAATTAAATTCTTTCCCTTAAATGTATAGCCTTTTTCCAGTAGCCTTCATGCCGGTACGATGCCCTTTTTCCTCCCATATGAATAAGTAGGTGTGACATGCTCCCTTCTTTGCAAGTGTGTGGTTATGAGTAAATAGTGGACTCTATAAAACATATTCCTTGGTGCATTATGGGGATTATTGTATATAGTTGCATTATGGGTGTAACTACCATGCTAAGTTTTATGCTCTGGTAGATAGGAGAGTACGCCACTAGCTCTGAGATGGAAATAAACAAGTTATTTCCAGAGTCAACCACCTTTTCTGGCCACATTTATCTCCATTTTAGACTGACAATTTCACCAGAATGATTTTTTACAATGGCACACACAACCGAATCCAATTATATAATGAGTCTCCTAAATGTCCAGATGTTGGCCTTCTTTTGTTGGATTATTAGGGATGTCACTGCCAGTAACTCTCCCATCGGCTCAAGGCAGAGTGTGATCCATTTGGTTATCAATTATCCTGTGAGACGCGGCTCGAAGGGGGGGGGGAGTGTGACCTATACCCCGCATCCAACTTATAGCCGTCTCCCTAGTTGTGCCTGTTCAGCTCCCTGTTGCTGTATGTGTGTTCTGGTGTACGTGTGTCTGTAGATGTGGTTGTGGGTGTGTGTATGTGTGAATAGTAGTAATGTGTAGTGGGTGATGTGTTTAACATTTGTGTTGGGTTTGTTATTCAAAAGCAAATGTAAACACAGAGTGTGCTTTCACACATCAGCTATGGGTATATACAGTTCACTTTTGCTAGCCACACATAATTATTCCATTCTAAATCTGACATATGGATATATAGGGTTGGATAATCCTCAATATTATGTAGCTTCACCTGTATGGAATAAACCCTCTAATATATATAAAATAGTGGGAGTTAGTCATTAGTTGGATTTTATATATATTTTTTTTTTTTTTATAGATATATATCAAAGGTGAACACTGATATAATATAGAGACATGTTAGTATAAGAGACCCAATAGAACAGCTGTGTGTGTGTCCATGAGGGGGGATCCATGTCCTGTGCAGAAGGTTTGAAAACAACATCTGAATATTAATTCAGGGTCAAAGGTTTGTTGAGTTATCTGGGGCAGAGCAGCAATTTGCACCAAAGAAAATTGATGTCACTTCTGTAGAACTCAGTGGCAGAAGCTTTTATGTTGAACAGGCTATTAGAGTTAAAATGTAAAGAGAAGAAAAGGGCAGATTGTGAGGTGTTTTTAAGCAGTTCCATCCATCTCGTAAACTGTGGTGAGAGTGTTGTGGGAGTGAGGTCATTAAGGATATGTTTGGAGTGGAGGAGAAAAAAAAAATAGGTAGTCATTCAGATGAGCCATTTCTCCGTGTAATAGCTACAGAGTATGATAGAGGGAGCTGCTTGTCTTCAAAAGGGGTAAACTGGCCATCATGCCATTGCAGGAGGAAAGAGAATATCCAGCAAGTATGTGTCATGTTGGACAAAGTTGTCTTAGAAAGAGGAAACACTTTTTGTTGTGGATAAAGATGTGACAGAAGAATAAGGTGGTTGATGTAGCTGAAATGGTTGAGGAGTTGATGTTTAATGGAGCTGTGAGTGACCAGGTAGTCAAAAAGGAACACTGAGTCTATTTTCTTGAATGGCACATATTATGGTTGAACGCATACACACCAATGCGGATTTGTCTGTTATTTTGCAGCGCAGAAAATTAAAGTTGCAAATGGAAGTCAAAGTGAGCATGATAATAACTAAATGATAATGAACAAAAACTGTGACAATAATAACTGTAAATGCAATCACATAAGGGCAAGGCTGAAACACATCAACTAAAAAAGCTGATTCAGCTACTGTTGCAATAGATACTTAGTTTAATACTGATCTGTCTTGCTGTGTCTTTTCGTCTTTCTCTCCCTCAGCATCATTCCCAGCATAAATCCACTTTATGCCCTTTCTATTTCCACTGGAAACTATTCACGCCTCTGGCAAAAGATTGACAATTGGTCCTTAGGCCTTTTCCTCTTTATTTTCATCATAAATCAAAGAAGTAGGAAAGCCAAAACTCCAGCATAACAATGTGACATTTGGGACTTAATAATAAGGGCTATAAATTAACAAACTGCACTGTACATGCACAAGCTCTCACATTTTTACTCTGACGCCATCTCTATGTATTCACAGCATGCTTTACTGTTGTGAAATATTAGCCAAAGCATAACAATAGATTGACAATCAGATTCTCACACTCAAATTAAAATTCTCATTAGAGCTGTGCATATGTGTGATTCATCTCATCCTTCCCTCTTTCCTCTCCTACCCTCCCTTCATTTATATTTATTCTACATTGCCTTAAATGCTGAAATTTTTCTTTTTTCTAGTTTTGTTTTTCTTCACTCAATGAATGCTCATTGCCCAAAGGTAAAAGCAATAGAGAAATGTCTTGAGGCATGAGTACTGCAACCATTTCTTCTGAAAATTACATAATTACACTAATTTCCATTAGCAAATATATATTTGCATGAAACATACTGACACAGAGATTGTTTTTTTATCAATAAAATGAAAAAAAAACACCAATAGCTAACATATTTAACAGTTACGTACAGCATAATCTTTAATTCTAATTCCATTTTGTGTTTCCTGTACTGATGTTCTTTACATTTCTGCTTTCCTGAATTATCTTTCTTTGCTGCCATCAGTGATCAACACAGTAATGTATGTCATGAAATATACATAATATGTACATACAGTATATCTTGCATTTACCCTTATAGTTATATGATGTACATTATTTCAGTGCTATTACAGCTCAAATGGAGCATAAAATCAAACGTGTCCCTGCACAGTTATGCTGAATGTTCACACACGTACTATATTATGTGACCTCATGCATTTTTCTTATTGTTTTTTTCCACATGTACAGAACTACCTATCTTTCAGTATTCTGTATTTTGAAGCTACAGCACTCAAACCTTTTCTTGCTAACATTTTAATGATTAATTCTCACTCTAACCAGGAAGTAACTTAAAGAAAAGAAGCATTTCAGATGCACTTCGCTACTTTTATATCTGGAGAATTCATATAGCTATATAGAGATTCTGTGTAACAGTTTGACTTGAGAGATGGGAGATGGTGTGTACACACACACACACACACAGTACATGTGGTAACAGTTAAGATACTTTTGCAAAAAGAATTTTCTCACCACATAGATTTCCTCATCTTCAAGTATTTTGAGTAGTGCTACACTTGGGACATATTTAATGTTGTTTGTGTGTGTAAAATTGTATGACTAAAGGTGCATCTTTTAATGTTTGTATGTGTGTGTGTGTATTTGTTGCTTTGGGGTCCTCTGTCTCACTGTTCAATGGGGGCGTCCAACATTCTTAGTCTGATCTTGGGATCATCCCTGGATTGCTGGGAGCCTGTGTGTGTGTCTTATGGAGAGAGAAGAGCAAGGAGAGAGCAATTTAGAGAATAAAGAATCAAACAGAGAAAATAAGAATAAAATTAGTAAGAAAGAATGTATGTGAGAGAAGAAGGTCGTAAAAATGAAGTGGGACAGAAACAGCAAACGTCAAAGGAAGAAGAGGAAAATAAACAATTATGATGAAAGCCCGATAGTGTGTTTCTGTGGAGGAAGAGAAAAAAGCAGACAAGCACAGAAAGAAGATGAAGAGGGAGAATAAGTCATGGGGAATCATCTCATTCCCCATGTTGAAAAATATTTTTGTTTTCATAAATGACTTGAATGCTTCCGGTGGACTGCACAGACTCTGTGTGTGTGCATGTGTGTGTGTGTGTGCTTGTCTCTCCCCAGAGCACAAAGACAGATACTTCTTCCCTTCTCCTTCCTTCCTTGTGTTCATTCCCTGGTTCGCTCCACCTCCTCTTCCATGACCATTTTTTAATATCATGTTTATTGCATTTCTGCTTTATTGGACATTATAGCTGGATATAATATGCATAGGGAGTAATAAAAGACAAGACAAAGGCTAAAATAGAGGAAGAGAAAAAGTAAGAGTAAAAAGAAAGAGTTAGGTAGTAACAAGACAAAACTGCATGCAGCAATGAAGGAATGCATGATGAAAAACACATTTGTTTTGATTTTTTATGTTGAACTGTTGCTCTCTTTCTGAGGCATATTTCATTTTTTTGTTACCTCCAGAACAGTCAGGTTGAGCTACAGAACAGCAGCCCTTGAACTGATGGGGAATCACTGGCTCGCAGCAACAGTAATCTCTAACAGGAAAAGTTGAACTGTCTCTCTTCCCTGACCATGAAGCTGTGCTATTAAAGACAGAGAAGTCAGAGAGCTCCCACCAAGCTCCAAAGCAGTGTCCAGCTTGGGGAAACTCTGTCAACTGGGTGCTGGGTATGGTATGTAGCTGAGTGGGGGATAGTGCAGTGTTTAGGGATTAAAAATGGAATGACATGACAGCCATGACCTACTGTACTCCTATAAGATTAAAGATGTATTGGCCACCCATGGGCAGAAGAATACAAGCTTCTGGACACCTAAACCTTACAGCATAATATGCTTGTGGAACATCTTATTCCAAAACCATGGACATGAATATGTTGCTATAGCATCCTCTACTCTACTGTGAAGGCTTTCCACAACCTGGTTGCACATATTCAACCAAAAATAACATTAATGATGTTATTTGCTAATGTCACTTTTAGTGTTCCTTTTTTCTATCTTGAGGTGTTGGGGGAGGTCGAGGTCAGGATCAGGCCTCTGTACAGGCCAGTCAAGTTCTTCCATACCATATTAAGAAAACCATTTCTTTATGGACTTGTGTGTTGAAACAAGAAAGGGCCTGCACAGTTGGAAGCACACTGTTGTCTAATATGTCATTGTATGCTGCATTATGATTTGATATAATATATGAAAATATGTAGATGAGCTATCCACAATGATGCAGTTGTTAGTCTATTGTGCCAACAAACGATTTGCTTATTTATGTATCCACCAGATACAGAGCAACATTAGCATCAGTTTGGAGTTGTTTCTGATCTGATCAGAGGGATGATGATGATGATATCTAGTTCTAACAGCCAGATGTTCCTATATGTTCACTTGTTACCTGCTAACATTGTCTTTCATCTGGTGTCTTGTAGTATGCAGTGAGTTCAGAATGTTGTTGCTTAAAACAGCTGCCTACTGTGGCTGGAAACACTGATGATTATTGTTATGCACCAGTACACCGAGGCAAATGTGAAAGAACATGATTTGGATTCTGGTGAGCTGTACAGCCACAACCCCTCTCATTAGTAGTTTTTCAAAGATTTAATATGAATCTCAGCTTATATGAATCATAACAAATCAGCTTTTAACTATAGTGTACTGAGTCATTGCAAATGTATTTTGTTTTCTCGTTTTTATCAGTTTGAAGACCATACACCACTCAGCCATAACATTCAGCCACCAATCAGCTATAACATTATGACCACCTGGGCACCCTGGTGTCGCACACGGGCAGCCTTCGCTCCCCACGTTTATCAGTGAGCCTTAGCCGCCCATAACCCTGTTGTCGGTTCACCACTTTTCCTTCCTTGGACCACTTTTGATAGGTACTGATCACTGCAGACTGGGAA
>NW_023339774.1:7408890-7411403 GCF_004916995.1 Morone saxatilis | reverse complement strand
CCAAACAAAGCCGACGTTGCACACCCTTAAACCACACAGCAGCCATGTTGAAACTCTCAGGTCAGTCTGATCCTGATCTGCAGAGATATTTGAGCCACACACAGGCAGACAGACAGAGATTTCTTGCTTTATAGATAGAAGATAGATAAATGTATATTCAACTTAACCTGCCTAAGCTAAAACAGGGAAGATTCCAAATTGGCTCTTCACTGTATGCGAAAGACATATATGTCCTATAAAATCTAATGTTATCAATCACATATACGCAGTAAGATATAAGCATTGAAATTGCCATTACTGTAGCTGCCAATTCTCCAGCTGAACACATGACTTATGTGAAGATGTATTGATGTGAAAAATTGTTGTTGAATACAAAGCAATAAACCCATCTTCTATTCAGGGCAATAACCTAACATAGACAGTCTTTGTTTTTACCCTTAATAATAATAATATTTTTTTTATTATATTTTATAATTATCATTATCACAATGTTTTCTCATAAACCATCTCCTCCCCGTCTTCCCTCTTTCTCTCCTTTCTCCTCTCCTCTCCATATGGTTTGTTATTTTTCCCTAGAGGACACACCAGTACACACTAAGGCCCTCTTGTCAAAACAAGAAGTGTTAATGTGTGCATATGCATCCTGGCAGTACATCTTTAGTGTCTAAATGAGAAAGACTTGCAGAAATGCAGGAAGAAAATATAAATCTTAATCACTATTCCCTCTGCACCTGTAGTACAAACACACACACACACATCATATGCATATATTACATACATACATGCAATAAATTCTCCACTTATTCATGCAGCACACACCCACAACCAGAGGGCCTTTACCCCTCTTCTCAGTGTAACTATGATTATTCCTCCATCAATCAACTGCATCTCAACCTCTTCTCTCTTCTTCAAATTGGCTCTCTGAATTAATGATTTTTTCAAAAAGACTGCCTAATCCCATGATGCCTCTGTCTATCTACATTGTTTTCCCCTTTCTGTTCTCAGCCTTGTTTCTTTTCACATTCAATGGCACCACCACAGAGAATATAGCACACGCAAATGCCTTCACCTTGTCACATCGTAGTATGTATGATTGTCTCCTTGAGCATATAGAGTATGTGTGTGTGTGTTTGTGGTTTTGAGGGTCGTGTGTGTTTCTGCTTTAATTTCTTTTTCTCTATTTCTTTCTCTATTAACAGTCTCTCCAGACCTCAGTCCTCTATTTGTCCTCCAGTCATCCCCCCAAACCGTCTTCTTTTATATCCTTCAACAGATTCTTCCCCACCTCTACAATGAATTTTTAGTAAATTATAGCAAATTATAGCCTAGTTGAAAATAACCAGGATTATCCTTTAAACTGCACTCGCCAAGTCTGCGCCTTGGCAGCTCTAAACGACAGCCAAGAGGTTAACAAGTTGAAACATTTCAATTTGAAAGCATTTAAATCAAGTATTCTAACCTCAGTAGCTGGATTCAGCAAGCTAAGCAACCTGCTTTTTACCAAAGGATATAAAGATGAAGGAGAAAGAAGCAGAAATATATCTCCAAGTCAGTCCAAGTGGAGCTTTTGCGTAAAGTTAAAACTCGGTGAACTTACACAAGTTTGCACCGTCAACCAACAACGATCTGTCTTGACAGTGCTGACCTTTGAGAAAGGAGAGGAAGCTATCCTTTTAGCTGAGTTGCACCATTCAAGTTTTACATAACCCTGTTCTGGAGAGTAAATTTCCTAAAAAAAGAAATGCAGCATACTCTGTGATTAGTCTCAGCTAGTAGATGGTACAAATATACTCCCTTGAATTAACAGTTTAGTTAGCTAGCTAGCTTCCTGCTGATTTGACCTGCAATTAGTCACAGTTTCAAACAGTGTAACCTATTTCGCAAGGACGTGCAGATAAATTTTGTCATGCCACGTGCTTGGATGTCCTACTTTAATGCAGCTGTTGTTTGAGATTTAAGCTGATAAGACAATTGTTCTTCTATAGTCACTTAGTATAGCTCTTGTTTTCTATTATTTTCCAGAGAAGTAATGCCAGGTGTCTTTTTGATCATTTTGTCTTGGCCTCTCCTTCCTCTTTCCATCAGCAGTTTTTCTCTAGACATACCTCAATTTATCATGCGCCCTTCTGTTTCTTATCCATTTTGTCTCTCTATACTTTGCAATTCTTCCCCACAGACATCCCTCCAAAACTATAACAATGTATCTTTCTGTCCCTTGAATGGTATGTCCCTGCTGGTCCTTTTCTAACACCTCGTTGCCCCTCTGTCACTCCCTCAATGCAGTCTGTCTCTTTATCTCACTTTAATATCCTTGACTCCAAAGGTCCCCATCCATCTCCAATGGAGAAAAGAGATGGGATGTGGTGGCAAAGGGTGAGATTATAAAGTATTTATTGTAATTAGTAGTTTGTAAATTCAAGAATCACAAAGCAATACATTTTCTTTTTTATAGTTTATATCTATTCCTCACAGATATACATCCAGATATAGACCAATCAGCCATAACATTATGA
>NW_023339774.1:7388502-7408790 GCF_004916995.1 Morone saxatilis | reverse complement strand
GTTAACAGACTGATGATGTGGCCAGGTGCTGATCTCTGATTGTCGTCCTTTTTTCTTTTCAGTCATCCTCCCAATCTCTTCTCTAC
Source organism: Morone saxatilis (assembly GCF_004916995.1). Classification (NCBI taxonomy): domain Eukaryota; kingdom Metazoa; phylum Chordata; class Actinopteri; family Moronidae; genus Morone; species Morone saxatilis. The sequence goes on along the minus strand of NW_023339774.1, from coordinate 7,408,704 downwards.
TGCTCTTACTCTTGCCTTTTGCTATTTCTACCCAATGCATCACAACAATAATGAACCCAAATGTAATAAAGTGGGAAATGGAATAATAAAAAACATCATACAAACACCTACTGTGGCACCGTCCCTGAATGGTCACACAAATTAATTTCCTATTTTCCTTCAACTTTACACTGACCCGAGCAAGCTATTCTACCATATAAATGCATAATTTAGCAGCTGATGAAAACTCTTTTGTTCTGCTGAGACGCAATATTTAAAGAGCAGTTTATTATAATAATTTTTTTTTTTACTTTTACTATACTGGTGAGCATAAAAGGGGAGCACAGGATCATGGTTCAACTCATGGTGAAATTGAACATGAATCACTTTCTGCAGAGTGGCTCCCTTTAACGGCACTTTAGGGAGAGTGGAGGAAGCCAACTGTGGACATACTGACACACACTAATGCACACACACACACACACACACATATTACAGGCTAGTGCCACTGAGGTTGACACAAACAGCCAAGAAACTAAAACTGAGACCCTAATCCAGTACTGTACCCATGCCTTTAAGACCCACTGAACACGCCTGCTACTGCCAAATTCTAGATCTGAACCCATCCCAGGACAGTGGACATATTTGTATTATTTCTTCTACAAAGTGATATGCTTGCTTGAAGGACTTTCTCACAGATAAATAACTCAGATAAACAGCAATAAACCAACACAAAATGGCACAGCGGCCCACTTGCACAAAACATATATAACTTGCCAATAAAACCATATAGGTTTAGTGACAATACTTAAATTGCAGTCAGCATATAACACTATAATCATACATTATATTGAAATTGAATACTTTCACATGTAAATTCTATTTAAATTAAATTAAATAAAAGGGCCCACAGCATTAAGTCTCCACTTTACACTGCAGGTGGCACATTTTAATCAGCGCAAGTTGGTGACAGCATAACATTGGGATAAGTCCTGATTAGATTATCACAGCAAGTTCTGGTGGAGTGGTATGGAATATAAGTTGCATTGTAATGTAATAAAATTATTTGAAATCAATATTTTTACTGAGTGGTCTATAACATTTTTAAGGCACTGTGAGTTAAAGTGGATTTATGAACATGGACTAAACAGAAAATACATGGATTCAGTTCATCTTTAAATTTGATCCATATCTTTGGGATATGGCCATTTTTTTAGGTTATAGCGGCCACACTGCGTGTCTCAGGCACGGCTGCAGTGATGCTTCACTTGAAAGTCCAGATCATAGCCATACCAACATTATACCAGCAACATATAGGCAACACCTTTTACTACAGTTTCAATGTCTATATCTGTAGAATATGTGACAGACATGAAACAATATTTTTAAAAATTGTTTACACAACACCTCCTGTACCTGTTTCAGATTAAAAGTTCTCTAGTGTTTCTGTGCACGGAATCCATTCATTTGTTAATACTGCTTTTATTGTATTCAACAAAGGCAAACTCATTTAGAAAGATAGGGCTGGCAGCAGCAGCACCACAGCAGCAACAACTGTCTTGTGTGGATGCTAGTGTGCGAGCCACAGCAGTTCAGTGAGGTAGCTGTCACACACTGCTAACACGGGCAGTGTGTCCAAGCCACACTTTCAATGTTCACTTTCCTTTTAGCTCTGTTTTGGTTTCCACCAACTCAAAAAGGACCTTTAGCTGCTAATTGTTACACTATGTTCACCAGCAAATCGCATACTCTCTTTAAGTTCTAGGCGGGTAGCATGAACTCTTAACTTATCAAAGCTTTTTCATTGAAAACAGCTCCGTTAAAACAAAGGGACTAAACCATAACAGTAAAGTTGTGAGCCATAAAACCAAAACAACATGCTAAAAGTTGCAGCTTTCTCTTTACACAGTCAATTGACCTACTGTTAATATGAGATATTTATTAGGGCAGCTTTAAGCACAACACTGGAATATTAGAATGAATAAGGTCTCAGTTCACCTCAGCCTCAGTTTGACCTGTCAACATCCCAACAGATCCCCTGCTGGAAAATAAAATCACAAGGGAAAAACATTGGTCTGTATCATCTTTAAACTATGCACACAGTTCTTGCTGTCAAGGCTGAAGACTAGACTGAGGCTTTTGCACAAAATGTTAGGTATGTCATCTGAAGCCAGACAGTACAGAGTGAGGCTTCTAGGCACTGTTGCTGCGCCTGCTACCTACAGTTGGGTGTATCCATCATGTTGTCAATCTAAATACCTGCAGCTTTTCATAGCTTGCTTCTTTGTCTCTGCAGCTGTTTATCTGTGAAGGTACCTGTCTCAATAATGTATTGCTGCTTGAGTACCTCCATCAGCAGCTGTATCTGCGGAGTTGTTCACCTCTACAACAAAAAGAAGCTCAATAGGTTGATGCAGGAGCTGTGTCTGAATGGAATCGGATTTCAGCTGTGAAATAAAAAGCTGTTAAATGTGATACTAGATGCTAGTGCACACATACATTTTCATAACTGTGTTTTATGAATACATTTGCTGTTACGACATTGTCAGTGAAATCCTACATTAAAAATGAAAGCCTTGGGTTGTTTGGTTTTAATACTTTTTTTTTAACCTAGCCTTCAGTGTTACCAGAGCACATTCTTTTAAACAATGAAGAACTAATAGTTCTTTTTAAGTTCATCATTTACTTTTTCACTATATATTTATATATTTCAGCTTGATAACCTGTGGCTTTGGAATGTGTTATGCTATAGTCATTGTTGTGGGAGACAGGGTTGGATGGGTCACGTACAGAAAATGGATATAACCATGATGTATCATCATCATCATCATCATCATCATCATCTTGTGCCTCTCTCCATTTCTTCTCGTCCATATCACTCTTCTTTCTTATCTTTTTTTCTATAGATTGTCTTCTCCTTTCCTCTCTGTCACAGCACACAAACTTTCCACAGAGAGCATACTCTCATACAACAATAGCAAGACAATGCCATAATGACTGAAATGAGGACAAGAAATGAGTAGAGAGAAATTATCTAATTTAGAGGAAGAAATCGGAGTTGGGAAAGGGAAACACTGAGATAGAGAAAAAAAAATCTCTTAAAAGGAGACAGTTGAAAGTACAAGGATATGATGAGAGAAGGGAGGGGACTAAGAGAAGACAAAAGTTTGAAATCCATTAAGTGGAGACACTACATAGAGAAAGAGATGGGGGGAGGAGGGATGATGGAGTAGAATCAGACAAAGAGAAGGAGAAGGAGAAGGAGAAGAAGCCGAAGCATGTATTCATTCTAACAGTGCAGTCCTGGGCCACCTGGATAAATCACATTCAGTAGGAGTAAAGGTAGTAAAGTTTTAGATACTGGAAATGTCATTATTTTTATCCTATGTGTCTGCTTGGGCTCACAGGTGCAGTATACATGCATGCATAAGTGGCTGTGTGTGCATTTAACCCTTGTGTGGGTTTAACCACTGATGGTATTTGCTGGGTCAGATTGACCTGGGACATAATTTGCATTTTAAATCAATACAGAGATAAAAAAATGCCATTTTGATCCAGTATGATTACAGTTCTCTTGGTCACTAATCCTTCCATCTGATCCTTCCTATCATTGTCAGCTTCCACTTGCATGACATACATAAAAAAAATATCCCAGGTCATATTGTAGCCACAGAGGCTGTGCTTTATGTGTATGGGGTGTGTGAGTTAAACATGAGGAACATTGCATAAGGATTATGCATTATTTCCAGTATGTTACAACTTGGGTCTTATTTCTCCATTTTCTATCAGTTATGATAAGATTACATTAACTAAAGTAAATACTGAGATTCTGAAACATTGTAACATCACTACCACAAGTACAAGGGAAGAAAACATGAGCATTCAGGATCAGAGAGATTGCAAACAAGCCAACAATTTAGCCAGATGATTATTGGTGACTGTTGAGGTGGGTGTGTTGATACATCAATCCACCCATGGAGGACCTCAGCTGAAAAACATAGGCAACAGAGATAATTTGGAATATTTCTTTAAATTGTAGTGTATAGCCACACCTACAATTCTGGTGATACTGATCACATTTGTGATCAGAAACACAACAATACACCAGCGGTACATTTCAAAACACTCCTGATGCATTTGGACTGACAATCAGACTTTGTAGTCTAAACTTTAATAAGCAGGTTGAACAGTGCAGCACTGCTAGTTTTGGGAGTAGCTGACTTAACTCTTACTATAAAAAGAGATTTTCACTATTTGGAAATATTACATTGCAGACATTAGTTATAGTGAAACAGTTATTTCATTAAAATCTTATTTTCATTTTTTTTTAAAACCATATTTCCAAAATGTACCTTTCAAATCTTAGTTTTAATGTTCTGTCATGTGAAGGTAATCTATTCTCATATCCCCTGTCTTATATTCTTATAACCCAGATGACATTCCTCTCTTCTTCTCACCTCATCCTCCTCATGTCTCAACTCCTCTGCTCCCTTGTCATATCTAATCTCCCCTCTCCTCCCCTCCTTTCATGTATTATCCTCCATCTTCAACTGCTATCCTTCTATTGCTGCTATCCCCCCACTATTCTCATCTCAGATACCTCTTCTTTTCTCTGTTTTTGCCTCCTCTCATCTCTTCTCTAGCGGAAAAAGGACTATCTTCCCTCCCGGTAACATTCGATAAGCAAATAAAACTGTGGCGTCAGCAAGACACTAACCATATGCCAGTACAACGATGCAGCAATGCCATTTATACACACTATAAAGCGCTGAGCTGTGATCATAGTGGTATGCTAATAAAACAGCTCTGTGAAGACAGAGCTGGCACAGTTACTCTATCGCAGAGGGCAAAGAGAAGGGATAAAACGGCCACATAATTACGAGGGAGGAATGTATGTGTGTGTGGAGGTGCGGGTGTTGAACATGTGTGTTGGAGGGGCTATATCTGTGTGTGGGCTTTTATACATGTCAATGTGGTTTTGTGAGAGTGTGTTGGAGTGATTTCATGTGTGTGCCTGTATTTTTGTGGTTTGGTATGTGTGCCAGGTCTGTAAAGAACCTCTCATCTGCTGCCCAGAATTAGTCAATAACTGGCACCTTCTCTTGATAACTAGCTCAGTTAAAAAGTACTGAGTTTTAATGTACTCTCTCTTTTGCACTCTGCCTTCATCCATACAAATGCTGCCACGCTCTTTCTGGCTTCATTCGATATAAACTATGTTTTTATCCCTGTTCATCTAAAAAAAATCTCTTTCAAATACATATATGTATTGGTCTTAATTGGACATCGCTTCTATCAGTTGGAATAACATTGTACTTTCTACTCACCAAAATAAAAGAAACATGAGCAGTCAGGCAATCAGACAAGGCAACAGTTAAGGCAGTTAAACGGGTTTTCTAAACCACTTTGTGTGAGGTAAAACCAAAACAACAACAACAAGTGTACCCAAAATGTGGTCAAATTACCTCTTATTGCACTGGAAAACTTTGTGTGCACAAAAACAGTAAGTATGGTTTGTGAAAGCTGAACCAGGAAATTGGTGTGTAAAGTGTGATGGATGTTTATCACAAACTGTTTGGACAGACATTTTTCTGTTAACCTTTGCTTTCTCTTCTAAATACGTTTGGCTAACTTTAAAACTTGCATGATTGTCTAAATGCTTGTGCTCCATTGGACTTGATGTGATTTTACAGTGTTCGCAGTACAATATTAACCAATAGGTAAATGACTTTTCAACTGCATGCCTAAGTCTTAACCCCCGAAGTCTTAACCCCTGAACAGCCAAAATGTCCTTACTTTCCAAAAATATCCTCTCTCCCAGGGTCTAAATATGGTCCTCACAAAGACAGAAGTACAGGAATACACACACACACAAATACCACAGACCCATTATTGCGTCATGCTCACTCCTATCATTAACTCTGGAAACTGTGATCAAACAAGTGTTTCTCTAATGACCTGCACAATATCTAAACCACTATCATATGCGTGCACAACACTTACTTACACTCAGACCACAGTTAAATTTACTCCTCTCTGTAATCCATCACTCTCTGGATTGATGTTTGGACACAAATATCACACAGGTGGTAGGTACAATAAAAATAACCCCTGCACAATGTAATGCAATTCAGTGCAATCCAATTTTGTGCCATTATTTATATAATTATCCATATACAGTCCCTAGTTACAAGTGTGTATGCATGCATGAAAAAAAAACAATAACAGGGCATGGTGGGCTGTTTTCTACCATTTTAAAAAAATATATTTTTTCACTTTAGCTTTGCTTTTATGCTGCAATAAATTCTAAGCTGTACAAAAAGAGGGCATCATTTTTTTCACACTAAACGCAGACTGTTGAAGGCTGTTTGGCTGTTTCAGGAATACCAGTGAACAATCGTGTCATTTCTTATTTAATACCAGTGGCAGTGACAGACACACACAACACAAATACCTCTCACCTGGAATTAAAGTGAGTGTGTGACAACAAAACTGTCAGGTTTATTCACCATACTGAGATTCTTAGTCATGGTAAGCAATACACATCAGGTAGGTGCATGGGCTGAACTTTCTGACACTAATGCCGATGACAAATCCCACACTTGGAAAAAATTATGTCCTATTTTCTAACTAATCTTTAAGTTTGGTTGAGGAAACCGTAGATGTATGTCTTACTTTTGAGCATGCTGTGTAGCATGGAAAAGTTTAATTACAAAATAATTTAAAAACTCATACTATTATGTGCTTAAAAATATAAGAGGATTTATGTTAACTCAACTATAATTCAGACATAGAGACTGGCATCAAGAGAGATTTGATCCTTTTATTGCAGCAAAAAGTGACACTTTTGTGAAGTTGCTAATAAGAACTGTACAGCAATGAGCTTTACATTTTATGCAATAAAAGCACAACCATGACACAGAAGAACTGATGAGTCCTGTGGGATAATTGGTTAACTGAAGCAGAAAATAGTGATAGAATTGTCACTGAAAATTGGTCAAAGTTGTCAAGGTCTAAATCCATCTAAACCCACTCAAACCTTAGCCATTGACCAGCAAGCATAGTACCTGACCCGTGACACCTTGCATGTGTCTCCTTGCTCTACAGAGAAAGAGAGAATATGGCCCATGTTACTTTGGCTTGAAAGGAGTCATTTGAGGTGGTTTTGATGTGCTTGCAAACTAAGAGGACACAAAGGCAGAGCCAGGCCATGCTGGAGGATTAAGAGTAAGACACTCTGGGAGGTTTAGGCTTATACTTTACTTACAAAATTATTAACATATTATTATTACATGTACATGAATTTTGCTCAAAAAACACTACTTCCCCAACATCTGAGTCAGACTTGCTTGGAAGCATTTGAGGTCTGTGACCTTATTCATTCATTGCAGGTCTAGGAAAAGACACATGTATGCAACAAATAATAAAATGTAGCAGATGTTCTGTGTTCAGACCTATCAACCTGTTTTTAAATGTTTTTCATTTGATGTTCAGGCAACACGAGAAATAGTTGGACAAGAAATTGGATTAGTCTGAATACAGAAAAAACTTTCTACATCAGAGCTTGTTATGTTTTGCAGCGCAAGGACAAGGATCCATCTGTGTGCAGATAACAAGCCCTGAAAAGAAAATTATAATCAGTCTCGGGGGAGAAAAGAGGGCACTGCTCATGCACTGCAGCCAAATATCCTCATTTATAAAGAGTCGATTAAATATCTCAAAAGCAAAGTGGCTTCCCAGTCTGCTCACTGGTGATTAGATTGAGGAATCTTGGTCTATTTGTTGTCTAATTCTGTCTTTCCCTCACATTAGTTTCCATCTTGCTCCTTATTTTCATATCAGTCTGTACTTCTTTCTTTTTCATGTCTTCATCACTTCACAATCTCCTTTCTTTTCCTTTATTTTCTTTTTGTCACCCTCCCCCCGTCCTATTCACCTGTGCTTTTCTGTCCTTCTCTGCTCCCCCAACCTGTCAATTTAGGAGCTGTGAATCGATACTTGTTAACATAGTTTTACCCTACAGCAACTCCAGAACACTTAATACACACACACACACAGTGCAGAGTTTCTCTACACTAACTGATTAGCTATATTAATGTCAAGGCCATGCACTAAATGCCCAAAGCCAGGAACTTGATTGGCCAATACCCTACAGCCTGTGTCCTAATTGGCTGGCCTACGAAAAAGAGCAAAGGGACTTGCTACTTCATTAAGAAACACAGAGATGCCAAGATTGGTCCCACAACAAAGTCAGTGTGTGTGTGTGTGTGTGTGTGTGTGTGTGTGTGTGTGTGTGTGTGTGTGCGTGTGTGTGTGTCAGCCTGTCCTGCTCTATTCAGCTCATTTCTGCCCTGCCAATAAATCCATACTTACACAGAGGCCTTGATATTTAATATCCTCACCCTGGAACAGAACACTTCACATTTGGCGTCCATAAAAGTCACAGATCGGCCTTTTTTAACTCAAGCCAGCTTTTTTAATAAAGAGCTTGAAAAAGTTTGAAAAAAAGAAAAAAAGTCAACATTTTTCTAAGAAAAATGATTTAGTTGCATGATTTAGTTAATATAATTTGCTTAAAAATGTCCATGTAGGAGCAACAATAATATTAACCCCTAACATAAACGAATGTGATGTAATATAACTAAGCTTAACAAAAATTCTCAGCAGGTAAGCTGAAACACATCTACTGTCACTCATTTCTCTCTCCCTCATCCCATCCAGTCTATCCCCTCTGTTCCTCACAAACCCCCTACCAACTCATTCAGATGAGAGTGTCAGCACAATGTCTTTTATGTGAATGAACCCACTGAGTTGGAATTCACAAACCATACAATCAAGAAAAACTACTAGCAGTCTGACAGACAATTCCACAGCTGTGGTACTACTGCAGTTTTTACACTGTGAGCGGGCCAATGCCGAGTATGTGTCTGCATACAGAACGAGTGCAGTTTTAGGTCTGTGAATTGGACCTCTTTGTGCTTGATGTTTGCGCATACCTTTAGTTTGTTTGTGTACAGAGAAGATAAGTGAAGCACGGTAATGGCTGTCGGTGCAAAACAAAATGGTGAGCTGTGATTAAGAGTTTGGTTACATTTGATCTAAAGCAGGCACGATCAAGGAAGCCTTTGTTTCTTTATACGCACGCTAAGAGTTGTACTATGGCAGCTGTCACTGAACAGAGATGACAATGTTGCCTCTTAAAAAGCATCTTGACTGTGTTGACATAATTCTGACTAGATGCCAGTATGACTGAACTGCATACACACAAATGGTTGCCTTTAAGCTGAAAATTTCAAACGTTTTGTGTTAGCCTGTTACTCATTATACTCACTTTTAACCTATAAATATCACCCAGGATATTTAATGCTTCTGTGAAGTCATTTGGTAAGTGAATTAAATAGAATAGACTGTGCTGTCTTTTATTGCCTGTTGCTGTAAACATGCTATACTTAATTAAAATAAAAAAAAATAATTAAAGTAGGATTACAGAATAAATTACATACCGTTGCTCTGCCAAACATATTATTATAGCAAGGGTCAACTGAAGTGATTAGTGGGGTTTTGAGCAGTGGGAGAAAAAGAAAGAAAGAATATGTTTTGGAAACTGTCTCTATGTAGCCTTAGAACGTTATGTTCAGAATGTTGAATGGTCGCAAATGTCTGGTCTTCTCCACTTGTTTTTTGGAGTAGGATTATTCATTGAAGAAAATAATCAACAATTTAAACTTCTCCTTTTACATTAAAGAGTTTCTACAACAACTACAAAGAAATGACCATGTTATTATTAAATGCTGAACCAGTGAAGAGCATGCACGCTCATGGACAATATGAAATAACAATGACCAACACAATGTTTGTCACTTACAAATACCTGCATGGATGCATGCATGCACACCAACAAGCTTCTCAAAACTGCTGCATTAATTAAGTCAAACTAATATTGCTGATTGACCATCTGCTCAATCTCACACAGCTAACTCTCTAAAAGAGTCGCCAAAAATGATCTAACCTGATTGGCCTATGACATGTTAGGAGGCCCAGTGTTCATATTATGGAGTGTAGAGTGTGTGGTCGCCGTTTCAGATAGATTCTCCACTTAAAATTACTTTAGGCAGAATCTTTATAATATACCTATACTCCATATTGGATGCAACACCAAAACTCAAGTTAAAGTCTGATGTTGATATCTTTTCTCCATGTGCAGTTTAGTGATCTCACCTGAAATTTCTTGGTGTTTTCAAATGCAAACTGCTACCTCTTGCTGCCATTTTTTAAATTAGACTTCCAATTGGAGTTTTTAATCTTCTTTATCGTCCTTCTACACCTTGTATCATCCACATTCATGGTCATTCGTCTGTGAACAGCTTAATGGTAGGCTAATTTAACTAATGATGAGAAGATGATGGATCTAGGTGATGAATACCACATGCAGTCAGTTGATGAATCTGCGCTGCGTAATACTGAAACACCTCATAATACATATAAGTTATTACTGTCTGCATCCAGGATTCTTCCATATTTCATGAAATTAACATCCAAATCTGATATATATATATATCTGAATATGTGTGTACCTGAACATATAGGTTTTATGTAACCTGACATTATTCTTTCTCTCACATAAACAATGACACAGAGGTAAAAACTGGTAAACATATGAAAGACAACTTCTTACCACATAAACTCAGAATGACAGACAGTGATTTTTTTGTGTTTCATCAATCACACACACAACAAAGAATTAGTTATTGTTGTGTATGACCATGTGTGTGTTTGTTTGAAAGAGATAACTAATGATTTCACAACCTTGTGTGTATGCAAGAGCCACCCGATTTTCATGATCGTTAACACTCTCACTCATATCCACATGCTCAGGCTAATTGAACTCTTCCTCTTGCGGTCAAAGCGTGGAGATATGAAATCCAATAAATCTTGCACGGTGGCAGAAAGCAGACGGCATAAACATGGGGATGTACAAATGAAAAGAGATGGGTCTGTCTATGTATCTGTATGTGTGTGACTGAGTTTGAGACTGGGAGTGATAGAAAGAAACAAAGAATGTGTGTGTGCAGTGTCAAGTGTCAGGGCTTCAATGGACTAAGACAGGGGGAAAGCATGTTCTAAATGTGCATATATTTTACACACAATTGGGTGCGTTCACACTTGAGCTGAAGCTTTTTCACATCTGATTTTCCTATCGTGTCACACCTCTTCTAATCAGCGTAAACCGGAAAAATCTGTACAGTTCTTCACTCTTACAACTGTAATGCTAACTTATTTTGAAAAAAAAAAAGATTGAGAGAATGGCAAAAGATTATTACCCACACTGTCCATTGACAGACCAACCTCCTGATTCAAATTGGACCTACTGCACTTGCTATAGTTAGGAATAAAGTCGAGTTTCCCCAGAATAAGTAAATACATTGATAAAGTTGTGCTTTTCTACAGTAATTGGGGAGACCATTGGAGACAGGGAGCTACATTGGCCCTCAGAAACACTATGCTGAGGTAGGGCATCATAGGTGAAAAAACGCTTCATTGGACACAAAATTAGTTGCAGGATGAATGATATAATAGTGAGTTTCCCCTGTGTGGCATCAATAGTCTATCTTAAAAACACTTAAATTTCCACTGTATGAGGACTTTAACTTTGTGAAACGGTTGCACTTGTACGTTACGTCATGTTCACGTAAGTTAACAAGTAAGTTAACTTATGTAGCCTATGTAACTTGAAGGGAGTCATCGTTTATTTTTGGTTTCACACAAGACATGATCAACAGTCTCCTAGGTGAAAGTCTTGCGTTTGTTTGGCACAAAATTCCACACGACGTCCTCCATATTCAGACTTTCTGGCTTGTTATACTGTTTATTTAGTTACACAACTGAATGTTTCATCTCTTTACAAACTATAAAAAGTATTCCATAAAAGACACGCACATGACACATTCATTTTAAGAGCACCTGTTCAGAGTAAACGTGTGTGTGTGTGTGTGTGTCGGTGTCGGTGTGATGTGCTGTCCAGTGATGGATAGTGTGTGTCCTGAGGTCATATTTCAAACTATCTATCATTCACATACTGCTGAGGTGTCATAACCAAGAACAGAGATGATACCATCAATGAACACACACATATATGCACACATAGAGCACATGCAAACTGAAACACACATTTATTGTGCACACATGCTCAAGATGGATTTCCTTATGGTCAGGGGTATTTATCATCTTGTTTTATTGTGAAATGTGGTTGATATGACTCAGGACACAGTTTTCTGGAATCATACAAGAACCCTTTATTTTAAATTAAAGCCACAAGGCAGCAGAAAGTAATAAAAGTAGAAATTTTGGTGAACACATCCACGTTTTTACACTTAACCCTTACCTGCTCCAGACGTGCTGTTCAGTAGGTGACCCTTACCCTGAGGCAGGCAGAAAGACAAAGATCAATAAGGTTACTGACAGAATGTCTGATCTGTAGGATGTGTTTCATGGGTAGGAGTTAAATGAGGGCAATAAAGCTCTAGTGCCGTCTAGACTGGCAATTTCAGCTAGTCCATCAAATCTTCAGTCTGTGCATGCATGTTTCTACCAGCGTGCAAAAGCATGCATTGCACCTTCAGTTTATTATTTTGCACCCTGAAATGTGCAAATTTGAAAGTGGTAATTCTAATGTATCTCATCTTGTTAAGTTTAAAAAATAATATTACAGTGTTTGCACTGCAGTCTGTTTTAAGTATAAAATATGAGATGCTACTTTTGCTGAAAAGAAAATACTAAGAGGCTATGATAAGCCCTGTTATACGGATGTTTCCTATAAAAGAAGAATATTAAGTTATAACCATTACGATAGAGGTCTGTAGAGGACTGTATGGCTATACTGTGGCAGCCTGCTGTGGTTTTCAGGTAATTTAATGAATGTAAACACAGTGAACGGCCGTGTGTGATGGCACTTCATGAACTGGAAGATACAGCATTAAGCAGCTGTGGGAGCAGATATTGTCTGAATCAGCTATTTTCATTCATAAATCAATGCAGATTGATTTACTGACGTTTCTATGCTTGTTTTTGATGGAGAGTGTTTAATTAAAATACATCATTTATATTTCAAGCATTAATCTGTTGCAGCGGCAGCGAGTATTGAGTTTGAAAAAATAGGCACCTGTTAAACTATCCTACTGTATCAGTAGCATGTGAGATGCTCACAAAAACGTTATTTTATGACACACCAGCTAAGCTATCTGCTAAGGGGCAGTCCTACCTGAGCTGTAAGTCATGTAAACCATTTGCCTTTGCCACACTGTCACATGGGACACCAAAGTGCACCCACTACAATCCTCCCTCCTTACATTACAATACAATTTAGAAAATAAAAAATTAAGAAAATATGAAATATAAAATACAACTCTGAGCTTTGCTTTCCACCATGAATTAGTCCAGAGCTGTAAAACCTTCATTGAGAGACTAAATAATAATTGAAACATCAATTTCTGTTTCGTGTACGTACATACGAATGCATGTTCATGTGCAGAGCGGTTATCTTTTCCGAGCAGGTTATAAACACTGTTGCTTGTTGGCATTTATCAAACATAATAAGTAGCTGTATTTCACTCTCATGTTTTTCAGACACAAACTTACAGAACAGCCCTGGAAGACACAGATGGACTGCACTGCCCAGCTGTATAGACAGACAGACAGAGTGGAGAGAGATGTTGCAAACAGCACATCAACTTAAGGTCACTGTTATTCACGGACATCACATTTGGAGAGAACACAAGTTTACCTAATTCCTGTTTCCGCAATTCACTTTTTTCCCCTTCTTTTTCTGTCGTTAGTTGTAAACATTGACATCTGCTTTGACATGAGGGAGAGGCAGGGCCCTTGTGTAATTTGCTGGGCCCTACGCAGCATATAGGGCCAAGCAGCACTGTGACACACTGTATGCACTACTCCATTCTTTCGAGTGTAATCTGTTAATTGTGGACCATGCTACTAGTGCACCACCTACACCTAAAGTAATTTAGTTCTGGAACCGGTCCTGAATCTGTCAAACACTTTGGCCAAAACTTGTCCTAATAAAGTATTTTGTGAGAGGTTTGTATGAAATGTGCTATTGATATTTATGGTCTCTACAGTATAGTTTTGACTTCTACTCTAGTGCAATCCTTTAATTTATGCTCCCCAGATGATGAACCTTTTCTCTTTAGGACACTTCATGACCTTTCCATACCACCATTCGACCAAAATCTTCTCTTTTACACACGCTCACCTTCTAATGGACAGAGTGACATATAGTTTACCACATTCATGCTCCTCAGAACACCAAACTTTTTCAAATTCTCCTGAAGGTGGCACCAGATAAAATACAATGGACATGATGTTAATAAAATTGCCACAGCTTGCTTTGTATTGATCCCACTAGCAAAATAGGCTTTAGGTTCATTGATGTTTTGTTTTTTTACGCTTGTTTGGGCAGTTTAATTTAATTTGCCATTTCTATATATTGCTCAGTGGGTATTGAAAGTGCTTCTGTGCTTTCATGCTGTGAGTAACACCTCTGGAAGGAATGCAAGCAGCGTGGACTCCCTCCTGCTGCCAGGATCCCATTGGTAAGAAAAATTGTCCTGTTTTAAGTTCACAGATACTATAGGGTAATTCCACCTCCAGTTTCTGTTGGACATAAACAGTATGATACATGTTACGCATCACATTTGTTGTGTGTTTTGAACAGTGTCGTAGCTCTTTCAGTGATGGATGTACATTGTGTCAGAGGTGATTTGTAATTAAGTGGAAAGACATTTTAGGGCGCCATTATCATTCACTCTAGTTGATTATGACTAGAGTGATTAATGTGGCAATCTATGGTGCAGACCTGACTCAATTCATTACAAAGCCTTATTAATGAGAAAGAAAATTAAAATGTGTAATTAAAACACAGTAGGGACATTAAAAGTTTTAAGCTGTGTAATTTGTCTCTGGACAGTAAAAACACTGCAATATATTCAGGTGATATCAGCAATGTCCTGTAGGAAGTATAGAATCTTAAGGTTTTCTTCAGCAAAAAAAGAAAAAATAGAATGAACAGGGAATTCAGATCCTCCTATTAAAAAGCAAAATGGCAAAAGTGAGATCTGACACAACTGAGTTCGAGTCTGACATTATCCTGTTCTGAAGATATGAATATAAATATATTCAAACTGGCTGCTCATTTAAGAAATGACCATTTGTCTTAACAATTATTACCAAGCGGTCAAATCTGCTTTGGCATCATGTTAATAAATTATTTAAATCCTAGAATGCCCAAGTTCCTGGATCTGGTAAAACGCAAAAATCGAAATGTGAGTAAATAAGGAATGGCTGGAAACAAAATGGTCCCAATCTCTCATTCATTACCGCATCAACCACAGAATGAAAGTGGTTCTATTGAACTGCTTCAACCATTTCAAAGACTTTGCATAAAACATTTTATTCAATCACAGAAAAAATCTAAGAAATTGCAGGGTCACGAGTATTGATAAATGGCCAGCTGCTCCTGTGCTGTTTAAGCTATATTGAAATAATTAAAGCAGTCAACAAATACTGAGAATGTCTGTGCAAATGAAAAGAGAAGCAGTAAAGAAAGGCATGTGTACGGAGGCTTGGCAGATTGTATGCAAGTCAGGGATTTCTATCTGATCTCAGACTCATGTCCTCCCTCCACAGACAGGCAAATCTCTCAGGAATTCCTGGCTTCATTCAGATAGTCTCAAACAGAAATGGTGGGAGGCACTTGAGGGAATAGGCTTTGTGATAGTTCAGATCAGTTCTTCTCAAACCCAGCAAGTTGAACAGTTCACCCTCTGAACTGTGCTTTTTCATTGCATAGTTGTTGATGGGAAGACAGTCATACTAAAATGTTATACAAACCACATTGATATAATGTTGTTCTAAACTTGCACATTTACTGTATCATCCCAACTTAACAGCTATATGCTTGTAACAGCAGGTGTGAGCCCTTTTCATTATTAGGTCTGACATGAATTAAAGGTTATATATGACATTTAAAACATTTGCTTTGTAAAGATAGAGTGAAGTCATGGTGTCCTGAGCAGAGAATGATGTCACACTCCCTGTGTGTGTGTTGTTATCCCAGCCTCTCAGTGTTTCGTTTACAAATCCAGGCTGGCCACATGTGCATGTTAGCGCATGTGAGTCCCAAATAAGGAGAATGACTGAAACTTTTTTTCTCATATATGTGTGTGAATTAAGGATTTATTTTTCCCAACCCAACCACTGTTGGTTTCTGGTTAAACAAAACAAAAAAAAAGTCTACCTCTGTAGGGATCAATTCCATAATGTTATTTGAGACTTAGAATAACAATCTGAGCCTGTCAGTGCAAGAATTATAGTGGACGTACTTAAATGCCTAAATGTTAGACTATTTTCTCAATTAGTTCTGTGAATTAAGGGTTTATTTTGACCAAACCAGAATTTGTTGTTGTTGGACAGACTGTGGAAAAACTAACAAAGATGGTTTTGGTGAGTTTTATTTCTTTCTGTCCAGTTTGAATTGTGTTTTACAATTACGTATTGATAATTTCAAATTGAAAATGCTCTCCATCTTCGCCATGAAAACCAATGAGGAAATATTTTATGGAAGGAAAGTGTTCATCCCTTCAGTACGGTTCTAGTAACTTAAGAAAATCTACATCGACTAGCAATGATGCTATCCGAGTGGCTCCTGGTGGTCCTACACCTTCCAGAGTAATTTTCTGAACACCTTCCCTTTATTTTTTTTACCTATTTGATGGTTGTGCAAAAAGATATTGAATGTAACCTTAAAAAGTAATTCTAATGCAATCTGATGATATTTTTGGCCCGGTTATCATTGAGTGAGTGTACGGGTGAGCCACAGGAAAACAATTTTTAATTAACTCTGTTCCTGGACGGAAAGCTTACATCATTGTGAAAAGATTTTATGTGGATTGGGAAAGGGTAAGCAAAGAAAATATTTCTTGATTGAGTCTCATTTAGTAACAGAATATGTTTTGGCATCACTGAGACTCTCTTTAAGAGTCGCAAGGTCATTCTAGCTATTTAGTTCCCAAAGAGAGTGTAAGGCAGCAGTGGAAATAAATATTGCATTTATAAGTAACAGCATTTAATGGGGGGTAGGAGATGGCCCCAATGAATCTTGGGGAAGTCTTTAATGTTAAAAGAGAAGACATGTTTCCTTTGGTGATATTTATGTGTCCAAACATACAATATAATTAAATACAACACTACAAATTAACAATGGGGTCCATTAACACATTTTAGGCACAGTCATGGCAAAAACAGTCAAAGCTCTGCAGTAGGGTAGTTCTTATTGCAGAACTGTTGTGCTAGGTTAATAATTTATATAGATTTTCCTGTCATTGTGTCACCTCCTGTGTGTTGCAGTTCAAGCCAGTCAACATCATAATAACGCTTGTCAATTCAATGGCAAACCCCAGTCTGAAATGAAAGTAATTTCCATTCAAAAAACACACAGCAACTCTTTGAAGTTATGATTCATGTCAGGGTTTTTAATCACTTTAATACAGTAGATGAAATATTAGTTCCAGCTGTCCAGTGTGGCATTAAAATCCTAACACAATCTCGTCAAGGCAAGAATAATAAAAAGCCCAATCAAAAATATATAGGCAGCAAACCTGGTCCCAAAACCCAAAAGCCAACCCTTAATTTATAGAGCAAAGCAACTACCGAAGCATCCTGCCAATATTTATGGGAGTGGGCTGTATTTGGTCCCAAACAAGATAAAAGAGAGGTGATTTATCAACACAGATTACATCTCTCATCAATGGGAGATCAATGGTTGATTTGAACTTGCTGTTTTGTGAAGGCCAAACCACCAGTCACCCAAGTGACTTCAGTCACATCCAGTCTGGGAATGTTATTTATTACAGAGGATTATATTGCAGTTCAACACAAGATCAGTGGTGATCTTTAACTTCCTCCCACAAAAAGACAGCTGACTGGTAGTAGCACACAACTGATTTAGTACACTGGGTTTACATTTAATTTCATGGGTTTTATGAAGAGATATTTAAGAGCCACGCCTATCATCTGGTTCTAATCAGTGCGGCTTGTGGTTTAATACAGTCAGTTAGACCAAGTCCTCCACTTTTACCACAACATTTCTCATGCTAGTTAAATTCAAGTATGGGAACGGGGGGAAGTAGGCGTTGAGAAGTGTGACAGAAAAAGAGAGAGAGAGTGTGAAAGAGTGTGTGTTGAAGTGCTTTTGTGCGTGTGTGCATGCATGCTCATAAGTAGCCAAATGAGAAAAAAGTGTGTGTTGGAGGAGGACGTGGCCATCATTCATGAAGACAAGAGCGGTGTTAAAATCATCTAAAATCCTTCCGGCCCTTCTTAATAGCTCTGCAGACCTCAGTGACCCACGTCAATGGTGGAGTTCAAGTGAAAGTTCAGCTTGTCAGGCACGTCACTACCCAGATTAAAAGCAGGATGAAAGATTTATTACTTAGATCTCATGTAAGAAGATGGATTTAGGGAGATTTGATTTCTTACTATTTCACTTTTTAAGCACAAGTATCTTTTTAAAAGAAAAATGGTTTTAATAGGTTCAGGTTTATATTTGATTCACAAATAAATAAATTATCTATAATGAATGAGAACACTTGGTAAAAACAGCAACATAAATCATGACTTTAACATGGACAAACCGGTAGTGTTCAAAATATATGCTTTTGTTTAACCAGTCAGGGCTGGAAAATGGAATTTAGAAGCAAAAAAGTGTCATTAAAAAAGATCACGAAAAGCATGAAATTGAATTTGCTGATGCCTGCAGATTGGGGCTTTCTCTAATTTAAGATTTTCCTTGTGGACTAGTTGTAGTCGTTAGTTCAAGACATAGTCAACTAGTTGTCATACATTGATGTTATTAGTTTAATTGTTTTAACAACCACCCGTTAAATTGGAAAAAACAGTAATGATTCTAAATGTGTCGGAACAACCAGCAAGAGATTGAACACTTTGTTTAAAACACGGAATAAATAACTTCCAACTTCACAAAAACAAAATACTTGCAGACTTATCAACACAATAGAGTCCTGGTCAGAGCTGCTATAAATCAACTGGCCTCTGTCGGTCTCAGAGGTCTCACTTGACACGTTCCAGTCCTACATGGTGCTCATTCCGTCTCCTATGCTAGTAGTGTAAAAAAACCCTCCCACCGTCCTTTGAGCTCCCCGTCCAGGTAGAACTAATAGCTAGGTAATAGGGCCACTAATGAAAAGTTAGCGTTAATATAATTAGTAATTAGTAAGATGTAAAAAACAGATGTACCTTCTTCTTTCTTGGAAGTGAATCAAATCAGCAGAATGCAAGAAAAGCCTATTGTATACAAAAATAGGAGGTGTACAGCAGGGCCACAGTCTTCAGTAGTTTTACTCCAGAAACACATAATTTATAGTTTTAAGTATCATTCATCCTTTTTGAGTGATACTTTAATTTCCTCTTTCTGTATGTGCAGTCATGAGAGAAAAGAACTAATAAAAAAATATGTAAAAATAAAATAACCAAAAAGGAGGAGGGTAGCTGTACAGTAAAATTAGAAAAATGGAAAGTACATTATGCAGTAGCTGGATACAGAAGCTAATGCTGGAAGAATAGCACAAGCAAATACCAATTATTAGGTTAAGAATGTCAAGAAATGCTGTATGACTTATCAAAAAGGAGGATGTGTGAGGTTAGTAATAGTAAGTACCTACAGTACATGCCTGTACGGGTGTGGGAAAGACGTGGGAGAGGAACTTCTGAGGAAAATGTGGGCGATACAATAAACCTGTTAAAAGGCTACACATGTCTCCCTTATGTTGGCTCTACTTTACATAACATGAGCTTAATTATATTATACTTTTCTTTGCAGTGCTGTTTTTTCTCATCTGACTTGATCCCTGTATATAATAATATTATCCAAAGGTGCAACATTATGAGTTTCCTAAAGGTATTCATTACAGGGATATTGACTATACTATATTGTACAGGAGATTATGGTAATGAATCCTTACAGTACACATGCAGTAATTAACTACACACATATATAGAAAATAGGTTTGTTGGTTATAAGTGCATTGGTCATAATATATATCTATCTTATATATATATCTATCTATATATATATCAAACATTTTTTACATGAAGTTTACTTTGAAGTTTACCACCCCCACCCACACAGCACTC
>NW_023339774.1:7379209-7388402 GCF_004916995.1 Morone saxatilis | reverse complement strand
TGTGATTCTTACTTTTTCTTTCTCTTGTACATAGTGTATTTTATTTTATCTACTTTCTGATTTTTCATTTTTAAATTCCGTATATTGCTTTTTTCCACATTCAGTGATATTTCCTTTGCTGATCAATAGATATTTTGTCTGGTCCTAAACATCAACAGGCACTTGAAGATTAGCAGTCAATTTCAACTTGTTTTTAGTACACAAGTTGCAAATTGAAACACCAACCATCTCTCTGCATTCACACATTTTTCTTCACTTCACATTAGATGAGCACTCAGTCCACAACGTTTATGGTCCAGTAGGTCTTTAGTAATGATGCAGACCTATCAGTAACCATTCACTGCAACAGTGAATAACACAATTAACCAGTTTGCAGAATTCCATTCATTAAAGGGAAGATGAATAGCTAGGATAAGACAGCTGGTGGCCTGACTGGCGAGTCAACAAAACTGTTGCCATGGACAGTTGGGCACAGCTGAGCCTTTCATGGTCACAGCAGCGACAGCAAATCAAATTTCCACACTGCCATGTTTACCAACTGTTGTGACTTTGTTTCATAAACCAATGATGAAGCGCAGAGTGGACAAGGAGCCGGGTAAAGTCAATCAAAACTTTCCAGCTCTGCATAAGTTTTATTCTGAAAATGACACGAATAAACATCTTATAAAAATTGTGTCTGGTATAGTTGCTTTTTCCATTTGGACTGATGGGGATATTTTTACTCTATTCTATTTCTTCAGTGCTACCTAATTAGTGCCCACTAGCTAGATCTGCTAACGTGTGAGTGCATACAGTCATATACAAACCATGCAAACATTTGAAATGCAATAGCCCTTTTGAACCACAGGAACTTATCCAGGAACCATCAACCTGCTTTTCGACTGGAGGAACCAGGTTTGAGTCAATCATCTGTTCAGAAAGCTACTCCTGGCCCCTCTCACGTCATGTCTCCTTGCTTGTTACTACACTTCAATGCTGTCTCAGATCTGATCATCTGAACACCTGAGGCCCTCTCTGCTGCACACAGCTACTATCTTAGCCGTGGAGGAGTCACAAATTATTTCATTTCTATGAAGTGACTTCCTGTTTTTTATTATTACTTTTCTATTATTACTCTCAAGCCCTTATATTCAGCAGGGACACCTCATATTCTCCTGGTGACATTTAACTGTTCCACAGTAAGGATCAATCGACGCATTCCCTTTTTGTCCTATGTTAAACTCATTTTCTCAACACCAAGATGCAACCCAGCCTCCTAACAATTACTTCCATTGAACTAATCTTATACTCTTACAGGATGTTGTGAGAGCCACACAACTGCTGATCAACAGATTTTGGACCAGTAAGTGATATTTTTTGCAATCTTACGAAGTAAACAGCCTCACAACTGGTACCAGAGTTCCTCATCTGACTCAGTTATGTGAATGACAGTGAAAGTTAGGTGAACAACACCAGGTCTCTCTCCACAGACACCCATACCTTCTTATTTCTGTCTCCCTTGTCGTTCACACTTTCCTTCCCCTCTCCTCTACACCTCACCTTGTTGCCACCTCTGCTCTGGCTGCCTGAAATGTTGTTAAGTCTACAGTGGAGAGAAGATGGCTTGACAGATAACCTCCTCCACTTTCAATCTCCCTTGTCCTTCTCAGCATCCATCTCTGCCGCTTAAGACATCACGGATGATGCCACAGCGAAAGTTACCTCTGCAATCAACATTTCACCACTCCCATCCTCTGTAAATCCAATCCTCCGCCTGTAAACCAGCCTATTCCTTCCACTTCACTTTCTGCCGAACAGTTTGGCACTTACTTTGAGAAAAAACCTGACAAAAACCAAAGCTTCTTCCCCTAGCCACCCTTTCACTTCCCCCCAATTTACTCTCTGTCTCCTCCTCTAATCCCACTGGCACTGACTCACTGTCTGTCTCTCGCTCGTCCCAGATGCAGTCTGCTCAAATCCTTTCTTGTGCAATTATTCAACCAAACTCTTCCCTTCCTCATCTGCACCACTCACTCTTGATGACCTGGAGATCTCTTGGTATGCGCTTTACTGGTTTATAACTGCCAGAGCACAGTTACATTCTGTTCACATACTGGGGGAAGCATAATTTAATGACATTTCCTTGCTATAACTTAGCTGTTTTAACCATGGAAAAGATGTTTAAGATTAGCTTTGATTTGTGATAGAGATTTAAATACTTAATACTGATACTGGGACTGAGAAAATCAGAGAACAGAGGCTTGATTTAAAAAAGGTTTGTCAAACTACTACTATCTTCTATCCTCATGCTCAAGAGATTTTAAATTTTTTGTTCTGCTGCCTCATCCATCCACCCACTGTAAAAAACATTCAGATCAATTCATCGATATACCCTCTCATCAATAAATCTTTTTCTGGGCATCAACTAAATCTTGTGTGCTGTGGGATTCTTTGTATTAGTTAACTTCCAGCATCTCAGAAAGAAGCTGCAGTCACAATAAAAACCATGGTTTGTTCAGATAGGCCAGATCTGGCCAGGCGCAGTGTGTAATTCGAGAGGTGTCTTAGCAATTTTAGAATTGTTCTGTCGACTCTGAGCTAATTATGTAATAATTACAGTGGTGGGGAAGTGTGGGTGACAAAGTCCAAGTACATGTAGTAAAAATGACTGTGGAGGTACAGACCAGAAACTCTAAAGAGGTAATTTTACTGAAGATTTGATGTGAGAAGTCTCACTTCCAAGTTGTCAAGTACTGATAGTTAGTGCCTCTCTGCTTCTATAATTTCAATTCTGAACACGCCTGACGCTTAAGTCAGATGACGTAGTGTAAAGAGTGGGAAAGTCCTTATATGGAAGTGGTGGGGTGGTCGGATAGGTCAAACAAATAAAGGACTCTATTCCAGGAGGCCGCTGTTCATGTTCCGTGTGAGAGGAAAAGTCAAACATTTCTTTAAAGTAACGTACATAAATTAATTTACACAAGTCTAATTTTCATGTTTTATTACTAACTTGACCATAAGTTGCATATTTATGCTGGTTAACTTGAACCCAGAGCTCTACACTGCCAGGAATGTGATGGGGGCACCTACAACATAAGGCTGGGCGGTATATCGATATAAAAAATATATCGATATATTTTTAAATGTGATATGGAATTAGACCATATCGCATATATCGATATAGTTCAAATTTGCGCTGTGATCCTTTGCTCCAGGCAAGTTGGCTGACCCGGAGTCTGGCACTGCCTCCCCGTGCCCCCGCCCTCCTCTTTCATGCACAGTTGGGAGGGCAGGAACAAGACACTCAGCCTATTAACAAAACTTGAGGAAGGCACAACGTCTGCGGAGCGTGCGGAGGAGGAATTGGTTAGTAAAAGGAAAAGCAGTGTCAGTAATTTTGGAAGATGTTGTTAAAGTATAAACAACCGAAAAGCTCCAGCCCGAAAAGCTCACTGAAACTTCATTTTTCCCGCGTGTGAACCTTATCTAAAAGCTCCTGGTTGCTATTAGGTAATGCGAGGCCAATTCCCGCTTAATGGTAACGGTGTTTGACACAGGCAGCAATGGTGTCAATTCCCCCAAATCAATCCTAACGCACGTTTCTGGAAATGTTAGGTTTGACAACAGACAGATTAAAAAAACATGGCTTTAACAGCTGAACGCTTTACAATGTGGAAATGCTGCGGGAGGGATTTTGCCTCTTTTCACGACCATGGCGGCTGGTGCTCTGTGTGTTTGTTGTGTGGTGTGTGTGTGTGTGTTGTGTGTGTGTCGGTGAATTAGAGAGACAGCACTTTAAGACTTTAGTTCAAACTCTACTTGTAAATGGGACTTTGTCTGGTTTAATGTTGGGTTCACTTTAAGTTTTAATCACCTCCAGGGCTCTATTCAAAACCCATAAGATGTGAAGTAAAACATCTCCATAAGAAAGTCCGGTTAAGCATCTCTTGCTATCAGCTAGCAATTCCTTATGCAATAGATGGGACCAGTGATGCACATTGCGTAACTGTGGGATGTTGACAGGTGTATTCAGATTGTGTCCTACGCACTAAGAGTGTGTTAAAAGGGATTAACGCTGACATTTGGCTTTTTATCACAGCTTAGAACATACTGTATATTAGTGCAGGTCTATTTTGAGTTCATCACGCAGCAACAGACAGTCCCTAACATAAAAATGTGACATATTTATTCGATAATAGTATCCGGTATATCGGATTTCCAGCGTAATATTGATCGGGGATATGACTTCGCCCAGCCCTACTACAACATCATGTTTTGAAGCAGAAGGCCAATGACCAAGCAGCAGTGACGGGTTGGCACTGAGAAAGGCAAATGTATGATTGTTTCCAACAGTGGAATATACTGGCTCAGGACACGGGTTTGAGTCAGGGTTAAAAACTGTCAATAAGTACATAGCATAATAAATGTTTTCAACATAATATTTTTTATGAAACATAAACAATCAGACTTAATAGAATGCAGAAAAAAAAACGGATGTCCACCATCATCAGTACAACTTTTACTTTGACAAAAAGTGGCCACAGTAACAATCTCTTGCTTTTTCTTCACACTCCCTGTACCTTGTCTCACTTAACCTTCTGTCAAAAGCGCTGCAGCAATCTTGATAAGTTGTTGTGTTCACTCCATTTACAAAACCACAGATTGTTTGGGTGTCTACAGTCTGACAGGTGAATTTCTCTGACAAATGTCTGTCTCTCTGTACAGCTCCCGTTTGTAAATATATATATATATATATATATATATTATTTCTGTCTCTGCCAGACTGTATCACACTAGGTCTATTCAAAATCAAAGTGACTTCAACTAGACTCATATTTTGTAGACTAATATTGTTTTTATCACAATTAGTTGACATTAAACTTAAGATGTCTACTTACGAGGCTTACCTGATTGACATGCTGTGCCAAGGCTGAGTCCTTGCTCCTGGGTTCAAATCTGCCCTGCAGCCCTTTGCTAGTATTTCTTTCTACTTATCTTATTAAATTAGATTCATAACAGTATTATTCATAACACACTCTTCAGTGCATCTAGCACACAAAAAATATGACATGACATGATTGCTGAAGCTATTGTTCTGCCATCATGCCAAAAATCTGCAAAACGTAGAGATTCTGAAAAGTAGCAGGAGCAGTATTGCCAGTGCTCGCAATGTCATCGCAATGTCATTCTGACTTAATGCATGTAATCTGTTCTTTCAATCCCGTTTGTTCATTCTGATTTACAAAAGATGGTAATATTTAAATTTTCTGATGAATTATTATTATTGTCAAACTTGAAAGTGTGGTGCAATTAAGCCTGGATGTGTATGACACAAAGAAAATCCTAAAATTGTTTTAGATTTTAAAATTGCAGCTCTTCACTTTCAGTTTGCCTATATGTCAAAAAGCCTGAGCATGTAAAGCCCTTGTAAAGACTTTTCCCTTACACTTTCAAAACAATTAATCCGATTAAAAAAAAATAAAAATACAATAAAATACATTAAAACTGTAATGATCTTACTTTCTGACATGCAGAATCATATCTCATTGTGCTCATGTCTTCTTTTAGTTTTTTTCTATTCTTAAGTTCTCCACATTGGGACATTTTACGAGTGTCCCAAAGTGAAACAACCTAACATAATACCCTCAATTCCTATCTTTGTCCCATTCTTTAAATTGGTTTCTCAGCAGGTCCCATTGAGGACCAAGACTACTTTCACCTGAAATCACCATGGTTGACAGTTTCATCAGAAAAACACATGTCACTTAATGGAACTAGCATCTACGAGACCCAAAAGCACTTGGTCCCATGTCTTAACACCTATTTCCTAGCTAGCCTATTCAGAGACATGCCTTTTATAGTACAGGTCTCTATAGACTCTCTCTATAGTGTTTTTTTTTTCTCCCTAATGGACAATTTCATTGCAGCCTACTTAGAAAGCATGTCCCTCAGTGCAACAAGCTCATGTCTGGTCCAAAATATCTGTCTCAGTTTCATTCCTGGGGCCATTTTGTAACTTATCCAATTTGCAAACATGGTCCTCAGTATAGCGGTCTCAGATCAAACACGAAATGTCTGTCTGATGAGTGACATCAATCGTGTTCAATGTCTCAGTCCATTCAGACGCAAAATGACATTTAGTGGGTCAGCCTATTCCCAGCGTCCCCCTTTTCTTTCTCTCTCTCTTTTTCTTTAACTTTGTGCCACTCAGTGTGTCTGAATGTCGATGTGCACAAGTGTGTAATAGTCTGCCTGGTTGTCTTGCATCAACCCATTATCATATTTCATTCCAGATTGCTTCACCTGGATAGATGACTATGTCAAACACCTGATATGAAAGAGGGAGACAGGCATGTTTACACTGGAGCTGAAACTTTTTATTTGCTACATAGGTCAATGGGTCCACCACTTTGATCCAGACTGAAATATCCTAACAATTATATGATTGATTGCCATGAAATGTACAGATATCCATGGTGCCATGAGGATGATGCATAATGACTTTGGTGTTTCTTTAATCTTGTGATACCAGATGATCGGCGATCTCACCACCTATTTGTTCTAAATGCGAAGAAGCTGCTTAGTGACAGCGAGAACGCTGCTTAGACACTGGCTTGTGAGGCTAGCAATTCCCTGACTTTTTTTCAAAGTTTCACTGATCTAGTCAGTCCGATGGATTGGAATGAATGCAAAACACAGTAAATATTTTATCCGCTAAACATCATGTTAGCATTGTCATTTTTGCATGATGTTAGTATTTAACTCAAAGTACTGTTGTGTTTAAGGGCAGCCTCACAGCACGGCTAGCATGGCTGTAGACAGTTGAACTGTTCTTTTCCAGTGTCATGTCACAGATTCCCATGCGTACCAGTATGATAAAGCATAGGTGTGTGCTATTTGATGTCAGTATAATGTGGGATTCCAATTGTCAATTACCACAATGAAGGTTTAGGGACCAGAGTGCACACAGCCTTCTTCTCTCCAGACTGTGTCAGTTCATTTCTGCACTTCTGTCTCTCTCTCTCTCTCTCTCTCTCTCTCTGTATATTTTGCCATCTCTGTCTTCCTTTCTTTCTCCTATCTACTGCTGAGATATTCAGTAATTTTTATGTAATGGCCATGCAGTTGTTTGCTTGATCATTTCTTTTTTTCAGAGGTCATTTAGCTGGTTGTGATATATAGCTTTGACTGTTTGTAATTGAGTTTGGTGTACTCTCACTCTCTCTTCCTTTTTCTTTCTGTTGGTCAATTGCTCTCTCTCATGCACACCCACAATCACTCATTTAAGTGTGTCTGTCTGTGTCCCACAACCTCTCTGCACTCCCATGATTTATTCACAGTTGCCTCGGCCGTCCTTCCTCTCTCTGTCTGGCTACGACCACACTGCAGGCCTTCATGCTGAGTTTCCAAATTGCCCCTGTGACTGATTTTTTTGGATGACTGCTCATACTTATTCTAGGATGTCAACCATATCCGATATCAATATGAAATGACAGTGATGTCAAAAAGACTTGCATGCAGAGAGATCACGTCCAATTTTTCCTTTTCCTTGAATATCTCCCACTTGTTTCTGACACATTTGAGTTGTGCCTTTTGAGTTTGACTGAACACAGGCGTCTCCCCAAATACCAATCCAGCCAGCTGTCCCACTTTCTCTCTGTCATTGTGTCTCTCTGAAATCCATGGTAACACTGGCTCGGTGAAGCTGCTGTGCAGCCAAAATATTGAAAAGTGTTTTATAACTTCTCATTGTTGCCATGGCAATAAGTATCTCACCTAATTTGAAGCTGTGGTGGTCAGTGTAGAACCTCACATCCATAAAGTTGCTGATGAGAATGAGAACAACTGGTTTGGTATTTTCATGATGCTGGTGGAGATTGCCGTAAAACAAGTTGCTCCAAAATCTTCTATAGGTGATTCATTGATTTGAGATCTGGTGAGAGTAAAGGCCATAGAATGATTCACAGTGATCCCACTTTCCCAGTGTGTAAACATTTGTTATGTTTCTAGGGAATTATTTACATTTGCATATTAAAGTGTGTTGGAGTTATGCACAAGGCATGGACATAAAGATTAAAAAATCAATACTTTAATTTCAACATAGTCGAAAGGCTTTGGTTGTGATAAAGGAGGTAAAATATTTGACCCAATTTAAGATTTCTTAACCAATTCTTCCTGTCATTGCCAGCCAGATGGATTGGAAAGTAGAGAAATAGCCCAGACAAGAGAGAATATCCTGTCAGTTACTAGTAAGGAATAATTATTTCTTCTGATGTTTCAGTAATGCATTTTGCAAGTGAATGGAATGATAGGCAACGAGACAATGGGGACTACAGACAAGAGAGAAACAGGTCTGAGTGGATGCATTTGACCACTTAATGATGAAATGAATCTAGTATGTGTTTCCGTGTGTGCGCTTGCCCAGTGGGAAAAAAATGAAAAATGAAAATGCTAATTGGGTTTTGATGAGAAGAAACTTATGACTCTAAAATATTGCCTGGTCTACCCCAGTGGAGTTCTTTTTCTACATCTTGTTCTTTTGATTTTTTTTTTTTTCCTTATTTCCATTTTTCCTTTTCACCTCATCCTAAATTATTTATGATGTGGATCTGTCAAAAAATTACACCAGGAAAGAAATGCACACACTTATGCCACAAATTTGCTGGAAACTTGCTGACAAGTCACAGCACGGCTATTTAACAGGTAGCAAACAGAAGAGGTAGGCAGGCAGGCAATAGAAGACAAAAACAATCAAATCTAACAAAATACAGACCCTAACGAGTGAATGAGGTGCAGTGGGTGAGGTAAACAGCAGGTCACAAGTCTGACGAAAGAATGACCTTCAGGTGTGCAGACATTGGGAAACAACACTATAGAAGCAATGAGAGGAAGGGGAAAAGGAGTATGGTGCAAATGCAATAAGTCCTTCAAATGTAACAACAAAATCAGTTTGTTTTCTGATCCAGTGCCTATTGGCATGGCAACATAATTTGTTTTTTTTGCTTTCCAAAACACTGTTCAAGTTCATGGTCATGGTTACGATAATAATCATATGGTTGTGGGTATAAGAATTTACTGTTACGCTTAAAAAATCAAAACAACATTGACTGTTGGTTGGAAATGAAAAACGAACAGCTGTTTCCCTGTTAATGTCAGATGTTTTGTTGACCCATACATCCTCCTTCTTTAGACTTTATAACAACGTCGCCAGACA
>NW_023339774.1:7353145-7379109 GCF_004916995.1 Morone saxatilis | reverse complement strand
ATTAACACCCAGTCTGACATTAAACTGTGGCAACAGCTGATATTTAACAGTGGTTAACACAGCACTGAGATTGAGCAAATAAAGTTAGCTAAACCTGTTTGCATCTTTGAACACTTCTCCATGTGTGTTAAACTTTACTTCATCACACCACTCTTTTAGAAAGCCAATTAGATAATCTATTAAAACTGCAAATGGAACCTATTATGGCTGGATGCAACCACAAACCTCGTTTCTGGTAATGAGTCACATACCAGTAAAACACATGGACGTACCACACTTCGAGCCCTGTTCAAGTTAAAAAGACACCATAAAACTGAGAAAAAAAACACCCCAAAAAATACTGAATTAAAATCAATAACTTCAGAGATTAAAAAAAAAAGTCCTGGAATATCATCAAGCCATGCTGGCTGGGATTTTAAGGAGAAAATAGTCACTTTGTGGAGGTGTGATATTCTGGAGACATAACAGCAATATATGTCAAATTATAGTTATTTATAAAGCACTTTTAATAACTGTCTATGTCATAAAAGGGTCTTAATGACAAGAATGGGTGCAAAGGCAAAAGATAATGACGAGAACAATCACACAACAATGAAGTGCAGGACAGGTGTTTATCATCTCTTCTCCCACCCCATCTTCTTTATCATTTCCTTTCTTCTTTGTCTCCCTTCTCCTCTTCCCTCTTCCCCTCTTGGCATTTAAGAACCCCCTATGATGTCATGATGGTGTAATACCAGACTATCTCTGGTTTACCTCAATCGATCTTTAATCTGACAGCAGGGATTGTACTGGGGAGTTCCCCCTGACAGAGCATCACACACACTCAAATAACCACAAAAACAGATGGATACACTCACAAACACCATGGTCTAACGCTATGAGGGAGTTTCCTGATAGGAGATAATTATCCATGTAATTTACAACTGGTGCGCGCAAACATGCTGAGAATGAGTTCAAGAAAGAAATAAAGAAACTGCTGGAGCTAAAGGGCTTGGTCCGTGTTTTTCCCCAAGCAAAATGTTTATCATCCACCAAAACACAGTAAAAACCATCTGCAGCCACTGTAGATCTAAGTGTAAATTAATGGTGCATTAAAACTGATGCAAAGAAGAATTTATGACATCCAAATGTTTGATTGTATAGGGAACACATGGAAGTTAGAGGCCTTGGTTAGCTCCCTGCCTGCAGCGTGGTGCAAACAGAAACATCATAAGAGAAGCGTTGATTTACTAATCTACAAACATGAAAATGAGGACTTTTCAAGGTTTTTAAAAAGAGGTTAAACTTTAATCATATAAAAAATGATTGTGGTTTTATTATGTTTGAACATAACCCTTGAGAATGTCAAGGCTGACAGTTAAAAAAGGCATTATAGACTGATAGTATGTATGTGTGGCAGAAAGTTGCTGAATCATTGTTAAACCATCTGTTGAATAACGCAAAAGGGTCATTATGACCTTTAATATCAGAGGATGTTCAGGCTGTCTAGTCATAAAGTCTACAAGACCTTGGGGTATCTCAGCTATCATGTCTTCAACAAAGATGTCCCACATCTCTACAAACTAGGAAGAGCCATACTTGCCCCTCTTTATGACTTCTTTCTGTGGGAATACTTTATCTAGTGGAATATATCCATTTTTATTGTGTGGGGTTTGCTCTCTGAATCTATTTACTTGTTTAACGTAATATTGATGAATGCATATAAATGTATGTAATGGGGTAAGAGATGGTTTGTAGTAACACTATTTAGATCACTCGACCACTCTTTCTGTTTGTATTGATTGAACCGTTTCTTCCAACTTCTATCGGTATGTTATCTTGCACTTGATCGCCAGGTCCATTCCTGTTTTTTTCTCTGTTGATTTTTTTATTTTTTTTTGCTGTGCTCATGGTTGTTGAGTTATTTGGGAAAGACGCACTGGGTCCCATGCTGCTGATAGGTGTATCTCACCGCACAAGACCGGTGGCTGGCCATAAGCAGTGTATGTGATTACACAAGTACACAGCCTTGATGTTAAACACAACATCCTCTGAATGGCTACAGAAAGGGGGAAATGAGGTACTCTTCAAAATCAAGGCCAGAAGATGTGTATTTATCCAAACCTGACTGCTGATCAACAAAAGCAAAATGCTGACTTCAAAGAAATCAGAGACCTGCTACAAAAGACCAAGCTGAAGTATGGGGTAGTACATCCAGTGAAGATGGTGATTACTTTGAATAATAAAACACAAACTTTTAAGAGCCCACCTGAAGCCATGGACTTCTATAAGACTGTGACACAGCCATCATCGAAGGATGATTACAATATGATGGGCTGCTGCAAATACAGAATAATGTTGTGATCTGATTGTAATTCTATTTTTTAAATTCTATTAATTCATAAAAAAATTAGGACAATGTATAGTTATTTAACAATCTACAGTGGCGTGAGAAATATTACAGTGCAATGTCAATTCTGTGGAGGATGTGAGGTATGTGTGGGATGCTATCAAAGGTTTCATTCGGAACAACACTATAGCATAAATCCTTGGATTCTCCTATAACATTAGATGAACTATATGTTGCATTAAAAGATATGAACTGGGGGTTGGTTGGTTGGATGTTGGTTCATCCGGACTTTATTTAGACAATATGAGACGTCTCTTGCAAATTATACATTTAGTAAAAACCCTATAATCACAATGCTCAGTGCTGTCTGTAGACAGGCTTCAGTGGTCATATTTGTGGTATATAATATAGCATAAGGGTTTTGGTTCATGCTATTTGCCCTATCTTTAGTATTGTTAGCCCAGAAAATTGGGCTAACCCAAGATGTGTAGGGGATAGCAGTAAAGGGCGTCGTCCACAAGACATCTTTGTACGCAGATTATTTGTTAATATATCTTGACCAAGTACCAATTTCTCTTCCAATTGTTAAAAATAACCTTAAGGAATATGGAACAATATCTGGTTATAAGATTAATTTAGGAAAGTCTTTTTTACTTTCCTTAAATATGGAAATATTGCAATGAACACAAACACAAATATTTATTCAGGTATACCAATAGTAATGGAAAACAAATATGGCATATACATATTTTTTTAATTATTGAACAATAATTTCCTACTAATAGGCGTTTTATTAAATTTTTTTCTGCTTACAGTTGTGCACTGCAGTGAACACTTCAATGTTTTTTGGTATGTAATGTATCCTCCATGATTAATGTAAATGTTGAAAAACCCAAACCATTTGGTCACAAACAAATATATATACAGAGTATGATACACTGTGATCGACGTTTCATTCCCCCATCCCTAAAGCCTAAAGAAAACCTTTATTTAATCAGGTAGTCTCATTGAGATTAAGATCTGTTTTGCAAGTGAGACTTTGGTAAAACAAAAACAATACACATAGCATACAAAGGGCATGTAAAGAGCAACTCCACACAAAATCGTGTTTGAAGGAGACGCAGTGCTGACCTATAATAGTTGAAAGGTTCTGTTGGGCTTGACTTCTCTTGCATTTTATTGCAGTTGGACACGGTTAGGTGTGATCCGTTTTACTTCAGATTACACCCAACTGTGAGTTAGTGCTAACAGACTGTACAGACTGTGGACACAGGATGCAGCAGTCACTAGATGGCAGTGCAAGCAAGATTTGCAGTTTGTGTGTCGTTACTCTTTAACCATAACGTTTAGTGGTTTACCTTAGGGGAACCAAGTGGTTGTTGATTCCTCATAGTGTCCTTGCACGATTCATACCAGTACAACTTCTATTAATACAAAAAATGTATGCCCAAGCAAATAAATTATTTATTTTTACACACACACACACATACAAATAACACTTTTGTAAATAAAATCCACGATCGATGTACACATATAGTTACACATGGCACAGAAAATAAATCGTCTTCCTGGGAATGATGTCTATATAGAACGATTCTGCAGGACATGATTTACTCCCATTATAGGAAATCTGTCAGTTATAGTGCAGCAGAAAGTATGGGTGTGTGATAAATGGGCAAGTGAAATGTTGGATTAGTTTTAAACATCTACATACAATATCATAGCTATACTGTAGGAATATTATACTAAAGTTTGGCATTCATTGTACAGGCTTGTCACCGAATATCGTCGAATATCAACATTTTGTTTGGAGAGTGGCTGTAAATGATTTAACGTAATTGCATTTACTAATGAACTCTAGTTAAACCTAACACGCAAAAAATAAATCAAGATTAATTGCAGCTCACGTTTCCTCCCCTAGTCATTTTGCTGTCTCACAGGATTTCTTCTCACTTTCCATACCCCTCCGCCAGACACTCTGATTGCCAAAATATACATCTCCTAAACAAGTGCCAAAACACAAACACGCAGCATTTAGACACACATCATGTCCAGAAAAGACAACAATATACAAACATATTAGCATATCTCAATCACGTGCACACACAAATTAGTGAATTTTACTCCTCCAAACCAAACCACAACTAGAAACTCACACATGCTGAGACCAACACACACATTAAAAAATAAATATATTAACATCCAGATTCTTGATGTTTCTCAGTTGTTTATATATCGTAGTGCCACCCATCCATTAGCAAACACTTTGTTGACAGAACAACAGCCACATAATTGGGTTAGCGTCTTCAAGACTTTGCTATCACAACCCTCCGGCTCTCTGATTACCATAACAATTTGCATAATTCTTCTTTGATTACATAACATGAAAATGGAAGCTGTTGCTGGAGGCCTGCTGTAAGTGCCAAGAAGTGATTAGTCAAATGGATTGCAATATCAATCAATGACATTCATTAAACATCAAGAGTCAGAACATTTGCTTAATAAAACTAGTTGTTAATATCTCAGGCAGATGGGGTGGAATCACATTGTATAATCATACCTCTGACTGGAGTGTACAATATCATAGGGGAGGCTCTGATTGTTCTAGCAGTAATATTGTTTATTTACTCAATACACTTTATTAAACTTTATGATACACACATTATTGATGTCAAATGAGTTACGCCAACTTTTAAAAATGCAAATGTTATTATGGAACCATTTCATGCTCTGCAAACTGAAATTGTTATTAATTATTGCTGACAAGAGCCTGGAGTCCTCTGACCACATTTTCAATCAGTAAGATTGATTTTCTACCAGTCAAAAAAAATAAGAGAATAATGAAGAGGATAAAATGATTGTTTCTGGCTGTACATGTTGTGTTAGCCATCCCATTACATATGATACTGAAATATTAATGATATCCATCATATTAGTGAATATTAAAAGCCTGGACTTTACAGTATAATATTAACAGTAAATTAATGCTCAAGCATGTAATTTATAGACAAGCAAATTACGTAATTGGCACAAAATGTAAGAGCACTTTGGCTGATTCAGTGAGGTGCCTAATGAACTTAAATAATTTAATTCACATAGTTTATTGAAGGGTATTCAACTTGGAGAAAAGGTAGAGACCAATTTAAAAATATAATGAGATTTTTAAGTAAATGTAACATTCAGCTATTATTATATCACTATGTGCTTTCAGACATTGTGAACTAGTTAGATCATTGTTAATAATATATAAATGTACCTATTTGACCATACAACAACCACTTCAGATGAAGTATAGTGGCTGATCTACAGTGAAAAGGAAAAAAAAAGACTTTAGACATAGATATAACAGAGTTTATTTGAGCAACCAAAAAAGGGAAAATGGCTAGTTTCACAAGATCAAGACACATGTTTGCATCATTTATGACAGTGTCCTTACATTACCACTGCTTATTCATTAGCTGATTTCTCACACGAAAGTTTAAGTAATAAGGGGGAAAAAAGTTATATTTTAAAAACATCAGGGCTGGATAGCTCAATTACCTATGTTGAATCTCAAATTACCTTTGATACCCCATCAGTGGGGAGTGTGTTGACTGATACAGTTACAGCTATAGTGTGTAGCTGCAGTCCTCCAACAGTGAGCAAGTCATCTCATAATTTCAACAAAACAGTTCCTTGAAGATGAAGCAGCTTAAAGAGATGCTTATTCAGGGCTCAATTCTTTCTGAAGTCACAATTGACAAAGTCTGCCAAATGAAAAAAGAGCAGCCATGGCAGAGTTACTGTTTTCAAATCTGGCACAAAATTAACAGCAGATCTCATATTGTTTTTAACAAGAAACACATTGGGTTGTACTGTTGATTCCTCTGGCCTGTAAGTGG
This sequence comes from Morone saxatilis, assembly GCF_004916995.1. NCBI lineage: Eukaryota > Metazoa > Chordata > Actinopteri > Moronidae > Morone > Morone saxatilis. The sequence goes on along the minus strand of NW_023339774.1, from coordinate 7,372,899 downwards.
TAATGAACTATGACAGTGAAATTGTTTGTAAAGTTGTTGCTTTTATGAGCAACTTGTGCCCTCCCTCTGCACACAGAGTGATGGAGATTGACTGGAGTGACTGAGAGTGACCGGTGAGATAAGATCCGATGAGATAAACCAATTTCCACATTAAAATTGTGGGTTTCTTGGTGTTGTTCTGATCATGTCATTACTGATGATGATGACACGATGAAATCTGATCATAAGACCATTTCATATGCCTACTAATGGATGATAAAGTTGACTGACATTTAGTCATTTGTGTGGATGATTTCATTAGGAGCTCCAAATGGCTCCAATAAAAAACAAGCTTCTAAAGTTGGTGTCGTCATTGCTGTGTTGTTATTTAAAAAAACAAAAACTTGTATGTTGACTAGTTAATTTTATTTAAAAAAATATCAAATGTACAAATCAATACTGAGGCAGATGCATCGGAAACACTGTAGTTGTGATACACACTACCTACTCGTCTTCAACCCTTGCACTCGTTGTAGATAGCTGGATAAACATGAGAGCCTTGGATCTAAACTATAAATATATATATGTATAAATGTGAATGTAATCTGTTACTCTTCAGTCCTGATGGTAATACGGCTGCTGATCTGATCTTCAAATGTCAGCTTGTTCATTATGAAACCAAAAGGCTGTGATCCCACCTGTCATTTAGCTGCTGTTGAAGGTCAGCAGCTTAAAGAGTATGCAGCTCAATACCTGGCACAAACACACTCACATACACACACATTTATACACACTAATACTCTTGAACACCCTTTTGAGCGCACATACACACTTCCACATGAACACACAGACTCAAACACACTTCAATAACTGTCTGTCTTCAATAAATGTCTGCTGTCAATCACCTCCCTGCCTATCTTGCTTCCTATCTTTAGCCCTTAATATGATTCTAATATCTGCAGACTTAAATATGTTGAAAGTTCATCTAATCTACTCTCCAATCATGCATGAGGGTACAGGCTTAGTGTATGATATGGAAAGGGTCCACAAACAAATGAAAGGCCTTACATTCAAGCGCATATACCTAAACACATACCTGCATGACCCAAGGCCTCTGATTTAAAAGCACTATATATATACATTTTTAATCTCAAAGATTGCCTTTTTTTCATTTGTCTGTCACTCTCTCATACTCATTTTCTCCCTCTGTCAGATCTTTATAATGAGAGCCAGCAGCCTCTAACCCCTCCACAATAAACTCTGTTCTCCTCTCTCACTTCCTTTTTCTTCCATCATACAAAATTCAACAGTGAGGAAGATCGTGGAAGGGAAGGGTCAAGGACTTTAACTGTCATTAGCATTTAGATTTGAACTGGTATGAGGTTTGGGTATGGGGTGGAAAGATTTTCAAGTGGCGAAAAGAAGGAGGGCGGATGGAGAGCTGTGCAGAGAGACATGGCAGGAACGGCAATATGAAAAGAGAGAGAGCAAGGGAGAGGGTGATAAAGCTGTGGAAAAACTTGTTTTCCAAGTAAATCCGAATAGGAAGTGTTGAGAGTGGTATACAGAAGAAAGCAATTTGAAGAATGAGAGTAAGTGACCAAGAGAGGATGAGATGAAGGATTCAAGGAGAAAGGTGAAGAGTTGTGTATGGATGAGTGGAAAAGAAATTGTGATAGGCAGATGGGGAGAAGAGAGACTTAGGACTTTTCATCTTCCTCACTCTCATCCTCTTATTTCATCACGAAAAGGAAATTAGTTGAGGCAGAGAGGTGGAGGGAAAAATTTCAAGCGACTGAGATGATGAAACCAAGAAGATTCATTGTTCTATAGCTCTATGATTCTGTGTAGGTTTATGTCTGAATGATGCTCTGCAAGAAACAAAACACACAAAAAACACTCACAGCTGAGGGAGGCATAACAGAGAGTGGTAGAATGCTTTGCAGTGATAATGCATTAGTGGATCCCGATAATTTAACAAAGAACAAGCAACTTAATACATTAATTAATTAATTAATAACAGTGTATTTTTATTCTATTGGACCAAATCAGCAGTAAAACATGTTTATGCTACAAATTCGATTTGCTGCCAGTTATTATTTTCTAAATCTTGTAATGTTTGATTTTGTTTCTGACATAGTGTAAATAAATGGAAACCATGGATGCCTGTATAGAAAATATAATATAACACAAATACAAAGTGAGTTTCAGATTGTTATAATTAGAATATCTATGGAATTAAGTTAGTGTGACTTAATGTGTTTATCCTGCATCATGCTTCAGTTTTGTGTTTGTGTAGGAAATACATTGTATCTGCATGATAACCATATGAACAATCAATATAATAACAAAAATGATAAGCATAATCTCTTACATCAAAGATGTACAAACAGTAGCATTGTCAAAAACAAATGTCAGGAATTGAAAGTGTGTTCTGCTCCCATAGACCTGCAAGGGAGGGTGGATACAGTGAGTGGTGGCAAAAAGCCCAGAAACTCCTGAGAGAGGATGTGAATAGCGCTACCAGGCACCAACCTTGGTGCGAGAAACTTAGCAGATAATAGTGTCAAAAGAAAGCAGGATCAAATTTGGAGAAGTTAACCACAAGCCCACAAAAGGAGGAGTATTCAATAAAATAAAAGCAAATACACAATTGAGTAAAGCCAGTTACTCCCAGGACCAGCTCAGTTTACTTGTAACCTGGTTTTGAATATTGCATTAAATCTATTTTGCATTGAACTCAGCGTTTTATTGACAAACGATTAAGCAGTGTGGGAGAAGTCTTGGAGACATCTGGTATTTATAGTTTGTTTAGTTTTAGTTTTAAAAAGGCCTTTATCACAGCAGCCAGAAACTCAGGTGTTACTAACGATATTAATTAAGGTTCCATTTCATTTATTGTAGTAGAACCTTTCCAGCCAACATGCACAATAGCAGCCCCCTAAATCTGTTTAACCTAAATGGAACGGTACTTTAATTAGTGTAACGCCTGGGTTTACCCCATTGTTTCATGTCAAAATGGCTGCAGTGGAGGTGCTCTGGAAGCGCACCTTTTATTATTATTGTTATTTTTTGGTTTTGTGTGCATAGTTCTTTGACAGCTAATATTAGTTGATTCTGTCAATTTGATGGTGCATCGCTTAGTGTATAAAATGTCAGAAAATGGGGGAAATAAATGCCCTTCACAAGGCAAATTTACAACATAGCTAAACATGTTTCACTTGGTTTTTCTAGCCAACTGACGATAACCCAATGACATTGATTTTACTATCACAGAAAGCCATTAAAACAAAACAAATGTTTTTCTTAGAAAATTACCTTAACTGGATTAAACAATTATTAAAATGTTGCTGATTTAATTTGCTGTTGATCAGGATTGATAACAGGTCCCTCTTGCAGGTGAGTCACGCCATGGTTGCATAAGTGCTTGTTTGGTGTGTCTATGAAGGACTTTCCTTTCCTTCCCCAGGCCAACAGTAGGTGTGTTGTCAGTACTTCATCGTGTAATAAGGAAGCTGACAAACATAAAAGGAGCCACAACTCCCCTGTAATGTTTAAGCACTTCTTCTTGTAAAGAAAAATGTTTACCTTATTACTGAACCAAAAAAACATACTTACAAAACTTTAACCATTTCTTTCTGTTTCCTTTCCTTAAAATTAATTAGATTTAAGAGTAACTGCCTACCATGGCTGATTACAATGAAGTGAATAGTTTGGGAATTACGTTTCCCTGCTCTGACAGATGTGGAGGAACAGAGTTAGAAAAAGGGATCGGGGAGTAATGGAAAGAAAGAAAATAAGTATTTTCTTTCAGCCAGCTTCATGGCTCTCTCAGGTCCTCGGGTATGTTTGTCTCAGATGTGAGCATCTCCCTCTGGGATGGGGCTAAGCCTGGTGCAGTAACTCATCTCTTGCCCATGTCTGCCCACAGTTACTGCCTCATCCTGACTTCATGACTGGGTGCTTCCCATAACACACATACTAACTTTTCCTTCTTTTTCCATATTTTTCTCTATCCTTCCATTCTCTCTCCTGCTCCACTCTGCAACTGACTGACATGTATGATAAGAAGCTTATTATCACTCAACTTATTATCTCTATATATCCATTATCATTCCAAGACATTTTGCATTTCTGGAAAGATATGGGACATTTTGAGCAGAGCCCTTTACAAGGTTAAAAAAAAACTAGAAAAAAAAAAGATAAGTGAGACTAATTTGAAACACTGTATCTCACTTAGCCCTGGTCTGACTTAAAGGCCATGTAATGGTTATAGAACAATTTCCTGTCTGGCAAACAAGGACATCTACGTAGAGGTCAGAGTTCAGAGATAATCTAATTCTCCTTAAATACAATTACCAGATTTGCAAGATAATATCACACTGAAAATTAAGATGTATATTTTTGTGTGTGTGTGTGTGCATTTCAGAGAGAGAGCAAGACAGACAGCATGCCTGCACCTGTTTCTGATTTAAATGCCCTGATACAGATCTCAGACTCGTTTTTACTCTCTTGGACCTTCTTAGAGGCACGAGGGAATGAGCTGTCTGTTTGGCATGCATGTCTGCAGTGAAAATACTGCGTGTGCTTGTGCAAGTGCCTGAGCGTTGCCTTCCCATGCACCTATGTTTTGTTCTATATTCACTTTTATATGTGTGTGAACTTTTGGCTGCATGTTGCTATAAACACATGCAGAGGTGTGTGCCTTCGGTGGGAATGCTTTACACTTAGTCACACACACCTGTGTGCACCAGTAAATCCAGTTAGCTGCGTAAATCTGCCTGCTTCCCCTCTCCTTCACAGGCCTAAAACTCAGGAAGTGACTCCAAAAGATTCTTTGATCTTTAAAATTTTGCTTGCAGTTATTTCAGCAAGGAAACATAACTTGATAATCCCCCAAAAATAACACATTACAGATTAATTATTACAAGTCTAAAGAAATCTAATTGAAAGAAAACCTTTATATTGACTGATAAGGCCACCAATATAAGGCTGGGTACCAAACTTTGACAGTGGCCAAATAGCTTTGATACTACCGAGTATCAAAATTGTCATTTGGTAGCAAATTAGTCAGTGCGCATTGCCGCTGATGACTGACACTGACTGCAAGCTATTAATCAGCACAGATAAAACTGTGCTGCTTGTTGGCTAGCCAGTGCAACTGCATTAAATTGGTAATTAAAAAAGTATTTTTCAGGAACCGGTAGGTCAAGGTATTGGTACCGGTATCAAAAAACCCAGCCCTACACTAATATTAAGAGGGGGATATGATGTTCAGCAATTGCTATATCTTTGTTTGTCGAACTTCCTTTATGCTCCTATTGTGAAAAAAAAAAAAAAAACATATCATCTTCATCTGAAAATACAGTATAACTCTGAACAGCAACAGTTTCAACCATTGAGGATAAATACACAGTATAAATCATTTTTATTCATAATGCCTGTTGGTTAAAACTAAAAGAAAAACAAGCTACATATTGAACAATTTCATCTGTTAAACCCCCATTGTCACCATGATGGAAAATTGACTGCAGTAACTCTGTATTGAGACAGTGTTTTATTATTTGAACTCTAAAAGTATCAACCAGGCGACACAAAGGCCCATTTGACTCACCTTGGCATTGCTTGAATTGTTTGGTTTTAACTTTTTCAAGTTTAGTGAAAAGTTAAATTGAGTGTATGTCGCTTTTTATTCCACACTGTCAAACCATATCAAAGAAGCCATTTGGCATGGTGTACTGCATATCCATCCATCTGGAAGCTGGTATGAGAGGTTTTCTCTTTAGGCTGTTTTGACTGTTACTGATAGAGTTCGTGTTCTTGTGTGTGCCAGTGTTCATGCATGCATGCATGCATGCATATTCATTTTTTTTATATATATCTATACTGTATTTGTTTTTGTGCTTCTGTGTGTTATGTACCAATATTTTTTGGGTGAATTAGTGTACATGTCTGAGTGGTATTTTGTAGGTGTGTGCACATATGTATGTGCATTCGTGTATGTGGGTGGCTGTGTGTATGATAATGTGTTCTACTTCCAAAATCAACTTCCCTGAGGCGTGAATGGTGGCTAAGACGAGATAAACACACAGTAGGATGAGAGTCTCCCAACCTGTTTGGAAATCTGTGTGCTCTGTATTTGTGTGTGTCTGTGTGTTTTTATACTACTGTCTTTGCAACGACCAATTCAAGATGGAGATGTTGAGTGTAAGGACATTTTTGGAAGGAAGGACATTTTGGCTGGTCCTCATCTCTATCAATGAATGAGTTAGGCATGTATTTAGGATAGTTAAAGCTAAAGAATCCATTATGTCAATGCAGGTCCGAACAAGTATAGAAACAAAAATGTACATTTGTGTATGATTAGGCAAAGATTTTACAAACTACTTACATTTTTAGAAGTGAATTCTTTATTTTGCACATGATTTTATCTTCCCTTTATATTACTTAATTGAAACCAGATGGAATCAAAAATACAGATATTAATGAATTTATATCTGAATATTAATATCTATGATGTTGAAATAAAAATACTTGAATTGACACACTGATACTGTGAATAAAGGTCTTAGCTAACTCACTGCAATCAGAATGTGTTATTTCTCTGCACCATCCTTGAGCATCATGCTAAGTTTTAATTGTTACATGATTCTTCTAATGTGGTGTGCTGGAATGTTTGCAAATATACAGAATTTCATGCCTAAAGGCTTTTCTGCATGCTTTTACTCTCACCAATTATTTCCTGCCTTTGTCCTCTTTGATTTGTTATATTATGTCTTCAATAAACAGCTCAAACATATTTTCTACCTTGATAAGATGTGGGTATAAAGAATGGACCATGAAATATACAATCCTGTTTTGATTCTGTGGCAGTGGGACTGTAAGCTTATGTTTGCTTTTTAAAGTCAGGGCTTAAGTCAAGCATGTACTTAAAGATACTGCACACTGATAAAATATCCACACACATCTAACAGGTCTAACTTGTGCACACTCACATGTCAAAGTATGTGTGTGTGTGTGTGTGTGTGTGTGTGCCCACTTGTGATCTCTAATGTTCATGTCTGCATTCAGCCAGCAGCAAGCTGTTTCATTCATCATACAGCTTAACTCCATATCTAACATCGTTCATTTAAAAAACATCCCTTAGAGCAAACTAAAGTTGTTTTTCCTGGAGAGAAATGATAGTCCATCTAAATAGAGGGAACCCAAACTTTCATTATGACTTCAGATAAGCAGGCGGCTGAACCTGTAATGTAGTTTTGAGTTACAATGTGAGGGATGGGGGGCTGTGGGAGCATTGTAAATAGCCTAGTAAATCACTAATATGTACTGCGGAGTTTCTACACAGTCTGCTACAGCAGATAGCAGTATATTGGAGAAGTCGATTTAGCCTTAGGCCAGATATACATCCATTATCAATGGCATTGCTACTGTAAAGCTTAATGGACTTAGAGGTTGCAGACTTTCTCACTGCAACTTGTGAAGCAAATATAGTCTGAAAAGTGAAAGGAGTAAAGCAGATTTAGGTTTCTATTACACTAGAAAACTACAACACCAGACTTCTATCACTGTTTATCAGTGAAACTAACTGTATCTGTAAATTCAGTCTCATACATTTATAATGAGAGAGACTAACTCAAAAGCACCGAATAATAAATAAAAACAGAAACATGGGTGGTCGATATCATAAGGAAATAAATAAATAAATAAATAAATAATATAACTATTAAGTATATATATATCATACATGACCTATATTATATCATATTATTATATATATATAACTTGGGGCAAATTTAAGCAGTCGATCTCCCAAGCTTATCATTGTTTACACAAACCGAATATGGTCAACACATGACATTTGTTTTCAAATTGTAAAAAATTAAATAAGACAAATATGTTAAACCAAAAATTAGATTAGACAGTGTAACTTCTGGATGTCAAGGAATCCCAAACGATACACACAGAGAGAAAACAGATAAAAGTAAGGACAGAGATCCCCATCCCCAACATTTAAAGCTTAGCCATTCATTATCAATAAAAGAAAAAGGCTTCGTCTTAACTAAAATCCTATCTCCCAATGCAATAAAGATGTAGATAAAGAGCAGGAACAAGGTCATATAATTCCTTTCAAACAGAAATGTAGACATCTAAACAAAACCAGACAGGTACTTCCATTTCTTTTAATGTGGAATCTGATCCTTTAATAGCTCCCGTGAAGCTCTCTAATCTTGTCCAGCTCCTACTGTGTGTTTAAAGGCAGGTGATAATGTCCATATAACAGTTGTTGGCAGTGTGGAGCAGTTATCCACCTGACTTCCTGTCTGTGGAGGAAGTGGGCTGTCAAATCTGATCATCTTCATGATGTTCCTTCTCTCTGAGGTCTCCACTGGCCTGGCTGTGACCCTGACCAGGGGGTCAAAAGTCGCATGTTTCCCACCATTTTCTCTACACTGCATATGTGCAGCTCTAAACTTTTACAGTGAGTGTGTGCATGTGGACTAGAGAGAGACCCAATTTCACTGTAGGAGTCAGGGATATGGCTGAGGCTGTCAGGCCAAGGTGAAAACAAGATTTTATGGAAAATCTGTTCCTGGTTAGAAGACATTTTCTCTTCTCAGTTTTTTTCCCCTTCCAATGTTTTCTGACAGGCAATGAAGCAGTTATGTATGGGGCTGCCTAAACCTGTGAACTCATGCAGGAAGCATGCTTGGCCATACTACAACATGCATGCCATGTTGTTGTATGGTTGATACACTTGATATTTTAATGCACCTCCACAGCCTGTGAGTATTCAGCTAGGTGGATCTTTAAAAGGTGTGTAACTTTTAGGAAGATCTATTGGCGTTGTGTTTTCGTTATCTTACAATGAGCCTTTTTCATTTACTGATGTCATGGGTCGCCTTCCATGGGGGCCGCCATGTTGAGCCACCATGTTTCTACAGTAGCACAGAAGGGACAATCCAAACACTGGCTCTAGATGGGGCTGTTTGCATTTTCTGCATGCTCCGCAGCCACCATAGTTTCTCCCTTGCATTTGGAGGAGGGAGGGTGAAACGAGTGAGTTGCAATCTACAACTACTCCACCAGATGCCAGTTAATCCTTTACACTGGTCCTTTAGGAACCAAGTGGTCAGATAGCTGCAATCATTAATAAATACCAAATACAGGTAAAGTAATATGGAAAGTTTTATTCTGAATACAGATACACAGTTTTTCCCTCGCAGTTTTTACTCTTGGCAAAATAACAATCTTCTGGTGGTCCTCTGATTGGAATAATAATAACAATCAAAGAAAATGATTAAAATAAAATAACAACATAGAAATGAATATCCAGCAAACACTTGACAAGCAATATGTGAGCAAGTAATAATTAAGTGACAGTCATAACCAAATGTCTTTTTAAACTGTGCCTATACATTTTCAGACAGCCATTAGAAACAAGAAGTTAATGTACCTCATATTAGATGAAGTTGTTGAAGAGTGTCAATATCATGAATACAAGAAGCTGTGATATTTACATTTTTATATTTTGTCATAGTGTCATCTTTGCTGTTGACTGTGGTCACCTCACTGCCTAAATTTAAGTGTGCTTCCATAGCAGTTGTGTTTATTACCAATGTTAATGTCAATGTATAATTAAAATGCTACTATGAATCTATTCCAGTCTTTTTCTCTCATTTTGCCTCTTTATGTACTTCACTACAATATAAATGTCATCTCTTTCAAGTACTAATTTGATTCCTCCTCCCTCCCTCTCTTGCTTTCTCTCCCCTCTTATAATGTCTTCATCTCTTTCTCCCCCTCCCTCCATCCATACTCAAGCTAAACATTCTTATAAGTATGCATTTCACTCCATCAGGTTCTCCAGCTAAGTAAGTTAATCTGGTGAGAAGCCATAAAAGCATTGTTTATGAACAGAGCAGTAAGTGCATTGTTGGCAAGATAAACCACCCTGATTTATTTTAAGGAGATCTCTGGGAGTAATACAGTGAGGTGAGAAACTGGGCTCTCTATTGCTCTATATGCATATGTATGTCTCCTCTTTCATCCCCCCTTCTTACCTCTTTCACACAATTTGTTTCCCCTCTCTCCATCCATCTCTCTTCTACACTCTCTCCCTTCTGCATCCCCTATTTCTAATGTCCTGTGAAAAAAACAACTTCTTCCACTCTGTCTCATACTTTGTGTCATTCTGGGTTGCGCACTCTCTCAGACATGTATTTAAATGCCTTAACTATGTCGTATATTTTGCCTCCTACCTGACTTTTTATGGCCACTTTAATTTATCAGCAGGAGGCAGCCTTTGTTTGGAAATATGCTCTTAAACAGAATGGGTTGTATTGAATTAGTCCAAGAAAAGCTTTTTTCCACAGCCGTAATATTGTTTTATTTAATGCAACCAATAGGCTGGCTGGCAGTTCGCTGACTTAATAGCATCACATGTAATACTGGTGTTGCACAGGACACAAGAGAGAACGGATCCAGGTGTCCATCAATCCAGCTTTAGTGGGGATTCAGCAGGTTGCACCAGGTACAGGTGACACAATAAAAAACAACCCAGAACCAAAATGTTCATGTAACAAAACAATCCACCAGGAATGTGCGCTCAAATGTATTTGATTGGCCAACGCAGTGCTTTGCCGGGGTGACGTCGCACTGCAGCAGAAGTTGCACCAGGTTCATCTTTTTTGCCAGACGACCTTGTATTGTTTTGGCAGAGCCCACTGCGTTGGCACCCTCGCTGCTCCATTAAAGTAAAGAAGAGAGCTGCATCTTTTCATTCTCAAGACGGTCTGAATGTGGCCTAAATTTTCAAATGACACTTACAAATAAGACAGAAAATGTAAATGATGATAGCAATGCCATGTTAAAAAAGGACCATAAAAGTAGTAGTTTGACGTTTTACCTCATGAACTGCCACACCACTACAGCTATATATATTGTAGACCATTTGCTGTCATATTTTTTTTTTTATTTGTCAAAGGTTGTAGTGTAGTTGCAAATACTATAAAGTCTCTGAACAGAGAACATATCTGCATTGCAATTAGGACATTTTTATGTGCACGTTTCAAGTAAGAATGCTCATCTGACAAAGGTTATATTGAAGATGTGATATTTAAAAATGTCCAAACAGTGCCAATGCAAAACAACAAGACAATGATTTTCTGACCACATAACTCATGCAGTAAGAGTTTTCAAAGTGGTTTATGTGCTGTCAATCATATTACAGTACCGCGCAACACTGAAATAATTTTACACAAATAAGAAGTCTGTGAGTTGAGAACTCATTTAATCACAGTATGGGAGAGGACAAACACACCTAGAGGAAGTCCAATGGCATACATTTGACGGAAATTTAAAATGATGCAGGATATTGGTGTAATCTATTTCAAATAAAAGATATAGCATAATGTGTTTCGAAGGTAAGGGACTACAAAAAGTAGAAAGAAGAATAGTCAGAAATAGAAAAGCCTTCCACCCACATTGACCATGTCTTCTGCACAGATGCTCTGCCTACTCTACATAAAGAACCAACACTCTGACCCCAGTGGAGGACATACGTTTAAGAACTTAAAAGCTAAATCTTTTTTATAATTTTGCATGTGAAAGTGGCCACATCTCCTGCCTTCTTTTGGCAGGAGATGTTTATGTCAAAAAGGTCAAGTGCTTTGTCAAGAAACCCAAGGATGTCATGTCAGCAGAGGGGATGAGGAAGAGTGAATAGAGGAGAGATGAGACAGAAGGGCATGGAGGGAGTGAAGGACAAAGTAACAAAGGTGGGCAGTAAAAGAAGAAAAGATTGGACAGAGTGTGGAGTTAGTGAAGGTGAATGATGTGACGTGAGTGACAGAGGTCAGCAGGAGAGAGGAGGTGTGGAGGTGAGGAATGGGATAAGGACATCAAAGAAGGACAGAGAGGAGAAAAGAAAAGAAAGAAAACACCAGGGGCAAGGAAAGTTTGAGAGAACAAGGGAGGTGTTGGATTGAGAGGACAAGAGTGACAAAAGTAGCAGATAATGAGAGACAGATGGAAGGAGAGAAGAACGGAGAGATGGAATGGGAAGGAAAAAAGGGATGAAAATTACAGGGTGATGAGAGACATATGGACTTCTGTGATGGATGGAGAGGTGGGAGGACGAAGTGATATAGTGTTGAGATGATAGTAACACATCTCAGTCTTGGCTGCTTCCCGTAAGAAAGGATTCCGCAGCATGTGTGAGTGTTTCTGAGGGTTTGTGAGGGGGGCTAGAGCAGTTGAACTTTGATCTCATTAACATGGTTGGACTGACCTGGCAACCCGGACATGCCAAAAAATGTGCGCACGGAGCAGCAGCAGACATTTTGTACTCCTTCAGCTGCAATAAAACACAAAATCAGAACAGATGATATCAGCAGTAACAGACACACGCAGTACACTAACAAGCACATAAACAGAGTAACACAGAGCGAAGCAAGCAAACACGCAGAAAAAACAAAAAACATCGCCAACAGATGAGAGCCAGTTGTCTTATGGTAATTCAGCCCATATTTCAGTCTTGTAATGTCAAGGATGAATAACATATTCAAGACAGATTTGTTGATGCAAGTTTTTATAGATAGAAGGATTCATTTTTAACACTCTGATGGAGATTCTGTTGAAGCAAAATTTTGAGTTGGTATGTGAGAACTTTGAAACCTGGATGTCAGAAGTGATTAATAAAGAGAGGGATGATTTGGTAGAAAATTATGCACAAGGAAGTAAGTAGACTTAGCTAATGAATTAGCGACTTAAACATCCACAGAAACTTCAGCTGACAGATTTGTGTGAAGCGATTTGGAAAACATACCTTAAAATAACACATAAATACTTAGGTCATGCATTGTTTTTTTAAGTTTGTTTGACTGGCACTTATTTAATTACTTTTACTTGTTGCACCCTCTTCTTCTGCCATGGTTACAAACCTGCCTGAAAAATTAACCCCACTCAACAAACCAACTCCTAATAATCAATGGATGGAAACACTCATTCATTTTCTTTTGACAATTTTCTTTTTTCATTCGGTTAACATTTGTGCTACATTTGAATGGAAACCTAAAGCTGCTGAGTTAAACCAAAAGTCTGGGGATTGAATTGGAAGATAACGGATGAATAAATGGATGGAGGAATGGAAGTAAGTGAGCAAGTTTAGCTTGACACGTGATACTGCATATATTTCTGTGTATATACATTTTTCCACTAGAAAAAGCCTCAAATGTGCTATCTCTTATCTTCTTGGTCTTTTTAAGTGTCAGATAAAAGATTTCACTGTTTTGCATTCTCCTGCATGGAAGGGGGCCTGGAAGCCATCTGTTGGACTTCTTTTCAAAAAGGAGAGCGCATGTGATTGCTTGTGTTATCAAACTTTGTTTAACAGCGAGAGAGCGAGAGAGCCTTGAGGTGTCAGGACGAGACCAACGGAAAGAGACCAACAACAACAACAAAAATCCAGCTATAAACAGAAAAACAACAAAAACAGCAGGGCGGAGAGAATGAAACACTTTTGTGGTAAAGTGAGAGGGTGGGAAACAGAGGGAAGGTGGAACGGAGGTAGATGGATACAGATCAGGAGAAAGACAGCAGGGCATCAAATCAGAGGAAGAAAGGAAAGTAGAAAAATAATTAAACCAACACATATTTGTAAGGAAAGTCATTGTCTTTTATTGGGAAAATTGCATCTGCTATAGTTGCCGTTTGGGAGATACAGGCTTTAACATGAAGATCAGACTTCTGATCCCTATTTTACAGCTAAGCAACAACACCCAAAGGAACCATATCTACATCTATAAAATCTGAATGAGTTTTTATGTGAAGCAATGGACCTTCCCAATATATTTAATTAAGCAAGCCACTATTTAATTACACTCCCTACATTCCCCCACTTATCTTAAACAATATCATCACACTAATGTGTTAAAAGCATGCGTTTCATTCTGTCTGGAAGCAGCACTGTTTGATGCTAAAGTGTCAATCAAGATCCTCCAGGGCCTAGCCATCTTGAATATTTTAGGATTAAACACACATCGCGCTAGGCTGTCAGTTTAGTATACAGTTGAGGCCTTGTGGCTGCAGCATCAACCTGATGCAAGCAGGGGATAGGCAGGCAAGCTAGGCTTCAAGAACACAAGGGCAGCTTAGAAGAACCGGTGACAAAGAAAATGTGTCCACAAACACTAATTGGGTTATAAGGTGCAGCTGGAGAAGCAGGCAACAGGTCTGAAGGGCTGATTAGGGGACAAGCCACAGGTGTGCAGGGAATGGAACACACTCAGGGTCAGAAACACAGAGGCAGGTTAAGCCAGAGGAAGAGGGCACAGTTTTTACTCTGTATGGTTTACAATTGGCAGCCAAGGACACAGAGAAACCCAGCATCATTGTAGAGGACTCACTGAATAAAATGTTACAGAAATGACAGGAACTGCACCTATAGCATTGGTAGGGATTAAGTGTCTTGCTCAAGGACACTTCAATAGGGTGGATATTTGCCAACAAGGGCTTGAACCTTGGATCTTCAGTTGAGGGATGGACTACGTACTATGCCGTCGTGATACTGAAAACATTAGAACCTGCCAGACTTTCTAGGAGAGTCCTGATGTCTGGCCCATTACACAGAGGACCCTCAGTCCCTGTCCTTGTGTCATGGGACTGTCCGTCACCAGGACCCAGACAGACAGTCATTTGCTGAAGTCTCTACTGACTGCCTGCTTTCACAGAGGAGTTAAAACCTCTCCCAGCACTCCAGTCCTTCAGATAAACTAGCACAATTATACAAAAGCTTTATTGCAGTTTGTTGCACGACTGCTTCTTGTTTCTGCAAACACCTGATCTTATAAAATGTGATGTTTGTTTTCCATTTCCAGTAATGTAGTTAAACTTGATCCAACATGACCAGCAACATTAGAATGCTGTTTGGACATTAATGCATCACTGAAATATTTAAATAACAAAGACTATGATGATTTAACACTATAAAAAAGACCATGTACTTTACTTCTGTAAAGTACATTTCTTTCATAACACCAATGTACTTTCACTATACTTTGAATACAGGACTTTAATGAAGTATATTTTATTTTCTGGTAGCTAATTTTAGGAAACTAAAGGATCATCACACTCATTAAGTGTAATCATAAAGACCAGAGTAACTCAGAGTCTCCTGTAGCCTCAAAAACAACATACCGTAAAACTTTTAATAATAGCCTGGGCATTTATTTGCCTAAATCACTGAACTCACCCTGCCTTTATTGGGGACAGGCGTTTCATTTCTTTAGTACACAACTCTTGCTCATCACAGATGGAAATACTTTCTAACTGTGTCTCTTCTCCTGAGTTTTGTTCCACAAATTTGACAACAAACAGCTTGAATTTCAGATTGTATTTTTTTCTCTGTGCCGCTACCATGACACTTAAATGTGAACGTTGTTTTATGGCAGTCGGCATACAGTGAGCAATGGACTTCACATGACAATATTCACAACTCTGATTAATTTTAATGAAACCCTTTGAGGTTAGGAGTCAGCACTATTTTTCCGTCTCTCTAGTTTACAGTGCCAGTAAGTCTGAATGAATTGAGTCATCTGACTTGATTTTTGACCCTCATACTTAAAAAAAAGACTGCAAACTGCATAGTTTCTGGTAAGAAGTGGTAGAAATACAGTAACTGCTGGGGCCAATCACACAGCACCAGCTGCGCTGAGTCGGGCATGCCATCAGCATGCCCCAGGATCGGCTGCCTTTCTGGATCAGGTCTAGCCATTTACATAATGTCAACAGTCTGTATGAGTGCAGAGGAAATATTTCAAAGGCCAACTGAAGAAAGGAAAAGTCAGAATCACATCTGAGGACTTTGAAGACACAACTGTTGAGTTTAACACCCACTGGCAGCACTGTCTAAAAAGGGCTCATATTCCTCAGAAGGAAAAGGCAGCCAAAGACATCGAATATGACACCAGGGAAACATAACCTGGGGCAGCAAGATGGCAAAGTGGGGCGGTCTGTCCTACAGACAAACACCCTGACATCCACCCTGAAGTTTTCAGTATCCCCCTGCTGAAGTGCAAGGCATTAGCTTCAGTGTACAATCATGGGGAAACGTGTGTACATGTGCAATATTTAGTATAACTTGAATTGGGATTAAATATCCTCATGTGTGTTTTGTGTGATGATGTTTGCTCCTTTCGGTGCACACATGCAATATATCGGTGAGTATGCAAATCTATGTTTGAGTATGCATATGTCTGTCTCTTTGAATGGTTGAGAGACCGTTAGGGAGCGAAGAAGAATTTTGTTGATTTGTTCAAGTCTGTCTCTCTGTGTATGGTTTGTGTGAGCTGAGATGTTCAAATTAAAAATGTAAATTAAGGAATTAAAACAGTGGCTAGTCATGTGAGAGGTGATTAAATTCATAACACAGCCACAGGGATGAAAGAAGAAGAGAGAGGGAAAGTATTCTGAATTAATTTGCCTTACACCATCACATCTCACATGACTTGTTTAATCATTGTATAGTATGTTGTCATCTTTCATTATAATGTAACGCAATGTCTGCAGTCTTCACACTGCATTTACCTCAGGGAAGTATAAAATTGAGTCTGTGTGTTTGCATACTTTATTCACATTTTCAAGTGTGGTGTTGATGGGCAATTTTGTCCCACGATGCCATGCACAGCAGAAACTGAGGATTTAAGCATGTATATAAATGCAGTACTCAGTATTAGCTTGTACTATGGAAATAGGACAAAGCACATCTGTTCATTCATCCATCCAGTCACTTAGCTTGCTCCGAGTCATGGTTCAATGAGTCTGTCTTTGTTAAAGGTTAAAAAACAATGGTCTTGTTATTGTTCATCATCTAATCGCTTCAGCAACAATGGCTACCAGCAATTCATGTAAAGCATAATTGAAAATTAGATTTGAAATTGAGCTATTGAGAAAGAGGGGGAGGTAGAGAGACAGAAAGAAATATTCATTGTTCTACTTTGGCAATGACGTGTTGTTATTTGTGCCATATAGAGCCAAGTGAAACTGAGACAACAGGGAAAGACAGACAGAGAAAGACCATCTCTGGAGAGACAAATCTCTCAATAGAAAAATACAGAAAGGCATACAGAGTGATAGAGGGAAAGATAAGAGAACAGAAGTAAAATGGAGTTTGAGAACACTACTTTTAAGATTATGGTAGAGAAATG
Organism: Morone saxatilis; assembly: GCF_004916995.1. Classification (NCBI taxonomy): domain Eukaryota; kingdom Metazoa; phylum Chordata; class Actinopteri; family Moronidae; genus Morone; species Morone saxatilis. Next base: position 7,355,713 of record NW_023339774.1, on the reverse strand, counting down.
GAGAATTTTGGACAGAAATACAAGGGCAGCGAAAAAAGAGGGAAGAACAAGAGGCTGATGTAACTTGCAGGGCATTTGCCATTTTAAAAAGCAGAGGCTCTCGGGCTTCTAATTACACCAGAATACATGTCAAGTTACACACACATACACATACAGACATAGTGTCCCTCCTGATTGCCTTGCAGTCATGTTGTAAACAAAGCTATCATCATGCTGGCAGTACTGAGATTGGATCAGGAGAGAGTGAGAGTAAGGGGGCGCAGGATGGATCGATACGTATGACAGCAACAGAGGGTAAAGGGGGTGAGACAGCAGGAGACAGAAGAGAGAGGATGACGAGATGGAGAAGCAGGTGTTGAGGGAGAAGACATAAAAAAGAATGAAATGTTCTTTGAGCATTTGTTTTAGCTTAGGTCACACACTCCATCTGCTTATAATCTTAGTTAAAAGTAGGTAATGTTTTAATGCCATTAGGGCACTATGAAAAGTAACTCGGATACTAAAAAAGTATGAATTTCTTGGTGGGTATCCAGTTGGGTGTGTTTAAGTTGAACTTAACTGAGTGTGTGATGTGTAGGTAGCTTTGCAAAGCCAGCCAAAATCTCTCAAGCTCAGTAGCATGCGTGTATGTGTGTGCATAAGGCCTGGGGCTCACATTTAGATAATTCGATTGAAGAATGAGTTTATAGATCAGAGTTTGTGTGTGTAAGTGCAAGTATGTATGGTTGCAGGTGTGTGTGTGTGTGTGTGTGTGTTAGAAAATGTGATTTATCTTGTGTGTTACCGCATGAACAGTCTTTAATCTGCTGTGTCGATTCTTTACCTGGCTGCGCCTCTTTGACCACAAATTCACACAAACTAGCTGACATGTGCAAATTAACATACACACAAACACTCACACTCACACACACACACACACACACACACACACACTCTCAGGTCCCTGAGGCACTCACATGTCTGTAAGAGAAGGTGTGAATTCGGGGTCACAGATTCTTTTATTGTCTCTGTTGTGTGTCCACAACAGAGACAAGAAGATATGAAACATACAAGATTAATTTGTGCTCGATAAAAGTGTCTATGACATTGACAGCAATAACTTGAATTCATGCACTGTACATTTATTGAATATCTGTCTGTTTGTGTGTGTGTGAAAGCAAGCAAGGCCCAGTGAGGCAGATGGGTACAGCAGCTGTACTGCCAAGGCTATTTCATGACTGGATACCCAACAATAAATCCATACTAAATGCAAAAATGAACACCTGTAAAAAATCTAACTGTTCCACAGAGGCCTTCTCACAGTTCCTGGTATTACTTTACACTGGTAGACATAGTTGAGATATCTAATCCATCAGTCCAGCATCGATTCTGCATGACTACTGCAGTAACCACTCCAAGCTGTTATGTTCTGAATTTATTGATCCAAGAACTGAAGAGGACTTCCTAAAAAGGAACTCATGTTTTTCTGTTGGCTGGTTACTAGACCATTCTTTGCAAGGGCGTAATTTCCACTTTTTCAGGTTGATTTCCTCACTAAAATCTCTCCAAACAGAATCTTATACTATCCAGCTGCTGAGAGGAGCTAATCAACATGTTGAAACACTCATCTGAGTTGCCTTCAGTTATTGCTCTGCGCTCAGAGCACTAAGATTAACGAGCAACAGCCAGCAGTGCTTTGCAGACTATTTTCAGGCCTGGGTTTAACCTCTCAGGCTACATACAGTCTGCATTACCTTGATGCTGGAGATTTTTGTGGCTGAGCCTGAGGGTAAGACTGCAGGCACTATTCATAGTTTAAATAAACACCTCCACCCTTTCTGCATTATTTCAGAAGTCATATTTGCGCCATAGAATGTATGAATAAGAATGGACTTAGTATCTGTGACGTCATCGGTTGTTAAAGAGCCGTTGTGAAGCTCAGTGTTGTCGACCCTGGCTGTTGCCACCTTGGCAGTCCTTGCTCTAATGATACTATTGCATTGACTTCATTTTAGAGCCATGTTGTGTAAGTGCATAACTAGAGCTAATAAGTAAGATACCTGCATAATATGTGTCAGTGTCTTGTTTTCCATTTCTACATGTTACATTCACAACATGCAATTTATTCCCTCTGCTTCTAGTGTTTGTGCTAAGAGCTACCGTCATCTGCATTGTACACATTAAAACACTTCTCTCCCCAGCTCTTCCTATTAAAAGGTCCAGTGTATAACATTTATGAGGCTCTATTGATGGAATGAATGGAAGGATGGAATATAATATTCAAAGGTATGTTTTAATTAATCACCGGAAAATGAGAATCATCGTGTTTTTGTTACCTTACAATGAGCCAGTTTTATCTGCAGAGGGAACAGATCCTCTTTAATGGAAACCACCATGTTGAACCATCATGTTTCTACAGTAGCCCACAATAGACAAACCAAACACTGGCTCTAGATAGGGCCTTTTGCTGTGTCTTAAACATATTTTATAGGGGTGTAACAAAAGACGATTTGAATCGGAAAATCGATTTTGATTTAAAAGATGCGAGTGCATCGGTACACGGACTAATAAATCTGTCTTGTTGTAGCT
>NW_023339774.1:7350232-7353045 GCF_004916995.1 Morone saxatilis | reverse complement strand
CGAATCGTCTTTTATTGGAGAGATACACACCCCTAATATTTTATCACACCATCAGGCCCCTGAAACAAACTCAGAAAAGTTGCAGATAAACATTTAGGAAATAAAATAAATGAGTTCTTGAGAGCACAGCAGACAGTACAGTATCCAAGCTCTCTTCTGCACTATTGGACAGATCTGAGCTTTGGAAGAAACTGTATAAACCCCTTTTTGAGTCTTTAAGAACCTCTGTTATTGGCCCCCATCACAGCGGTCAAGATGCTCTGCAGTAATCCTGCAGCCGGTGGAAATTCATTATTGCTACGGGACACTTACGTAGGACATTCACTTACTCCCTATGTCAGTCTGCCTTCCAGATATTTGTGTGTATTCATATTTAGGAGATGGAGAGTGTAAAAAGGTTGAGAAACAACACTTGCAGAATTTAATTTAGTTTAGTCAAAAAAATTCACCTAGAGTCACCAGCAACACTCTTCACTGTGGTGCGACATAAATTGTTTTTGTTGTTGTGCTACCTTCACAGTGACCGTACCCAACACTCAAATGCAATGAGCTGCTCCGGCTCAGAATGCCTGCCAAGTAAATTAACTGCTATTGTTAATCTTTGTTGTCACAGACGGCCTGCTAATTATAAAAATGTGAATCTGAATGCAAAATTATGCTAACATAATTTTCTCTTTTGTTTTGGATTCTGGTATTTTGTGTCAACACTATGACCAGTTCACAGCTGTCCATACACACATAGACACACAAATTGATTTATGAATAACACATGACTTCTGCATATTTATTCTAATAACCAGTCTCTATTATCTTATTAGCCACATTCCAAAAAATATTGACGTGTATTTATTCTTAACACTTACTGTCTCAGTCATTTGCTTTGTTATTCAGTACATAGTAATACAGGCATACATTCACACACAGGGTGAAAAATACAAACATAGAAAATTATATTTGCAAGCAAGAAGAACAAGGCAGCAATAGCCGGCAGCAGCTATTAATATTAAATGTCTGCATTGATTTCCACAGGTGAATACACACACTCATATTTACAGTAAATTCATCTCAGGCACTCTGAATAAACAGTGTACTAGTTTACCCCTTAAGCAACCAAAAGTAAGGGTGCAGTTATTTCATATTCTCACTGCAGACTGAATTCAGTATGAATCCTGACCTTTACATGTTTGCCAACACTGAGCTCCAGTCCAATTAATTATATTTTCTGAACACTTATAACATTTGACACAGGATAGAGGAGAAATATTTCTAAATAATGAAAAAGTTTTCCTTTTTTTCATATCATTTCACAAAATGGGTATCAGAACATGGAATAGTTCTCAAATCCCCAAGTCCAGTTCACCACTTTTCCTTCCTTGGACCAGTTTTGATAGGTACTGACCACTGCAGACCCAGGACACCCCACAAGAGCTGCAGTTTTGGAGATGCTCTGACATAGTAGTCTAGCCATCGAAATTTGGCAAATGAAAACAATGATCATTTATTCTTGAAGAAAGATTACATTTTTTTGTTTTTTTTAGAAATGTGGATAGCCTGTGGCATGTAGCATATACTCGACTGCCCTTATAGTTGAAATGAATGAAAGAAATGTACAAAGTGAGTAAAAGTTGGCACATCTTGCAGATTGTGATTAGGCAGCAACTATTTAAAGCTGAAATCCTTATCTTTCAAAATGATCTCGCTGTTGAACTTCAGAAAGCACTATGAAGCAGCCAGTGTCACTTTCATGTCATCTCAGCATCGTCATTCACTGTTAATGTGCCAGATTTTGCATTCACCACCATGTAATGCGGTACAAGAATGATGTATAGATCCTATGTTATAATAACAATCACTATAGTTTATTTATTGTTTCTATGGCATTTGATTGAACCCATGTGCTACCAAAGAGAGAGATTTCACAAAGTAAGCTGACTTTGAATTTTTTTCTCCAAATACAGGTCAATCTGTCCTTGAACTTTGCTGAACTTGCACTGCTGGTGAGTCATGTAAGCCTGTGGGAACAGGAGACAGACTTGACCCAGCCACAACCCTCCTCTTCTTCCTCTCTTCCACCATCCGTCCCTTCCTATTTTTCTTTATCACTTTGTCTCCTCTCGACATGTGGTATTAGTCCCAACCTCCCCCTCTCTTTGCACTCTCTACGGTCACGTCCTTCTCCTCGTCCACTTTCTCCTTTTCATTCTTCCTAAAAATATTTCCCCTTTTTCGTACTAAAACAGAAGAAGGTTGACAGTAATGACATGCAGCAGGGTTGTGAACAGGTTTTGATCTGGTTAAGCGGGGACAGAGGCACAAACAGAAAGGCTGAATCCAAATGTCCAAACTTGCCCACACTTGCAGATTTAATGTGTTCCCAGGAAGTCTGTGGGTACTTCCTCAGTCCACAATTCATGAAGTCTATAAAGGTAAATTACATGTAGTAGATGTGATGATATACAGGATAATTTTAATAGTAATAATAATATGTACCATACATTTGAATACAGCATCCGTAATGATGTTTATATGTAGATATCAAAACAAACCGAGTCTCAAAATGACCCCAAACCACAAAACTATAACTGTGATAGAAACAGAGGACAGTAGGACTCCAGTCTGCCCAGCAGGAGAGGCGCTTCATTGTGTACTGGGATTTCATAATGAAACTATGAGCATTATGTGTGGAAGGCATCAAAATGTGAGGTAAAAAAATTTACTAGTATAGGCTGATAATGATTGGTAGACAGGTAATATGAAAATGAAACTTAAGAGTGCAAAGCAAATGGGCAAGCAGAAAAGAGCATGTTGAGTAG
>NW_023339774.1:7349302-7350145 GCF_004916995.1 Morone saxatilis | reverse complement strand
ATTTATTGTTTTGTTTTTATTTTTTACCATGGTATCACACTGGGTGACGAGAATGGTGGAATTTCACTGGTTTGGATAAAAAGGCATTGAGACAGGATAGCTACTCCATGCCTTCTTCTCATGCCTTCAGTGCACTGATTCTAAAATTAACTTGCTTTCTGTCTGAAAACATGTTTACACTGTATAGGTCCATCCTAAATAAAGGGACTGTTACCTTCACAAGGGTTGAGGTAGCTTCCTCATGGCTAACCTCAAATTGCAGACAAACACGATGCAACCTTTTGAAAAACTGCAAGGTTGTTTTTTAGCTCTTTTTTACTGTAGTTACATTTTTTTTTTTTTAACTTCATGTTAATACTTCATCATCAGTAAAAATGTACTTGAACTACTTGGAAAGTATACTGACACTAAACCCTATTCCTAATCAACACAAACCCAACAAAAATCTGTGATTAGGTGGACTTTCTAAAATAAACTAGTAAACTAGTACTTTAATATAGTGGATAGTAATGTTGGTGTGTGACTATTAAAGTAGATTTATAGGCACATGCTTCATAATTTAAATCATTTTTTTACTTAGCCATAAGTCTGTGTATTGGAGATTGAGAAGAGAATAATAGAGTGAAAACCTAACTGAAGGAAATGAGAGTGAAAGGTATGGAGGTCTAGTGTACTATGCCCAAAGGAAGCACAGGTCACTGGGTGTGAGCGGCAGAGAAGAGAGAAGGAAAAGGAAAGTGAGAAAGAGAGTGAGAGAGGCTTTGTTTAGTGTTGTCAAGGGAGAGGACAGGTCTTTGTAGGTTTTATTTCTTGGACAGGAAGACTATTAATCTGTCCAGGCAG
>NW_023339774.1:7341554-7349202 GCF_004916995.1 Morone saxatilis | reverse complement strand
GGGGGGGGTGGCTTAACAGAGGGAGGGAAGGAGATAAAAGAATGCAGGGACAAGGGGAAGAAGAGATGAGATGGAGGGTCCCTCCACTGAGAAGAGAAGAAGGAGGTGGGAGGAACTGAGAGTGCAGGACAGTAGGGAAGAATGAATGATGAAGGAATGAAGGTTTGGGGTAGGAATCCATGCACAGAGGAAGAGAGGGAGAAGAGAAGACATGTATGGGAAGAAGCAGAGCCCTCACTGACCAGAAGACAGCAACATCATCAATCTGCCCCAAAAACTTCACCCTGAGGAGCAACAGATCACACAGGAGGGAACAGAGAGAGAAAGAGAGGAAGCAGAGAAAAAGGAGGATACAAGAGGGATGGGAGTGGAAAGAAGATACTGAGAGGACAGTAGGGAGAGGTTTTTAAGGATTTTTTAAAGCATCATAAACAATAAATATTGTACAAACTGACAAACCTTTTGCCTTTGCACGCAGCCGTAGAGTGGTGTGGGGTGAAGAAATAATCAAAGTAACTTTCATTCATGTAGCACTTTTCAATCACTAAACACAAGTTCTTTCTAGGTAAGGCACGTGGTATTATGAGAGCAACTGGATATAGAGATAAAAAACAGTAATATGTGAACATGAGATGAACAAATGAGAAAATATTCCACTGTGCATGGCTCTATTTGGTGGAGATCATGGGGACTCTCTCCTATAGCTAGACCCTAAAATTGGATTTGCACAGCTCCCTGGCAGCAGGGACAAAAGACACATGAGCAACCAGGGTACATTGTGGATTTTCTCTCCTCCACCTCTTTTTTTATCCTCTTAACAGAGGGGAACATGGTTTCTTGGAGCTGTAGTATCTCCTTTCCTGGTAGTTGGACTGTAGAATCACTGGTGAGCAAAAGGCAACAAAAGAAAAACAATGCTTAGACCTGACTGTGGCAATCTGATGGAGTCAGAAGATCCGTGTTAAAAAGGAATTACAATTTGGATTTATAAATAGCTAACATGGCTAAATTCTGGACAAAGAGAGCAATTTGTCCCCCATAACTGTAAATCATTGGAAATTATAATTGTAGATGTGATAAAGATTATTCGCGTGGCTCAAGGGACTTAAACAGTTCTTGACTAGAGCGCGTCTTTTTTACCATCTCATCATAATTGGACTGTGACGAAGATCTTCTCACAGTTAACAACTCCTGTCATAAGATGAACATCAGTCACGTAATACAAGTCAGATGTGTTTAGAAGAGGGAAAACCCTAAAACTAACACAGAGTGAGTGCGACGGTTGGTTAGAGAGTAAAAATTTGTAACCTGAGCGAGGGCTGGAGCCCAGAACTGTGAAGACAGAAGGCAACCATCCATATTTCCTGTGCTGCAGTGATTTATGTGTTCAAACACACCTGCGGATAAGCACATGTGGACATGTGCATAGTCACATGCACACAGACATGTGATCAAACACATACATGTGTGCATGTGGAGGCCATGTTGTTACTCCCAGCACACACATCAACACACAAGCTAGACTGCTTGTGAGGACATTCACCAGAAAACCTGAAGCCAAGTTCAATCCTAAAATAAATGACAAACCTCATGGCGACTGAGAGTCTGAACAAACTGATTTTGGTCCTTGCAAAACACACCACACACACACATAAACACTGGCTCATCCTCTCATGTCTCAGAGTTGATGTAAGGATTTTTTCACCAGTGTGGTATTCCCTCATCCACTTAGCCTTTAAAACATGTGTGACACACACACACACACGCGCACACAAACACACTGAAGAATTTAAATTCAAAGAAAACTGATGAAAGAATAATAAAGCAACAAAACAAAACAGTTAACTTAATTCTTGGAGTGTTTTTTGAGGATTACTGAAAAGGCGATCAAACTCAAAAGAATATCCAGGCACATTTTGTTGTGAAAATACACACACACAATGAATTTGATCATACTGAGATTAAGATGATACTACCAGAATGGTATGCTTTCATACAGCATACAAAAATCTGTAAAATAATCATTACAAAACTTTTCACTCGCTTACACTTTAATAGGTGAAATGTAAACGCACACAGCATGACCTTAGCTTTTGCAAGGTAATGAACTCATCCAGCACATTTTAAATGAGCTTTTTCCATGGTGTAAAATTATACAAGTGTTACAATGTCTAACATCTCTCGTCTCGCTGTACATCATTGAAAGTGAAATAAAACTTCCTCTGCACATCATGAAAATCTTTGAGTAAATTCAAAAAAGGATTTACTGATTCTCCGCATGAGGCTTCTTTTACACTTCCTGAATCTCTTAGAAAAACATACAAACTCAGCCGTGTTGCATTTCAATTACTCCGGGTTGTAAAAGATGGAGAACATCGGTTTTACATCTCAATCGTGCCTGATTTACGATGGCCCCTCTCTCCGAGGGATCCTGCACCTGTGAGTAATATCCCTTAAGTGTGTGTGTCTGTGAGTGTGCACGCATATGGAAGCGTGTGATATCCAGTCACAGTGGAGCAAGAGTCTCAGTCTGTGAAAGGAGTTGACAGTGCAAAACAAGTAGATTAGCTATGAATCCCTCTCACTCTCTCTTTCTTGCACTTTCTCTTGAAAACAGATGTGTAGAAACACACATACACACAGACTTGCACAATTTTTAAAAACATGAAAGAAGAGATTGATTGAGTAAGCAACCAGGAGACATTTCCTGGCTATGAATCAGGCTCATGATGGAAAGTGTTGCTTTTGGAGTGCCGATGCACAAGTGGCCTGGACGATGCACTTTGATTGGGCTGCATTCACTCGCTGCACAGTGACTCTCAGAGCAGTAGGGAAGTAGAAATCAGTGCTGCTTACCGAGAATGGCTGCAGAATCTGAGGGGCTGGAGGGTCCATAGAGTGGGAGGACATGAATGGATAGGAAAAAGAGTGCATGAATGGAGATTTAAGATTTGGGGTTATAAAGAAGAATAGATAAAAGTGTAAATGTGAACAGAAAGGACTGAGGAGTGGTAGAATCTAAAAAATGTAAAGGCTGCAGAGGAGAAATATATGAGCCGGTGACTGTGCTGATTGATGGATGGAAAGATAGAGAAATGAATGGTGGGATTTAGAGATGGGTGAATGGAGACAGGCATGGAGGGAGACAAAAATGATAATGGAAGATTGACAGTTAAATGAGTAATTCCATTTCAATCTAACTGTGCACTGCAAAAGCCAAACATTTTTAGTAATTTTAATTCCCACTTCACGGGAGATCTAGAAAAATAAAAGCTGCAACAGACAAAGAAGTATTCTTGCTGTTTTTGCATGATGGTCTTACTTTTTGTTTGTTTCTGGCTCCCAGGCGAGCATTTGATAAACTGGTGAGAGAAAAAAACAAACATGTTTTGTTGGAAATTTTGTCAGCGTTTTGTTATATAAAAAACCTTCTTTTCTTCCGTTGTTATTGCTTTTGCTCTGCAGCCATTTGCACATGATCAATCTCAAAGGAGAAATTGGCATTTGCTTGATGAGATGGAAACCTGTATTAAATTGGCCGGTCACCCTGAGAATCTTAATGCTGAGGCTAAGATCCTTAGATTGGTTATATTCTTATTTCTTGTCTTTTTTTCCCATAGATAGTTCACCCTCCAAGAACATAATGACTAAATGACCTTTGTAATAATAATGGTTACTGGATAACAGCTTTGTCATATTTTATAAAAGTAAAAATAAACGATTCACTTTCCTTCAAAGTTTAGCTCAAGAACACTTAGTAACACTAAGTCCCCCCTGCTTATTAATATAGCATTAATAAACAGTATAAACATTTAATAAATGTAGTTGTAGGTAGATACAATTATTTAATGTAATTGTCAACAACTATAACTTTTCCTATGGTCACCTATAGGTGGTAATGAACAGTTCATGAATGGCAATATAGTAAAACACAGTTATAATAATATCTCCTAACTGCATATGTTATAAAACATTGATTAATTAAACGTTTATATAGTGCTTGTAAATGCTGGATAGGGCAAACGTAAAATAAAGAGTTATCGAACATAATATAGGACACTCTCTTTAGTCAGAGGATAGCCACCAATTACCGATCCGTCGTGCAAATAGGTATAACTTTTTTTATCCTTCATTTTATGCCAAGGAATTACAAGGGCACAAAATCAGGGTTTCATTTTTGCAGGGTACAAAATCCAGCAAAATGATTAGATTTTTGATGATTACATTATTGTGTGACTATATGGCAGTGTATTTCAGCACAGTCAAATTTTACCGCAAGTACTTGCTTACATATTTGTGTTTTGATCAAAGCTGTGCACTGATAGACTGACATTGCCAACCATAGAGCCATCCCACTAGCATGGCTAGATGCTAATTTTGACAAACAGAAGTTTCAGACTAATCACAGGATTTCTTCATGAGACAAAATGACAAGTTGATGAGCTGGCAGAGAAATAGCTCTGCCACTTGATGCAAATGAGCCCACAGTTGGTTGGTTTGCTACAAAATATCTTTGTTATTATGTTCTGCTTCTAAAGTCTTTGGCCAAGATATTACAGAACATGAACATTTGTGAATCTGGCAGGCTGAATTTTAATTTTGGACCATCAACCCCTAATAACACAGTATTTTAATTATTTATGCTTCAGTTAACAATGAACCACAGAGAAAGACAGAAACAACTTGACATACTGTAGGACAGAATCTCAGTTTAAAGCCATTTGACTGTTGCAGCTGTATGCAGAAAATCAGCCTGCCATGCTATATTATTTTCTATGGATGAGTTTATCATACTCCAGCACTTCAAAATCAGTAGATCAGGTTTTGTCCGCTTTATTGGCTTGTCTTGTAGAGATAAACAGGGAACAACATAAAGACAAAGACACCAAGTTTGCATGCTCCTTGTAAAACAGCCATCTGCATGGGCTGTGAGAGGAGGAAATGACAGCAGGTTGGTGGTCTGGTGCCACTTGATGGAGATGAATATTGAACTGGTTGGTTTGCAAGAGATTGTCTTCATCTCAGTCTGCCCATAACAATTCTTTTTTTCATTGTGTGTTGAGCATTTGTCAGTTTGGCAGACTTTTTCTTGGGCTGCTCCCTCCAACACAGCATTGTTTTGGAGAATTATTTTTGACAGTTTTGCTTTAGTATGCATTGGGGAGTTTATGGGAGATGAGATATGGCAAAGGCAGTTGAGGAGAGGAGTGCAAAAGTGATTAGGGATGCCACTGTTAACTGTAGCGCCTCGATTCAAGTTGAATTTTGTAAACATCTGTCCTGCTGAAGTGTCTATGGGCAGAAGCAATGAATTCCTACCAGCTGCAGTAATGCTGCTCAGCAACAGAGCAAAATTTGTGCAGCTATGGAGTTAGGAAAGTGATATATTGCAATTCTATCTATTGCAAATCAATACAGCAGCTCAGCCATAAGTTCGACCCCTACACAGTTTATAATGTTAAGGTTTTTGTTGGCAGATTTGAAAAAAAGTCAATTTATGTTTATTACTGAGGTCATACTGCTTATTCTCATGTTTTTGTGGGCAGAATATCAGAAATACCTGTGCAGTCCTGCAACAACATAACATACGTATGACTGAATTAACACTAATATTATTGCAAAGAAGGTGAGAAAGAATGACAACAGATGGATTGAAGAATAGTTCTGCAACAAGAGATAAATATTTACTAAGGGTTACTTTTTTCTCTTTCAAAAAATGTTGTGTCCAAATAGGGAAGGCTTGGCAAAATTGCCTGGACTGATCTTTGCACAATAGATTCTAGGAACTCACAGTTGTGTGGAAGAACTCAATCAAGGAGGCCTATGAGTATAAGAAACTATGCAATGTGGAGCTGGCAGTGGAAGCAAAACAGCATGGCTGGAATACCAAAGTCCATGGCGAAGTGGGAAACAGATGATTTGTGGCTTCACGGACAGGCTCTGCAGCAAACCATGAGTTCAGTCTCAGAGGCAGCTGAAAGAAGCAGCCATTGCATATGGCTCAAGTTAAAGGACTCTTTCTGGTCTCCAAGAACATCATCATGTTCTTGCGTGATGGAGGGTGTCCACTTGAGGACCCCGACCTGTAAATTGCCCCACTCCCAACAACAATGCTGATCTCATGTAAGTCCTCTCCACTTATTTGCCAAAGGGATTGTTTAACATAATGTCCTGTGTATCAAACAGAGTAAAACTAAGCATATGCTGGCTTAGTGCCCCACAAGATCACTTTATGAAATCAATCGTAACCTGATAACCAGTTATGGCATCTTGTGTCATAGTATTAACTTAAAGGTAGCTATTCTTATCATACTAGTGTTAGTTGCTCTCCAACCAACATCAATATGACAGTGTCCTTTTTAAAAAGTACCCCCAACTATAAATATGTCCAGTGTCCACTGAGCAAGACTTACCAGTACACCATTATACTGTACCTACTTGCAGCTCGGTAAGATCTTGGTCAAGTTATCATAACGTTTTGAATCAGATGCTTCTTAACCCCAGTTCCTGCTCCCTTAAATTTCTGACATGTGTGGCTTCTATTTAAAGAATAAAAACACTGTTTCAGCCACCAGCCCTATTTTTTTCTTTTCAGCCAGGCATGGACAACGGAGAGAACATTCCCAATGTCAGATCGCAGTAAGGGCCCTTTTCTACTTGTTTCCCTGCCATAATTTACATAATGCATGATGGCATGGATGTTTTACAACACATGAGTCATAGAGAAAAAAAGAAAAGAAAAACATTGTCTGAATTTTAATTATCTGGGGATAAATTAATCTTAAAAGTTCAAGGGATTTTTAGAGAAACACAATGTTATGTTTAGCATTGCTTCTAAGTGATGGGATAAGGTAAGGGTTAGTTGTCAGTCCTTCTAATGCTTTCGTACAGGCTATGTTTCCAGACAGCAGCCAGCTCATGCTTCTGCTGTATCCCAACCTAGGGCTATTAAGTGTCTCTGCCACCCAACAATGCTTGGACAAAGCCTTTTGCTCTAAGATGCAGTGCACTGGCAAGCAAAGGCACGCAGAGGGGATATAATCTTCATTTCAAATTGTGACAATGTCAAGAGACATTGTGTAAGCCCCAGGCCAAAAAAATGAGGAGGAAAATCTTAAGCCAAAGCCTGCACACTCATATGATTCAGTCATGAGTGAATCATTGGCAAGCAATGTGATCCATCTAAATTGACCATGTTAAATTCATGACTGATGTGAACAGTTAAGGTGTGTGTGTGTGTAATTAGAGATGACAGTCATTTGATTCTTGATCGGGGAGAAGAGAGCATGGCCAATCCAGACCCAGTCCCGCATTAAGCTAGCAAGCCTGATCGCCTCTATGTTATTCACGTTTTTGCTCCTTCGCTCAGGCTTTTTAATGTCTTTCACCATCTTCCCTGTATTACTTTCCCCTCTTTCCCTTCATGGCTCCAGCTCATAATTATCACCTCTATGCAACATTTGAAGAGAAATGTTGCAATCCTCTGAAAAGAATTACATTTGAAAAACTCAACAGTGACTTTACAGATGTCCAGTCCACGAACCTGACTGTCAGTAGTTTATATTGACTGCTTTCAATTCAGGAAATAGCTTCCAAAACAATTGAATTGTCCACTCAGGCACTCGTGTAGGCCTGTCACGATAACAAA
>NW_023339774.1:7338285-7341454 GCF_004916995.1 Morone saxatilis | reverse complement strand
AGTTTGACTTGGGTGGAGGAACTTGGCAGCTGTTGGCTCGTGATTTCCTGTGATCATCATTCATTTAATGGCTGGTTCTCCACTGTTTTGTTTTCCTCTCTCTTTCCTTGTGTACTGTTTTTTTTTCTGTTAACTTGAGTGCGTGAGCGTCATTATCTCTTGAGGGAGTTAAAGGTGGAGTTAGTCATCTAGGAGTAATATGGTGGATTGTTAAGTATCATTCCTAGGTTGTCAAATACCAACGCTCTGGGTTATGGTAAATGATAATTAAATAAAATGGCTTGGAGCGAGCCACACAACAAGACAGGTGTTCAGCTGACCCCAGATGCTTATGTCCTTGTTCATTAGTAAGTCAACATATACATTCAGTTCATCATTCACCAAAACATTATCATGAAAAGCGCAACACTGGTAGGAGACAGGCACCAGCCTCAAACCCAGAGCAATAAAGAGCAAGGTTACGCATTGAATATTAAATTAAACAAACACCATTGAAACTGCTGTAGTATGTTGAAAAAGGGTTCCAAGGTTTCTCATGCTTTGCCTCCCACACTTTAACACAAAAGCAATAATGCAGCAGTCCAGAAAACATATTAAGAACCAAAATAAACTCTTATAAATTCCTTAAGCCTTTTTTGGTGGGCTCAGAGGATGTGGGCGGATACGAGCAGAGAGGGGAAGGGAGTGACTGAGGTAGCCTGTGTGTGTATGCATTCGTGTATATGAGTGTGTGTTTGTGTGTTAAGGTGAGAGGAGGAGGAAAAACATTTCCTGTTCTTTACTGTCTAAAGACTGGAGGTAATAAACACACTTACAGGCTCCAGCTCTAGACTGTGAATGTGTGTGGGGAGTTGGCATCTGGCATCCAGCACCAGGACATAAAAAATGTACAAAAGGGAGGCGTAATCTCTCTTCCTCTTTCACACACATACAAGCACACATGAGCATGTGCACCCATGCATACTCACTGAGGATAGTGCTTGAGGTCAGACTGCAGGACGTAGAGAACAAGTGGTGAGGTATGGCCTGACCCACTGGGCTCTAGGACCAGACTTCAAAAGGACTATGCCAATGTTTTGTATGTTTCAGCCCATTTACTACAGGTTACCCATACTTTGACCATTTTCTAAAACATTCCATACAATGACTAGCAACCGCTGTGTGGAGGCTGAGGATAAATAAGTTAGGTGCTGTTTATTTCCAGAGGTATTTTAGTGCTAGTTAGCTAACTCAGTCAGATAATAATAGCCCAAACATTTAAAACAAGGTTTGGGATGATTTATTGAAGATCTATAGATTAGAGTATTCCAGTGCTGCTTTTATTGATCGCAGGCAAATGTTCATCTGGTGGCTCATTATGCATTCATGAGCTGGGTCTTGGGTCCCAAGCAGGAGACTCATCAGGGGTTGCGATGTGTGCATGGCCTTTTTTAAGCTAGTAGTCTCAACATAGAGTAAATTAAAAACGAATAAACGTTTAAGAACCCTTGATTTAAATACATTTGGCCTATTTAATATATACCGCAGCAGACATAATGCAGTAAGCAATCTCATTACATGTGACTATGACATTTTGTGTGTTAAGTGCGACCACAATGGTCTGGGATGTGTCCTTTAAGGCCTCTTCTTTTCTGTTTTCTGTTCTGGTTTCTGTGTTGTGTAAAAGTCATCACTCACCAACAGAATATAGAACCAATGGAGTGTGACAATCAAAAGAGAAAAATGGCCTGTACTGCCCAAAATTGTTCACCGAAGCATGGACAATATTTCTATGGAGAGAACAGAACTATAAAAGATTTCCAACACCATTGCTGCCTTCATAAAAATGAGTTTCTTAAACAGAGTGACCTTCACTGAAATGAAGCTTGAATGAGATATTCAAGCATCATATATCGTTACAAAAACACATTAATTTCCACATCATGACAGACTTTATCCTCAGCCCTTCCTCAAAAATTCACACACTTGGTCATTACTGATCACTTTTGTATCATCTGCACATTAAAAGTAGATAAAATTGTGGACCAGAAGTGCTCAGGGTTGGGTCCTTCATCTGCCCTTCACGTAATGCGATGTCCCAGCCAAACATCAAGATCACCTCTGCTCATCTGTTCTTTTCCTCCAGAGTTTGATCTGACAGCTACTCTGGCCAAACGTGGGCCTGTAATCTGACTCTATCTTAAGTGCCCTCTCCCTTTTGGAGTACTTTCTATTTCTGCGGCCAGTACAGTAAAATCTTTCCCCACTCACTTCCCTGTCCTCAAGGGAAAGACTGGCACAGGAATTGATTTTAAGTTAATAAAGCTGGCCGTATAAAAGACGCTGGTATGATGGTAGTAAAAGTGGAGGTGGGTGAGGGAAACCCTGTTTTATGGGATGCTGTTATTTTTTCTTCATCAGCATTCAGGCCGAATTGATTTTGTTATAGGGAAGAAAAGGACACTGTCTGTAGATGGAGAAACTGTGACTGGTAAAGAACAAAAATCCATGTGTTTCCCAAGTATAAAAGCTGAATGGATTTAACAGCTTAGACTAGAACAGAAAACATGAAGCACTATCTCTTAATACAGAAATTCTAGTGCAGGTTTTGTCTAGAAGAATCAAATTGAATCAAATTTTGCATTTGCACCAGAAACTGCATTGTCAATATGCCAGTAATGCTCACATTGCTAGTTATTCTCTAATATAAAGTAAATTAAATACAAATTTGCCATTGAAACATACACCGATCAGCCATAACAATATGACCACTGATAGGTGAAATGAATAACGCTGATTATCTGGTTATCATGACACCTGTCAGTGGGTGGGATATATTAGGCAGCAAGTGAACATTTTGTCTAGAAGATGATGTGTCAGAAGCAGGAAAAATGGGCAGCATCAGCATTAGAGCGACTTTGACAAGGGTCAATTGTGATGGCTAGACGACTGGGTCAGAGCATCTCCAAACTGCAGCTCTTGTGGGGCGTTCCCGGTCTGCAGTGGTCAGTACCTATTAAAAGTGGTCCAAGGAAGGAAAAGGGGTGAACCGGAGACAGGGTCATGGGTGGCTCATTGATGCATGTGGGCAGTGAAAGGCTGGCCCATGTGATCCAGTCCAATAGACAAACTACTGTAGCTCAAAATGCTAAAAAAGTTAATGCTGGTGTAGGGGATACACTGCTTAATA
>NW_023339774.1:7323637-7338185 GCF_004916995.1 Morone saxatilis | reverse complement strand
TTTTTTAATGATGCAGGTTCATGATGATGTGTCTCAGGTTCATTGCAGATAACTGGTCAGTGTTTACGAAATTTCACGTCCATGTTTTGTGGCGCACTTGGCTGTTTTCACCATAGCTGATTTATCTGTCTGTAGTCTATGTATTACACTTTAGTACAGTTTTCCTCTCACCATAACAGCCCATATGTAACAGTTTAAATCAAGAAGAATTTCCAGAATATTTTGTCATTTTATTCAATTTCTAGGTGTTTCCATGAATGGCAAAGTAGTGTCTAAATTTCCAGATTTTCCAGGATGCATGGAAACCCTAAAGTGAAGGTGAAATTATTATTTTACTGAAATAACAAAATGCTACTAAAATGAAGCATTAACACATACTGTGTTCAGAGGTGGGGATGTGAAAACAACTGAATATAAAAAGGGCAAATATGAAATGTTATTGAAAGCAACATACGGACTATCTTTGAAGGCACAAGTCCATTGTCCAGATGAAGCCGGTCTTCAATGAAAGCCACCCCAAGCCGACTGAAGTTATCTACAGTGGCCTGAGCCACCGCCCTGAATGGCTGGCCGGGGCTACAGGCCAGAGGAAGACAGTAGTCGGACCACTTCAGCACCTGCACACAACACATACCACGGGTTAGCTGACACTGTTCTGATCCACAGTGTAGAGTTCATCATCATCAGAGACATGCATGTCTACTGTTTCCTCAACCATGAGCACTGAAGTAAAATGTCTTTAGATGTATAGTGTCAAACCTACTAAATCAAAGCAGATTAATTAATGAATATAAAGTTGATAACAATGAAAGAAGAATTGTATTGTAAACCATGGGTTCAACCTTTTTCCATATAGGACCCATCTTTTATCATTGCCTAAACTGACATCAGTGCCATATTTTATGGAGTTTGTGTAAAAGGAGCGATTTGTATGAATTTTGAGCAGATTACTTCCTGATATTGATCAGAGATTAATTAACCTAATATTTTAGCAACTTTTTATGCAATTATCTGTCTGTATTATGTTTTTTTAGTATATATATTAACAATCATACATACTTAATAGGCTTCTTTTTGATAAATCCAGTGTTTTCTTCTCATTGCTCTATTTGCTCTTTGGTTAATGCTGGATGAGGCTGTGTATCAGAGAGTTAAAGCTCTGTGAATATAGCTTGTGTTCAGCTCTTCAAAGTTTAGATCTTAAATAATAATTTGAAAAATAATGAGAATTAATTTAATATAATTTAAATCTTAACAAAAAGCTAGTAAAAATGCTGTCAATTGATTATTTCATTTAAACTAGTCACAAATCATCATTCACAAGTTTTCTCTGAGCTCTCACAGCACAGTCTACGTCTCACATTTCTCCAGCTATTGGTAGCTCCTTCTGGGCTTGTATTTATCCGGTGTCTCAGAATTCCTCATGGGAACCATGACGAAATTAGGACTAAAAGTCCTACTTACAAACTGCAACAGACATAGGTATTATTGACGTTACTGATAGTATATATGCAAACATGTATGAAATAGGGGCCTGCATTGCTCTGGGGACTTTGACTTTTTGGGCCAGTGTTAGTGTTACTGTCTGTGGTTTAGGATTTGCTGTCGATGATAGGTGGGTGGCCATCTGCCTCGACCAGTTAGGGAGAGACCACTATACTCTTTTCCATCAGGTGTAAATACCTCCAGTTCCAGTCCTCCATTAACAATGACACGTTAATTCATAATGTTCTGCGGCCCTGTGTGTGTCTAACCCTTTCTATCAGAACCAGCATGCTACAGTAGCTCGTCTGTTAGATCGGACCACATGGGCCAGCCTTCACTCTCCATGAGCATCAATGAGCCTTGGCCACCCATGATCCTGTCTCCGGTTCTTTTCCTTCCTTGAAGCACTTAAAAAAAAACATTTTTCCTGCTTCTTACACATCAACTTTGTTTCAACAGCCACACAATTAGCCAAACAAAGATACATATTCCTCAGCAGCACAACAGTGTCATTAGCTGGCGGCTAACAGCTGCTTGTACTATGAAGTACAGGCAGAGCTCGGTGAATAAACAAAAACATGCATGCTGCTCACTTCATCATGTAAAACACACCAAACAACATAGATAGAATTCCACTGCAAACCACACCAACAGTTCCCCTGCTGTCCTTTTAAAATGGGCAGATTGAGCACTGGCGGCTAGCAGTGATCATTCTGTTGGCGGTTGCCACGTTACAGAATGTTTCATTCCGACTGGTATGCATAGAAATGATATGCCATTTACAGGTAATACACTGTATGTATGCCAAAATTATGTCATGGTACTAAGATGCATATGCCTTTTCCAATTTTTGTTTTTTTTGTTATTGATGATAAAATACATTTTAAAATTCTATTCAATTAAATATATGCATAAAGTTCTCAAATCGCAATAACAGTTTAAACATTCTGTTACAATAAAAGTAAATGGATTTATTTAGTAAAAGTACAACAGTATTAGAATCAAAATATACTCAAATATTGATGTATATTCTA
This sequence comes from Morone saxatilis, assembly GCF_004916995.1. Taxonomy (NCBI): domain Eukaryota; kingdom Metazoa; phylum Chordata; class Actinopteri; family Moronidae; genus Morone; species Morone saxatilis. The sequence continues at coordinate 7,335,666 of NW_023339774.1, read as the reverse complement.
TTATTGGATTATAATTATTGCTACACTAAGGTGTTGATCACTTTAATGTTGCAGCTGTAGCTCAGTTTTTATTTTTTACTGCAAATGTATATTGGTTCCAAATATCAGTTATCTGTTTCCTCCATTCTAATAATCGGTATCACTATCGGCCCTGACAAAAACACATCGGTCGATGCCTATTTTCCATCAAATGTTTTTTAGACTGCACAGTTAATTTAAATATGAACGCATTCATGAGATTAGGGAATAAAGAACTTGGGAAGATCAGGCCAAAGTATATGTGCTAGAAACCAGCTTTGCTACATAAGAATGATTTCTCTGAGAATATTACTTGGTAAGCAATGTGTGGTGCCTACTTTTTTATTCGATGTGTGAGGAAAATGGCAGCCCACTCTGTGTCCTGTAGATTCAATGATGAATGAAATATTCTCTATTCGTGGGCCACAAACCAGAGAAGACCCCAACAGCACAGTCCATTTGCTGAGGTTCTCACAAGCCTGGGGACAATACAGACAGAAGAGAAAATAACTCCAACACTACAAGGCTGATAGATTAGCAGTTAGTCATCAAATGCTTTGTTTAAAAGAAAAAAATGACATTTAGTGGTGCAGAAAGTGTGTAGAAGGAGGGTTACCATAGACAGTGACATAGTGACATCCGTATTATGATATCAGTAACAAAACTACACACAGCAAAAGAGTTTTCAGTATTTGTTGCTCTGGGCCAAGGGTTCAACTGATCAAGTCTCAAATCCAGCTGAGTCTTCAATCAGTGAACTCTCAGATAGTGCTGGGCAGTATGACCAAAAACCTGAATCACAGTATTTTTCGAATCTGATGGTTTAACGGTATATCACCGTAAGTGTTTAAAGTGCTTCACTGAAATTGAACATTTCAAACTAAAAACACTAAGCAAAATAAAACATTCAAAATAAAATGCTACTTTTTAAAGAGCTGGGGCTGGCATCTCACCGGGACCTAGGGCTCCGTGTCTTGCTGGGATGTACTCTCAGTAGTGGGGGATGGATGGAATTTATAGTAGTAGGGCTGGTGTAGGTTTGGTTTTCTTATAGGGGTGTAAACGATTCGTTTTAACGACGATTCGTGGTTGCCAATACGATTCAAAGGACGATATTGGTTCATTTAGAAGATAAGATCCGAAACGATTCAGTGATTGAAATCGATCAGTAACTTTTTAGGAAAATCAACCAGGTGTGACTGAAATAAATACCTGGGATACTGGACAAGTGCAGGTGAAGTTTTCCTAGATCCTGTTGTTTCCTTGTGAAGGGAATCGTTATCAATAGGGTGGCCGTTTCCTTCACATCAAAAAGGAGGACACTTTGCATACACAGGGACACGCAAGCAGATATTTGTTTGGAAATTGGCCTTGAAATAATCAGATTCAAAACAGACCATTTGGAAAAGTGATTCCAAGATTTCATCTTATAAAAATCAACAGCACGACAGTTAAGAGTTTCCACACTAGTAGAGCCAGACAGGAACTTTGTATTTGGGACACTAGCTCATTTTCACTGTGTCAAAATTCAAATAAAAGCTAAAAAATCCACACAAAAAAACAGAGAAAGAAAAGATTAGGAGATAGGAAATCGAATGTTTTCAAAGATAGACTCCAGTAATATATAACAGAGATGTTAAAACTGTACAGAGAAAATTGAGTATTTCAAATAAAGTTATCAGCTATTATTACAGTTTTGATACATGATACAGTAATATAATCAGTTTTTGCATTGGGATGTACATTCATTGCCCACTACATTAGCTACAATTGCTTAAAACCAAGGATTCAACGTGATTCTCATTAGCATCATGTAGTTCCCACAGATTTTTCAGCTAGGCCTCCATGTTGTAAAACTCCCGTTCCACTTCATCCTAAAGGTGCTCGACTAGATTGAGATCTGGAGACTGTGCACACCATTGGAGTAAATTAAAGTCAGTGCAATGTTCCTGAAACAATTTTGAGAGAAAGTGTTTTGTGAAAAAGTGTCTTATACTGCCAGAATAATTCATTTGTAAAAGCCTAGACTGGCCATGTAGGAACACAGCTGGGGCCCGTTTTATCAAATTTGCAGCATGCAATCTCATTTTTCCAATATCATTTTCTCTCACTGATTTTGACACATCCCACAAATTAACTGCACCTCGCAATGTACATTCAGGGAGATTACGACAGGCAGTCACCCAGCAATTATTTCATTTTCATTTCCTCTGCTTCTTTTTGCTATGATTTGATAGATCCCAGTGTAAAATTAATCGAATTAATAGAATGTTGTAAACTGATAAATGACACAGTGAATATCATGGCTTTTTGGAGGCTGTAGGTTATTAAATTGAACAAGCAAGAAGAAAAAAATCTAATGTGTAACTTGTTTGGAGGTTTTTGTCCAGATTTTACATATTCAAATATTGGTGTTTGGCAAGGTGTGTTAATTGTAAGTGAGATGTCATTTTTTAACTATTTTGATTATTTAACATCAGCAGTACGAGAGACCCAATGACGTGGCATGGATGGCAGGTCAAGAATTTCCAAAACAATAGCTCGACATAACTATTGATAGCAGTTGAAAATGTTGAAACACTGAAAAACGTTCACAGACACAAGTTTTTTAAGTGGCAGGAGAATACAAATGCATTTCAGGCCATTAAGGTTAAGTCACTCCATAATATCCAAACAAGAAAGAGACGTTGTCTAGCTGGAACTTGAGGAGGGCTGCTTGAGGAAGAAAACAATGGTTCTGTTATTAATAGACGTTGCAGAAATTGCAGAAAAGTGCAGAAAAGTGCAGAAATCTGCTTCACTGTCAAAAAGCCATGGAAAATTCCCCGGTCCTTTAACCCCCTGTAACCTTGGTCCATCTTTTATTGTCAGACTTTAAGCCAGGTCATTTTAATTTGTGATGCACATTGTACAATTGTGTATGCAACTGGAATATGATTTGATGGATGCTGTCGCAAAAGGGTGAATGTGTGAAGGCTGAGCATGTAATCAAGATGTTCAACGACAATTAAGTGCAGTCCTCAATTCATCTTGCTGACACTGTATTCACCAGCAAATTGGATTTATTGTTTAAATCTCTTCCCCATATTGTTGGGCGAAAGGAACATTTTTGAGGGCTCAAATGTTCTCAGCGACCTGCCACACTGGAATTCTCCTTAGCTCTATAGAGTGGATAAAGCAATAGTGTGACAAGCCAAATCTGCAAAACACTTTCTGCAAAATGGAAAAAAGTTTCCTTTTTTTGTTGTTCACTGATTCTGATTCTGGCACGTGGTTCAGTGGCCTTGTGCTGTGGCATTGCCTGTTTACCTCATGAAGCTTGGTTGCCTGGAAGCAATAAATAAATAAAATGGAAAAAAAGATGTTATTTTCAGTATTTGAGAAATGTACCCCCGCTGCATAATAGTAAGTAAGATCATACAGTTTACACATATTCAAATTGTTTTGTATAAAAAGTACACATTTTCTCATTTGGAGCACCCTTTTTTTTTATTTACGATTGGTAATTTGCCTTTCTTAATGCTGATGTTACCTTTTCAAAAGTCCTCACACAGTCAGCACAACAGAAGTCAATGTGGGCTAAATTGTGGATCCCTTTTCATTGCTTTGACACAAAATGCATTCAACGCTAACGTCTTTCAAAATGTTTGCTCACTCGAACTCAACCACCACCAAAATTCTTAAATAAAATAAAATAAACGTTAAAATACAAGAATAGCACTAAATTGTTGTGAATTAGACATACATGTGTTATATTCATCATCTACATCTAAAAAAGAAATAGAAAAGTAAGAATACGTATACTTCTATTTAGAACATACAACACTAAGTGCTTATGTTAATTCCTTATTGACCTCTAAAGATTGTGCCAGGTGAGAAAAAGAGGCAAGTGGGGCAGGATCCAGACTGTCTTGGTAATTGTATGGGACAATGTGGTGTTTCACTGTTCTTGTCCACACAGTTTACAGCCCATCCCAAGTAGGTGTCACTTTTCCCTCAATCTTAATGTCCATTCCTTAAACCCATAGAGGAGATCTTTCCCTCATGGAGGTGGAAAGTTTATGGCCAGGCACATGATCAGATGTTGCTCTCAGATGTCCCTCTGGATATATTTGCAGAATATTGCAAGGGATGGATCATGCAAAAAGATTATTTCCCAGGTGTATACAACAAGTTGTGATGAGGATGAAAACTTGTGGCTAAGTTGTGCAGAACGCAGAGTTGATTATTTCTGATTCATTTATTTGACATATACAGGAAGGTAGCACATTCCATGCAATAAAAGTGTGCTTATTTCAGTTGTAATGGAATCTTGGTTTACACCCAATTAATAAAATCAAAGACTTCAGTGATACATATTGTAGTGCTAATGGTTGTTAGTGATTTTTGGTTATTATATAATGAGTTACTATTGGCACTGCCAGACAAATGTTTGTATGCATGAAGGGTTTTGGTTGTGAGATTAACTGTTATGCTAAGCTGCAAAGAGAACTGTGTTGTTTTTTTTATTTTAAATGAACTGAGGAAAGTATGTTACCAATTATAAAATAAATAAAAAAATAATAATAAAAAAATATATTATTATTTTATTAATAATAAAAAAAGTACCATTCTACAAACAAAAACTCTGTGTCTTTTCATCTTTTGTTCCTGCAATGAGCATGTCTGAAAATGTTATATTTCCCTTCAGTCGGGGGGTGCTGGTGTTCCTGCTGGGCCGAGGAGCACACAGTATACGGTTCAGAATTCGAGTGTCTCAAGATGTTTATATTTCTCTTGGTACCTTTAGTTGGATGGCAGGCTGTAGTTTTTTGTCAAATCGTGTGTGTGTATACGTGTGTTTGTGTGCGTGGGTGTGCAGGTGTGTGTATGTGTGTGCGCTTTTCCAGCTGAGTAATAAAAGGCAGAGAGGCACTATTACTGTCAGACACAGAGATGCTTTTTCTGCTCCACTTAACATGCGGATCTTAGGCTGCACAAATTGACAATGGAGGTTACGGCACTCTCCCTTCATGCGCTCTCTCTCTCTCTCACTTTCTCAACACACACACACAGTCTCTCTCCACTCTCTCATTAGTAATCACACTCACTCCCAAACAACGCACACATACACATTTGTACTAAAATATACAAATACTCACACCCAACCTACTTGTGCGCATGCACATGCATAGGCATACAGTACAAACACACCATCGCAAACACATGCTGTGCCGTATGAATTTTGGAATGGAGGCACGGCTGGATGGCAGCCAGCATATCGCTGTGGAAACCCAGCAAGTGATGGCAGTGCATTTACATATTTATTATTTCATTTCAGCTTTCAAAATTCCAGTTTACCACAAACCTGCTCCACACACACACACACATACAGCTTTGAGTTTGAAAGAAAATTATGCACACCCAAATCATCAAGTGCAGTTCTAATAGAAAAAAAAAAGATTTGTGTATTTCATTCAGTTTTGGGGACAGGATATGATGCAAAATGGAAAAAAAAAATGCAAATGACAAATGAAAAGTAGGCCAAATATTGGCTCAGTTGAACCATAGCATAAAGGATTTTGTTGGTGGCCAGATAGGCGTCACAGTTAAAGGCAACAGTAATGGGAGAGTTAGCTTTAGCTGTTGCCTGTGTCATATTCTCAGAAAGATTTAACATCAAAGGAGTTATGCAGCATAATACATATGGTACTTTGGACTGATACCTTTACATTCATTCCACTGTTATGATACTTCGAATCCGAAATCGAATCCCAGATCTGGAAGAGTAAACAAAGAACACCCCATACTCATCTCTTCAAGGTGTAAGGTGCAGCTCACAATAAATGGCCATGGCTTCTGCATCTGTCAGGTCATAACACTGTGTAACAGCAAAATACTGCTGCTGAAAATAAGTTTTCATTTAACTTATACTTCAGTGGTTCCGACCTGCGGTCAGGACCGAGAGGTTGGGAGGTAAATCTCAGTGGGTCAAGAGATGAAAAACCGAATAGGAAAGCATGAAAAATGAATCTCTGCAACAAATGCTGTTGTTTGTTAGAGTTTGTTTAAATATGTGCTTCTTCTTTCAAGGAATCAGGGAAATGTATTCATCATTATACAACTCAAGGCTGTATAACATAATGAAAGGTTGTAGAGCCTTCATGCAACACACACAGAAGATCTTATAGAATAACATAAAAGATAAATACAATTAAATAAAGCAATAGGTAAGCATTAAAACCAAAAAGAGACCCAATCAGATGTCATCCAAAGTTGTTTTCAGCAACAAAGCCGGGGAAAAAATAATACAGATTAAAATAAAAATTGTAGCGAGTTTTGAAGGAGCTAGCCTCTGCCATAGCATTCTTTGTGGATTACTGTATATTACTTATTAATTATAAGATTATTCAAATAAATCAAGGAAAGAATTACTCTTTGACTAGTTAGATGTATGTATGGTTATGCATTGTGATGAGGACTGCGGATAAGTATTGCTTTGTTTTAAGGGGTCAGAAACAAAAAAAAAGGTTTTAAAGCACTGCCTTTCTTTAGTCACTACAAATCCCTCACTTATATTTTTTTAGATTTGCAAAAGAAATATGGATGGTATTAACAATTCTTTAGTTCCCTTTAAGTTAGCTTCAAAAACTAAAAACTCCCAGCTTTGGCCTGCTGTAATTTTTCATAAGTAATTTATCTTCACTGGTTCATGTTATGATGAAGCAACAGTTCAGTAGCCATACAGCAAAAGTGCAATAAAATGCAGCTTCAATTAGGGCTGAAATTGTAAACCGTAACTGCATAATCAGATACTTTTACCTTAGGCTTTTAGCTGATTAGGCTTCATGAAACACTGTGTTTTCAGCTTTTAGGACCCCCATCTGTTATAATGTTTAACTGACACTCTCTTAGCTTTGACAGAAGATCTATCACAGTTTTCTACCTGGGATGAGCTGCAGGTGTGGGGACATATTTCCCTCTCTTTCTTCTTATCTCTCGTGCTCCTCTCGCTCTCTCCTGAACTTGGCAGGAGATCGATTTCCTTCCTGAGGCGAAGTGTTCAGATGACTGATGCTAAGAACGGCAGAGAGCACGGTGCTCCCATCAGTTCTAGCACCAAAGCACTGTTGACAGGATCCTAAGAACTGCAGCCTCAGAACTGATGAGGCAGCAGGAAGGAGGACAGGCGTGGAGTGCGCCATCAGGAGCGGGCAGGTAGAGCAGGAAAGAAATGGAAAAACAAAACAGCATGCAATTAAAACAGGGGGTTTTATGATATATATATATATATGTGTGTACATACATAAGTGTGAAGGTCTACTGAAGGTTTTATTGCATGTTATTTATTTTATTGCTTATTTATTGATATTATTGCATGTGTATTTATTGCTTCATTTCCTGAGAGGAAGGATGGGACGGACTAAACGAGGTGAAGGCAGGGAAGGAGACCAAGTGTGAACCTATTGTGATGTCACCTATTGGTTTGTGGAGTGCCGTTTTAAAGACTCGAGTCTGGTCGTTTGTCGGAGCCAACGGAGATTAAGTACTGCAAGTTGGGCTGGTCACATTGGCTGCGCAGTTCCGACTAATCTGTAGCAGGAAACAAAGCTCGGCCCTGGTACACGCAGTCCTGCTCTGCCCATTGTATAATACCAGTCCAATGTTCCCTGACCAAGCTAAGACAGAGCATTAAGCTTTTTTTATCCTTAAATAAGACACAATGGTCTCTTCAAGCATGCATAGAGGCTTTCATGCTCAACACCTCTGTTGAAAAATGCCAAAATATTCTATGAAGAAACAAAAAGTCAATAAGTGTTGCTGAAAGAACGTCATAGACCAAATATAGTTGCACACTCTATACAGCTCCTCAATGCTGAGGAAGAATTCCCACAAGGTGAGGGAAGGAGAACCCCCACTCTCCCCCCCCCCCCCCCCTTCCTGGACTGTTTATGGTCATTTTAGATTGTTTGTTTGGGTCTCATTTTATTGGGTAATTTATTGTGTGTTTTTTTTTCATGGATTTAACTATATTTAATTTGTCTCGTACTGATAGGATTTTTTATTTTTATTTTTTAATAAAGTGTTCCTCTAATGAGCCCACTCTGTAAACTGTGAAACACTTTTAAAAAACATACTGCTGGTATAAACAAATCACAACCTAATGGTATGACAGGGGCACCATGCTGCATTCTGGGGATTTTGGAGTTAAGTGATTTTAAAGATCATATATAGGATGATACTGTGCATCTTCTTGTCAAGAAAGAAGATGGCAAGAAGCTGAGGAGGCAAGAAAATCAATTCCTTTCTTGGTTAGTTAACAAGTAAGTTATGAACCCATTTACTTATTATATGAATGTTATCTGGATTATGGGCCTTTGCATGTACACCTGTTATCTTTAAGTGTTCTCATTATCTTGACTCTGCCCACACTGTGATAGAATTTCAATATGCAAAATAGGCAGAAACTGGCAGGCGTTTTAGCAAACACGGTGTGTCCCCGGTCAAGGAATAATTAGCTTAACGTATTATACGTTTTATATATTATATTTATATACTGTATTTATTTTGAAAGTGACAGCTGAAAATAGATAGGAAACTAAGGGGAGAGAGAGAGTGCACAACAGCAAAGAGGCGCATGTTGGAACCGAACCTGGGCTGCTGCAGTAAGGACAAAGCCTAAGTACATGGGTGAATTACTGGGGTGCCCCATTGTATTGCATTTTACACATGCAAAAAGTACAGTCAAGCAACCTGTACACCTGTCAGAGAAAATAGCTGGAATGCTGAACCATAATATAGGATCTCGTAGGGAATAAATGGAAGTTGGCTGGTATATATGCTATTGGGCTGATGGGAAACTGGGACTCCTGTGTGCAGGTGGGTGGGAGAGATCACGTGATGGTGAATGGTGGGAACACGGGGTTACCGCAGGGCAGGTGGGAGTGGCAGGATCTGAAACAACAGGAGGGTTACCACATGGCGGGTGGAAAAAAACAGAAAAGCAAAATGCGGGACTGAAAATTGGCATACAGTTGATGCTGCACAAAAAAAATAAATTACATAATACAAAAAGAGTGGGTCAGGTGCTCAATTTAGTTGGAAAAAATAGGCACTACATAATCAGTTTTCTGCATTTAGCACAAATTACTGTATAATTTTGGCAGCTCATAATTGTCTGTTAAGAACTGAAAACTATTAAACATATCCCAAAAAAAAGTTACAATATACGCCTTGCAGGTAAATGTGTTTCAACTTCCTTTTTGACCTCGCTTCCTGTCGATTTTCGGCTACAATTACGTCATCTGAAGAAGAGTAGGAATTGCATTTCCTGGCTTCAGTGTGCAAACTTGTTCTTAGTAGAATCCCACTATCCAAAACCATTTATATTTATAATGTAGTTTCTATTCATGCTGGGGGTTTTTCAGATTGAATAATGGAGATGCTGCAGTATGTACAAAACATGCAAACAAAGAAAACTGTGTGCGAATGGTGGGAAAAGTATGAAGAAGCCTGCAATCAAAGTACCAACTCTTGCCAGATTTTACAAAAGCCTATTGTCAGCAAACAGGCGACACATTTATAAAGCACACTGATGTAAGCATTACTACAATGGAAACCACAGGGCCTGGCAGTTCATTCTGGGACAAGCACTTCAGCCAACTCTAAAGTACAGTATGTTGCTGCATTAGCAAAACATAACTCACCTGACTGTCGGAGAAAAGTCTGGCCCTAAAATTTCAATCATGACAACTTCTTAAAACAGTTACACCCACAATTATACCAGTTAATACTATCAAGTCAGACAGCAGTTTGGGCACTGTCAGATGGAGTAAAACAAGAAAGGTAGTACTTTTTTTAAGGTAGTGATTTTTCTCTTTCCTCCAAGGTTTATTTGTTAAATTACACTGTGAAACCATACAAGGATCTTACAGATCTTACCCCGTTATATTTTTCTGTTAACCCAACCCCAGGCATCCAGCTGACAAACAATAACACAAGCACACAGCTTAAACTACGACTACACATATTAACCCAAAAGAAAAATCAGCTAGATCTAAATACTAATAATAAATAGTTGCAGTAAAATGCAAAATGACAATAGTTAGGAGCAGTTACTCACAGACGACAGTCTGCAGATTCTCACTTTCTGATTTTTAATAACAAAATAGATCCAGGGAATCAACATTACGTCAAGGCAAAAGCCCGGATCCCTGTTTGGGGAACATATATTAGTTTATCACATACGCCACTGGTTTAAAAATCATTAAACCAAAATAACTACTAGGATTAGGAAATGAAGAATCTAAAATATGTACAATCATGTGTAGGCAGGGTTCATTGTGGTCAGTGTTTTTGTGTTGTGAAGCTATACTAACAATTGATTTCTTGATTCACTTGCTGGATATTATGTCAGCCTTTTACTGTTTATTGGAGAAGAGCACTGGGTGTGAACTGAAAGTACATAAAGCTCTACAGCGAAGTAAGCAATGACATTTTGAAAAGAATCGACTTGGCAAAATGCCTTGGGCTACTGTAGGTTGGAAATGAATCGAAATACCTTTTGAATTTGACTCTCTTTCTCCCCATTTTACTGGCAAAGCAAGGTTGCTGTTATAAGAAAATGGTCCGTCAGTTTTACCTTATTATCCAGTCTATACATCCCGATAAGCATTGCGAGAGGCTTAACTAGTTTTTTTTATGGAGCAGGAGATATAAATATGTGTTTGCTTGTTGTCCTTCGATAGAGATACAGATGTATCTATGAAGCTATTCAAAAACTGCAATTCTTTAGTCAAAATGCTTACAGCTCACAGTCATCTGCAACCTGTGGTGAGGGTTTGTGAGTAGAACAAGGGCATTAAGCCATGCAATGAAGTATAGCAACCACTTGCAGATGGGCCAATTAACAAACAACTCTGAAAACATTATGATTGACCACTTTACTTAAATTGCACCTTTAATTAATCATTTCATATCAATGTGGTTTTTGCAACAATGTATACATACGATATAATCTAGTAAAATTTGATAGCAATTTGTCATCAGCTGCAATCAGAGCATTGTGGAGGCAATGGGAAATGGTGACTTTAGTCTGAGATGAGATGACAGATGCACTTGCTGAATTTTAGACAGTTTAGACACTAGTAAACATCAGAAACTGATGACAGTTAGAATGGTTTTGCTGCGTACCTTTTCTAGCTTCATGGTGTGTATCTGTTTATTTCATATTTTAGTATTTTTAACTTGTGCTCAAAATCTTTCACACATCCATCTCTTTCTCCAGCATCCTCTTGCTTTAAGTCCTTTTCTCCCATTCTGTCACTGCCCTCCTTTGCTACATTACACGCTCCATCTCTATCCTTCTCCTCACTCTGTTTCTCTCCCACCTATACTCCCCATCCTTGTCCTCTGTCATCTACCTCTCCCTGTCAGTGATTTTATGTATTGTAGTATTTCTGTGATGCCGTGTTGCTAACAGCAAGAACTCACCATTTAAGATAGCAGAGAGGTCTCTGTGTGTTGATGTTTTTAGCGCACAAATGAGCAACTGTCTGTGTGTGCATAGGATAGTGTGTGTTTTGCCCGTGAACGGCCGAGAGAGTGAGTGAGTGGGTGAGTCTGCGTGTGTGCCGTTCATTGCTGTGTGTGGAGGTAGCTGTGGCTGACTGATTAGTCCCTTTAGTGAGTGTACCCACCTCTCACCAGACATCCTTCACACTGACAGCTGGGCTGTGGAAGTGTATACCTCCCTGCCTCTGAGTGTGTCTGCTTCTGTTTTATGGGCATTTGTGAGTGTTTTCAGGTGTATGTGTTTGAGTAATGCCACCTTTCCTGTTATTTTTACATGCTTTTGGACAAATGTGAATTGGATGGGTGTGTTTAATCTGACTCCCACAGTCATCACTTACTATATGTTCAATGTGGGAACTAAGTGCCCTAAAACTAGGATAGGTAATATATTTCAGAAGCATTTTCTTTTACATTTGTTGAAATTATCTTCACATTCTGACAAAAAAATAAAAATAAAA
>NW_023339774.1:7319568-7323614 GCF_004916995.1 Morone saxatilis | reverse complement strand
AAAAAAAAAAAAAAAAGCAGTTACAGACCTGTAATAAGATCAGCCCAGGGTGGTCAACCTGCTTACCTTCATGCACTGTGTGCTTCTCTCATGGCTCATACACACTGCCTACCTGAGCGCGTGCACGGTAGAACGTATTGCTTTTTATTTCAGCGCTCATATTAACAGATTATAGCAGTCACACTGCCCACGTGAGACATGCGTCTCAGCTGCGGCTGCAGCAAAGCTTCACTAGAGAGTATCAGCCTAAGGACTTCCACTATATACTGAAACCTGCATGGTGTACTGATGGGACACTGGGTATAAAATAAAATTTGTGGTTTTCCAATAGTGTTACGGACGGCTTTTACACATCTGTGTTTGTGTGCATGTTTGTTTAATACTTTAAAAGGTTCCCCGCCAGACTTGGACTTTACACAATAGCAGTCTGGACAGCATCTGAACCCTGAGCCACGGGTTCCTGTTGTGTGATATTTGTCAGGAATAACATACAATATTTGGTGTGCTTTGTCCCCAAACATAAATGCAATATAATCAAACACACATTTTTTCATGCTACAGCATGCCCCACAATATTTGACATTTTTGAGACTAGCTGATCTAGAAACAGGGTTATGTGTACATATGTGCTTGTTACTGCTGAAAATGCAATAAACTACCACAATACCATACCATGGTAAACAACAAAAGCATGAAGCAATGTGTTGTCACATACATACATTTGTCTGACACCTACTTTGGCATGTTAACATGTTTTTGTTAGTGTTTTCTTGGCAATAGTCTGAAATACTACATTTAACATTGCATATATATGTCTTTCTCACACATGATGTTTTTTTAGGAGGACAGATAAAGGGTAAACAGACAGATATCATAAATAAATAAAAAAAGAATGTGCAGGAGAATAGTGAAGGTGGTGATGTGAAGGTCGATAGAGCAATTTATTGTGCATCTTTATATGTGTAGTCTACGCAGCAGAAATACTTCCATCTCACTCTGTCTTGTATCTAAAACACCACTCCCTCATAGTTTTGTCAGATGAAACTTTAAACACCATCTTCTTATTCATCTCAGAGTGCAGTTTCATTTCTTCTTCATGTATGCACATCACATCATTATGTATGACTTTCTGACTGGTAGGAGGTACAAGGAACCAAAACAAAACTACAGGAGCTTCACATGTTTTTTTTCTCTCCCACTACTGATTTGCCCTCACCATGCCGACTGCACCATTTTCACTCTTAATTAGCTTCTCTACATTTGTGCCCCATTCGTATTCCAGTGTTGTTGGCTATTTCCTATGTATTGCAGACTGCAAATACTTTTTTACTTCAGACAGATTCAAGTCCAGTGTGTACCATTTAGGAGTTTAATAACTTGAAAATACGTTACCTTATAATGGGTAGTTTTTATCTACAGAGGGAGTGGGTCTACTTCTATGGAGGCCACCATGTTGTTTGTTCAGAATGGACAAACCAAACACTGGCTCTAAATAAGACCTTTCATGAGTTTCACAGCCACCATATTTTCTCTGACACGCTTGGAATGGGAGGCTGAGGCAAGGAGGTTGTAATCTGCACACACTGCTTGATTCCACTACATTTCTGTATATTACTGGTGCCTTAGAATTAGCTGTTTTTATACAGAGAGGGAGTGCGTTGCCTTCCATGGAGTCAGACATGTTTCTGCAGTAGCCCAGAAGGGACAAACCTAACTATATGTTCTTTCCTATTTTTTACGAGGTTCACAGCCACTGTAGTTTCTCCCACTTCACAGCCCATTATCATTCACAGGTCATCAAATACACTGAGATTTGCCAACAATCAGGATTTGGCCTGCAATTGTCAAGATGGTCACATCTGATCTTAACTGGCTAAATAATCTCATAGTGTGTCCCCAACTTGAGAATGTCACCTAAAGTAAAACATTTCCACAACACAGTTTAAAGCATATTTTGGTTGTGCAACAGTGTCTCGTAGAAATCATGTTTGCCATTTTTTTTGCCAGTTACTTTTTGATGAGAAACATTCATTGCTGCCTGGAGTATGTTTCATTTGAAGGTTTCTGCCTCTTAAATGGAAGTTTTTTCCTTGGCGCTGTCGCCAAGTGCATGCTCATGATTGGAACGGCTGGGTTTTTACAATCTAGACCTGCTCTATTTGAAGAGTGTCCTGAGATAACTTTTGTTATGAATTAGCGCTATACAGATAAACTTGAATTTAATTGAAATAAAGCACAAGACTTTGTCTTCATTTTGTTAGGCAACAAATTAAATTTGAACAGAAAAAATCAACTGATTTAAATTCCCTCTGACACTGCTAACTTTTGTTGTGACCTTGTGAAAATCAAACCTTAGCCTCTACTTTTTCCCAATAATGAACTCCTAATAAACTCAAATTATTTGCAGTTTTATGAAGAGGAATCAAGGACAAAGTCTTAGACAATAAGCCACAAAAAGCCTTTAAATAAAAGGTGCTTGAAAAACTACAGGAAAAAAACAGGAGCTTTCTACAATATGAACATGTAGCATTTTAATACGGTATGCATAACTTTGCCCAAAATTAATACTAATCAAGTAATTACACCTTAAAATTCAAGTGAATTATGTCCAGATAATTCAGAGGCAAACAACTTTGACATTGGCTGTGATGCAAAAACACTGTTTACAGTCTATAGTGCTAAAATGCCAGAATAATGCTGAGGTAAAAATATAGCACTTTGATATTGCCAAAATGAAAGAGGCAGAGAATCAGTTTTGTTTGATAAGGCTCTCACTATTTTTGTTTCTTTTGATGTAGAGGATCCATTTAGCAATGGATTTTCTCTTCTTTTGTCTGTGAAGGCAAGCACATTCTGTCACTTCTCATTCAGTCTCATTTTATTTCCCTGTGCAGGAGGCTTTTGCAGTACGGCTGTTTGTCTGCTCATTTTTATAACAGACAATGAATATGAGCTTAACATGCATGAGCAGGCGTGCTTTTAGCAGTGCTGAACTAAGTTCACACTTCTTGTTGTCTCCAGTTATGACAATGTTAAATCCATTGTCGACTAAAAATTACTCTTGTGGACTACTAACTAATTTGATTTTGAAAATACATTTTGAAGGAAACATCGAACAACCTTTTTTCAACATTGGATGGGAATGTTGAACATATCTAAAAAAACATTGACATTGTATTTAATTTGTTTTCCTTACACTATCCTTTCAAAAAAGCATGATTAAATAAACTCACATGCCAACTCCTAGCTTGTAAATGTTACATAAAGACCATGCGTCATTCAGCATGAAGGTTTTTGATCAGATCAGTTTGATAAAAAACAACTTTATATTAATATGAGAATAGAAACTGTTTTGCTTTCATAGAAGCTGCTCAAATACATGTGGCTGAAATTACCTTTTCTATGT
Organism: Morone saxatilis; assembly: GCF_004916995.1. Classification (NCBI taxonomy): domain Eukaryota; kingdom Metazoa; phylum Chordata; class Actinopteri; family Moronidae; genus Morone; species Morone saxatilis. The sequence continues at coordinate 7,320,208 of NW_023339774.1, read as the reverse complement.
AACTGGATTCTAGTGAAGGCTTATAAATTAATATATGAAATGAGAGTTAACATTTATTAATTGATGATTCATTGAGTGTGACTTGGTGAGCAACGGGAATTTATGATACATCCTGCATTAATTCATGCATTGAATTATGAGTCATGAGTCATGCATTCATTATGTATTACTTAAAGGTTACAGATGCAGCCACCTAGAATTGCTGGCTGTTCCATGACAGACCGTTGCTTATCTGAATGGAAATAATGGATATATCCAGCTGACAACTGGCTGGCAGCCAGCTGGGGCCGGAATTCACTGCTACTGGATGTCACATTATATCACCAACATTTCAGACCAAAACAACTTGGTGCTACAGTCATCCAGCCTCCATTGACAAAACCAATCATTTTATCATGCAGATAATCATGAAGCACACTGCAACACTGATTTGGTTAAAATCCTTAATTAACAGACTGTGATGGAGGCAATGTAGCTAATCCTTGGGATCAAATGTGCCTGTCAAAGTAGGGTCCACTAAAAGTGCTTGTTGTTGCCAATGAGTGGCTCAAATCGTTGCTGGAGAAAGGAGAAAGGATCCCTAAAGTGATAGATGTGTTGTGTAAACAGAACTCCATAGACAAAAATGGTAATTCTACCT
>NW_023339774.1:7311838-7319468 GCF_004916995.1 Morone saxatilis | reverse complement strand
CCCTGACGGCCCCTCATAGATTATGTCCTGGTATTTTACAAGGTTTGTGCGTTATACACTAGGCGCTTCAAACTTTGCAGAAACAGTGGCAGTGGGCTGTGCTTTGTCAGCTTTTAGTCTCAAAATTTCCATGCCATTTGTGCTGTGAAGGGGTATTTGGCACTCTGTGTGTGTGTGTGTCCGTTTCAATGACATTCTGAGCTTTCATAATTCAGTTCACTTCTACAGACAGGATTTCTGAACATGAGACATTGCAAAGGTCAGTGTTTGTCAGCATGCACAGTTGTCACTAACTGGCCAATTAGTAGTAATACAATATGTGCAGACATATGAATCAATTTTCACATAAAGTAACATCATTTTTTGTATTGCTGTGATGGTAAAAACTGAGTCTGTGGACTACTGTGACTTAATATATATAGCTAATATCGGAAACAGAATTTTATAGTGACATTGAGGAAGAAATTGTAATTCAAGTTAAGAAGATCGCTTCTGGGCAATACAATCTTTAAGATTAGTCAAGTAGGATTAAGGTATGGTAAAAGGTTAGGTAACTTGGCATCGCTTGGCCAAGGTAAGGTAAGGTAAAGGTGGTTTCAAAGAACTCCTCTCTAACCTGCGATCTGCCCATCCACTCCAATATGAACATAATTCTTCAATTTGAGGCAATGATTGGTGAATATCTACAGCAGCAGTGGTGCTTTGCAGACCAGGAACAACAAATGATTGCATTATTTCCACTCTCTAATGCGAGGTGTAATGTAATGTAAGGGATACATTTGTTTTGCCTTCTTCTCTAAATTTATTTACACGTTAGAAGAATGATCCCATTGCATCCAGTTAAACACTGCATGTCAGACTGTAATTTTTACAATTCCCAGTCCCGTTTTGGATAATATTAAATTCCCCATCATAGTGGATGATAAACCAGAGACTAATTTCATTCTTTCACTCCCTCACTGTCTTCCCCTCTGTAATTATTTTCTTGTATCACATTTCAATTATTCCTACCTCCATGTGCTTTGTTTCTCACTTTACTGTGTCTATTGTTTATCCCCTCTTTTTCTCTCGCTCTCAGAGCCAGGTAGGTATTGTTAATAAACACCTTCAGAGCTCTAGGGCTCTCCAGGGCTTGACAGATTGACCCACCGAGAGGCATTTAAGTGATTTACATTCTACATAATGGCGACATAATATCAGCAGGAATGTAATGCTGCACATTTAGTGAAAATGACTTGGACATAACTGAACTGCAATAATGATTAGATCTGACAAAAGGTGAATAATTGGAGGTTGGCTTGCTTCCACTGTTTAATGAAACGCTGTCATCCCAAAAGTCAGTTGCTAACATGAATTTTTAAAATTCATCTGACAGATTAGGTTACCTATAAATAAAATAGATAGTTGATTCCGGTAATAGTTTACATTTTTACCTTGTGCATACAGTGCAATAGTCTAATTTAAGAGATTTAAGGGGCAGATGTGTTAGGGGCACAGTTATGTATGAAAAATATACCCATGTTCACATATTAAATCTAAACATTATCTGATGTCTCACTGGCGCTAATCCAGTGTGGACCCCCTCACAGATGAACAGACCTACCCAGTCCATAGAACTTTTGTATAGTCATTCTACCCTGAAAGCCTAACAATAGTGATTCTGATGGAATACCCAGGTTTCAAGTCTTCTGTTGAACATAAAATGTCCTTAAGGGCAGTAAGCAAATGTCCCATCAGAAAAAAGGTTAAACATATTTTGGTATTTTGCCTCTCTCCCCATGCTTATCTTTCAAAAAGCAATCATAGAGTGGCCAAGCTGTTAATGTGCCGTTTTCAGATGATATGCCACATGATTCCTGGGTTTTGAATCTCCGAATTTTCAACCACTTACTCCTCACTGCTGTTTTGAGCTATACAAACATGAGGTTGCTTAGTGGCAAAGATATTGCTTTTCTTCAGTTTAACAGAGTGTAGTGCAGTAGTGCCACTGTGGGGTGGTGGAGGTTTTAAAGCAGTGCAAACATTAAAGTGTCTGGAAGGAGACATATCAGGTAGGCAAGTTTAAATCCATTCTGGCAAGCAAGATCAGCGACTGACATCCTGAACAGATAACTAACATTGGAGCATAACAGTTGTCATCCAGAGACCTGAGGCTAGATGCATAAATATGGAGATTTACCCCAAGCTATCTGTAGTCCAGATTTATAACAATACTGTGGATGCATTGCTCCATGCTTAAATTTCACATATTGGTCATTGTGACAAATGTACAAGGCATACTGCTGACTCACACAGTTAGACATTACCAGTGTCCCCTGACAATGCCAAAGCACCCATGGTGTGCTATTATGTAAATCTATTATGTGCTGATATATAATTACAGTGGTATTATAAGAGCCTGACTCATGAGGCTACTTTATGATCCACTTTTAACAGTTTGGGTGACATTGCCGTCTTTGTGCACATAATCAGAAAAGAATGGTACTTTATTGTTACATACATTTATGTTACATTCAAAACGTTAAGGCTGAAATCCTCCAAAAATCCTCCCTTTTACACATTATTATTTCATGTGTCTTCAGGGTCTTATGCATTTAGCTGTCACATCATTTGATGCCTGGACACTGATTGTGTAAAAAGAGTTCAGAAAGGTTAAAATGGATTGTCACTGCTGATCATTTTGGGATGAGATCTTAATTTCAGTCTGGCAGGTCACAAATGCCAATGCACAAAACAAATGCCTATTAAAAGAAAAAAAAACTTTGACATTGGCCCTCTTTGAGGAACAATTTATTGGGGATAAAAGTCTATAAATAAATTAATGTAATAAATTAACATCTGATGGTCCTTTCAAAATAATTAATTTTCTTACTATAATAGACCAATAATGTTACAAAAAACAGAGGAGATATGAGAATAATCTTATGGAAATTTGGTAAGGAATCGTTAAACTTAAGATCAAACAAAGTTCAATACACACTTAGAAACAACATTCACATATAGCATGGCCACATTCTAAATGATTGAGTGAATGACATAATCCCTCACTGGTTTCCCACTTGTAAACACTGCCATTTGTGTTCCACAGGCAAAGGATTCGAACACAGTGGCAAAATATTTACCCCACACTACACTTTCATTGTTGCTTTTCAATACCATCTCTGTTAAAAAGTATTTTTTCCTTTACCAAGTCACCCAAAATAGGACAAGGAGAAGCAGGCTTGTATGCTGTGATGTTGAGACTTGAAAAAGTGTGGAACTAATTAATTCAAGCTATAAAAACATTTGATGATTTAAAAAAATAAATATAATTTTTCCTTTTGCACCAGTTAGTCTTGACAACTAGGGTGGCATATGAGGTAACCCCCTGGTGGTGTGGAAGCAACTGAATCTTAGCTGGTGTAGCTGGTGTGTGGTAGTTCAATTTAAAAGCAATGAGCCTTGATGGGAAAGCAAGAGGGCTTAATATCGCCCACATACTGTACATTTTTGAGTTTTGCTGGCTTGAGGGTCTCCTATTCAAAACTAATTTCTGAACCCACGAGTTGCATTCTCTTTACTAAAATAGCGAAAAAACATATATACATATATTGTTGTCACATTTGAGTTACAGAGGAGTGCTTGATCCTTTATGTCTAGGTTGTAATAAAATGAAATTGATTGCCAGATACATGCACCAGGGATGCTAGCATGTTGTGATTAGCATATATTATATATATATATACACTATACTGGCTGGCCTAAAACAATTATTTTGTTTCATTGTTGTTTGAAATGTAGATCATCTATAATCAAACATGTGCACATGGATGTGTAAAGTGGGGACCAGACAGATTTTAAGTGCTGGCATTGACTCTAAAAGGGTATTTGAGAGGTGGCTGTCTTTTCAGTCTTGTTCCCTAGTAGGAACAGACAGGTAATGATTGGTAAGTGATAGACTACAAGGTGTGTAAAAAGGAAAGAGAGAGCGAGTAAGCTATATTAGAAAAGGATATTGCTAAAATGGACAGACAGGTGGACTGAAAAGACAAGTAAAGAAAACAGATTTACTTTGCCCTATTACAATGAGAAATAAAAGCAAGCTATGACAACTTGTCTGTCATATGATGAAGACAGACAGGTTCACTAGAATGAGAGAAACAAATTCATCAAATCAGTATAGAGACAGAAATCATTCCTGAGAATATTATTTTTAAATCTTGTTCCTTTTTCCACCCTGAATTTTCCACTTGCTCCTCACAAAGCTGTAAACAGTCAAATTGCACACTTTGGCTTATACACACACACACACACCTGTTCCAGAGCAGATGACAATCGAGGACCAACCCCACTGGCAGGATGCCGAGATAATCAGCGAATACTGGAAAGACAGCTAATTAACAGCCACTGCAAGCTGATAGTTTGAGCAGATTAGCAGCTTTCTGGAGAGTTGAGAGGACAAAGATATGCCTGTCAGGATCTATCCATTTGAGTAATAAGGTATGTGTTTGTGTGTGTATTTCTGTATGTCTCTATACACATGTCTATGTTTTTCTGTGTCTCTTTGTGTCTTCTTGATGAAAGAACTGAGAACAAAGGCAGAAAGAAGTGTATCTTTTTGTTTCACAGTGTTTTCAGTTTTTACAGATTTTCACAGAATTTATGTTTTAATTTTGTATTGAGGAGCAAAGCATCTTGTACTGGTTTTCAGCTTTAATGTCCCCAATCACCTAAAACTTACTGTGTTTCCTGCTGCAAGAAGATGCTGTTCGGAACAGTTTGAAACCTCTTGCAGCAAGCACAGCTCAGAATGTGCTTCTTACATACAAATGGACAAAATGCAAATGAGCTGCATTAATCAATAAGCTGTTACACTAGCGTATTAGCACTAATGGTACCTTTTTAAAATTCAAACTTAATTCCCAGAATTAAAAAAAAAAGCTGTGACCAGCCTTTACCAATGCATGTTTTGGCTGCGTTTCTCTCTCCATCACAGGGTAGGTACAACAAAAGCCTGATAAATACAACAAGCTACAGTGAATATGAAAAGTGAATAGCCATCTAAAAAGAAGACTCTACTGCCTGCACTTAGTAGTGCTTGTGGAGCCTTCAGAATCCTGCCAAATTGCTTTGGCCTGTGCTAATATATTTTCTAGAGGAGGAGGAGGAGGAGGAGGAAGTGGAGCTAATAAGTAATATGCAAGCCAATTAAAAACATGAAAAGAAAGCAGCTTTGTTTCTGCTTTTACTAACTGTCTCAATTTAAATGTTTACTCTCATTATACTAGTCGCTCTTATCTAAATAAAGGGCCACAGATATATAGATAAATAGCAGTAGCAATCGTGTTAAAATACAGTAGATTTATGTAAAATATACTGAAAAACAGAAGTGAAACTGAGTACCAAAGTGATGAATGAATTCTGAGACAGGATTAATAAAAAGGTGAAATAAAACAGAAACAGCCATTCTTCTTACAAATGTGTTACATGCCGAGCAGAATAAGAAAGTAGGAGAAAAGATGTCAAATGAATTAAAAGAGACAGTGACATATCTCCAGGAACATCACAGAAGAGGGGAGAGAGTGAGAGAAACAAACGGAGTGAAAATGACAGGACTGAATAGAGGAAGCTGCAACACAATAAGACAGTGCCAGACAGCTATGGAGCCAAAGACAGAGAGAGCAATGACACCCTGGGCGATCTTTTTAGCAATTTACTTGACACAGAAAAATGTATTGAGGATCTCAGCGGGGACACCGAAACAGAGCATTTCCCTCATTTGGAGACAAACCTGTGTGATTAAAAAAGTTGTGGATATACCCAGAAGCATAGTTATACAGCATTTTCTGAAATTAATCAACATTTTGGGGGATTGCTACTGTGGAAATACTGATGCAATACACTCTGATTTTAGACAGAAGTTCTCTTTGAAATTTGAATTTTTTTTAAGCTACACTGAAATGCAAACAGCAATACTATCAGAAATAATGTTAGAAACAAGGGTGTGAACTTCTATTTTGTTGTTCCAAGTTTAGATGATGGTGTTTGTGTATTCACAAAAGTTACGCATATACCCAGCAGATGAGTTACATTATGTCTTTCTAACCTTAAATAAAATATACTGCAAATAGCCCTGAGGTTGCAGTTTAGCTTACTGTTGAGTAGTCACAGCACAAATCAGTTACTGCAGGAAGAAGAGGTCTTCAAAGTCAACAAGCATATAATCTTGACTCATGCTGATCCTTTGGGTAAGGGGGTTGGGTTAAGGCTAAGGTTGTAACGCTACGCATATTTATCTGAATGGTTCAGTACAGCATGTTTGGTTTTGGTTTGATACTACCAAACAACAAACGTCTGGAACATACATTCTAAAGTAAAAGCTATGCAGAGGATCAATTGTTGTCGGTAAGCTTAACCATGCTAGCTGGGCTAGCCCCTAGATGTGTAGCTTCTAAAGTGAGTGACATCAGTATGGAAAATGCAAATGCTATCTCAAAGAGCCTCCCATGTCACATAGCTTCATTGTGTTTGAGTGTTTTAATTTCCCTGTAAGTTACAGTGTCATTAAACTAAGAGGTCGATCGGATGAAAACTGCACCAACATAGTTCAATCAAAGTTGGGTGATGTCATGTCACTCAAATAATCAAACATCCTAAACCATTTGAAACATTACATGTGAGTGTCAATGCCCCTATTGCCTATTGTCCTATTGTGTTCAAGCCTGCCGTATCAATCAGTCTGTGGTTCCTACTCTAGAAATGAGCACAAGCTGCAGTTGTCTAGGTACACTATTAGGTATTATAACGGGTATATAAGCTTTATACGTCTACCAGTACACTAGGGTTGTAGGGTCTGAGTGACATAAATGTCAACATCAGAGAGCGAGGGTGTCCGTGTAGGCTTTATGCTGACATCCACGTCTACTGCCAATTTGCTGTGACCGTGAAGACTGTCTGCACAGCCAGTGTACTTTGGGGAACACATCCTCCAAGCAAAATCCAGAAAATTGTTTCAACAAAACTTGGGTCACATTGGGAGTATATTCAGGCCTTATGACTACACTGGCAGTTGCTTTCACCACCAAGGTTAGCCATTCAAGGCTACAGTGAGCTACCTAACTTGTAAATTGAGTGTAAGCAAAAACTGCTGAACTGAAGCTTTACGAAATAGTTCAAGATTGTTGAGAATATGCTCATTTTTTTTATTTTTGCCCACAGTTCAATGATATGATCACTACCATTCCAATGTATGTATTGTAAACAGTAAGCTACTGGCAGCAGCTGGTTAGCTCATCTTTGTACAGGGAGAAAACCTGGCTTTATCCAAAGGTATCTGCCAAATTATTAATTAATTAACTAACTAATTAACCAGATTTCTTTGCCAAATGCAATAACTTCTCAGAGTCTCTTTCCCTTGCCTGGCAATTTCACTGTTTATGGTTACTTTGTATTTGTACAGAGATACCAAACTATTTCTCTAAACTGCACTGCTCTAAAGGTTGATTTAAGTAAGTAAGTAATATATGCTACATACACCTGGGTCCAGTCCTATAAGCAACAAACTGTGATGCACTGTGTATTCTGACACCTTTCTATCAGAACCATAGGACCTTGTCCTCGCCTTCCTCTACAAGAGACGCTTTATCCGTCT
>NW_023339774.1:7297776-7311738 GCF_004916995.1 Morone saxatilis | reverse complement strand
ATAACACACAGGATGATCCACACCATTAACATCCTCCTGCAATAGGACTGCACCAGCTCCAATCGCACTGGCATCTACCTCAAGTTTTAAAGGTTTAGCGAAGTCTGGGGCAGCGAGCACAGGGGCATGACTTAAGAGTGTTTTTACACCCTTGAACGCGTGCTGGCACTCCGGAGATCAGGCAAAATCTACCTTGGGGCTGAGCATGTTGGATAATGGCTGTACAACGGTAGAAAAGTTACGGCAAAAGCTTCTGTAATAGCCTGCGACCTTTGCCTCAACAGGTCGCACCTGACCCTGTCCAACCTGTCTCCCCAAGTAGTTGACAGTGGCCTTACCAAAGTCACATTTTGCCAAAGTTAGGGTGAGCGTCACCTGCGCGAGCCGGGAAAACACCTGCTCAAGGACTCGCACATGCTCCTTCCAAGTCTCGGTATAAATGATCAAATTGTCCAGGTAGGCACTCCAGAGGTGGACGTAACAGTGGCTAACTTGTGATTGTCCAGTGCACTGCATGAAACTCTGAGCAAACTGTCAAACTAGGCAGTGCTGATCAAATCCAAGGGCCACCAGCTCCACCAGGTGAGCTATCCAAGCGCCCCGAAGCAAGATTCTCTTATTGCGTTGGCTTTCTCACCAAAAATTGTTTCAGAAACATATCTTAGTGTACTGTTTAATATTGTGTGTGATCAAGCGAGCCGCCGTTTCATGGTGAAGACCGTTATGCCAAACTCGAGGCTTCAGAACAGTGCTCCACAAACCAATGGGTGACATCATAATAGGTTCACACTTTAGGTGTGTCTTTCTCAGAAAGGAGAAAAGTCCTCTCTCCAATTTCTGCTGTTCTGTTTTGTAGTTGTCCTATCTTTTTAACATTGTCTACATCTCTGCCTTAGTATCACAAACACTAAACACCAGGCTGTCTTCAGGCCAGGGAACCTATTTTTGAATCCTTTTTGAAAGAGAGAAAAATCTTTAACAACCACATAGTAAAGCAAAACAGAAACAGAAGAACGAAAATGTTATGTAACATTCATAGAATGCTGCTAAGAACTATATATTACAAAGAAAAACAGAGAATGAAAGATGGATGAAAATGGGATAGGCTCTTAAAACTTAGATAAGTAAGGTGCACAAAGGAGCTGGACAGAAGCTGTTTGTCTCAACCATTAGCACCAGCTCAGTGTAAATCCAGGCACATTTTTAGTCATGCTGGCAGTGCAGTTTTACAGATGGCAATGTTGGTCTGTCAGTCGGTTTGTCCACTATTTTGGTCGAGACACTACTGGATAGATTGCCACAAAATCTTGCACAGACATCATGCACAGCTACCGACTCTGAAGATCCAATTACTCTTCATCTTTTGTAATGCCTCTAGTAGGTCAAAGTTTTCACTTATCCCATGAAAAATCCCAACATTTACTAGATAGATTGGCACAAAATTTTTGTACATTCAAGGTTCGAAGTTGATAAATTAGAGTTACTTTTCCTCTAGAGACACTATAAGGTTGAGAGGGGTTGTTTTGAGTGTCAACACAGTTATTTAATAGATTGTTATGAAATTTGGTTCTAACAATGTAGGAACCAACGTTTTTTACTTATTTGACCAAATGTCTGCAAAAAATATGTTTGTCCCATTAACCTTACCTCTATTTTGTGTGCAAATAAGCAAATCTTACATACTAACTGATGGTTTGGGTTATAGTTTACTTATTTCCTGTTTTATGTTGGGTTTTTTTTCCCCGCCTGTTGTTTGTGTCACCTCCGTCTGCCTGATTAGTCTCACCTGTGCCTTGTTATTCTTGTGTTATTAAATCATCTGACGTTCTTTGTGTTCCATTACTCAGCTTGCACTGTGACACTAATAGACACGAACATAGCAAACATTACAGCATCAGCATGTTAGCATTGTCTTTGTGAGGAGGAATTTTAGTATGGCCTCAGAAAGCAGCAGCACAGCTGTATAACCCTTAGTCTGGTTTTATCTTTACTCTTACAAGTAAATGACCATCATCACAGAGAAAAAATCTATAGTGTTTTTTAGTAATATTTTCAGTACTATTTGGGTGATTTAATAGTTTAGACAGACAAAGCAACAGTGACCAATAGTATAGAAATAGCAATAGGTCAGTAAATATATGAGCAATTGCATGCAAGTGTATAATATTAATAACCCTAACGACCAAAGCAGCGGCTAAATATGACAGTAGAGTGAGTGGATTAGGGTATAATTACACATACATACGTAAAATCAATCAGCATACAGTCTGTGACTGTAGACTGTATGCTGTAGAAGTGGTTTGAAAAGTCCCAGTGATTTTTTTTTTTCTTCATTTTTTCTTGTGCCACTAAAAAGTAAAGTTGCACACCTCATATTGTAACCAACATGAATTGTGTGAAATATTAAGCAGCTATACCATTTGGCCTTAAAAGGATGGAAATCTAAAACTACAAAGATGAGTTCAGTGTCACTACAGAATAATTTGTTTTACTACCACTAATTCAGTGCTATTAAACCAGATCACTCTCAGTGCAATGTTTGTACATTGACTCACCCAACTGGCATTAAATGTTCAAACAGACTCACTGCTCCTGAATATCTGAGTGTTCTACTGTTATACAGGTCCAAGGGGAAATTAGCAATATTCCTTAATTTCAATTGTTCAGCATTTGTAATGATTATTAATTGCAAGAGATGTTAATCTGTTACTTTACTGTGAATGTGTTTAGACATTTAGAAGTTAAATGAAACATTTTATGTTTTACTGACACTAGCAGGTCTTATAAAAGTTGACCTGGGGCACCAAGAAAATGGGGAGTAAAATGACGGCACCAGTACATGTAACATTTCTACATCCTCAACATCTGTAAATTATTCTTTTGTTTTTGTTTCACAGCTCGAATGGCATTGTTTTGAGTATTTCATAGTCTGTGCTGTATTCATTTTGACTTTACACAGACAAAACAATACTGAGTAGCGCAGACACTTAAAAGAAAAGAGGCACAGAGGGGATTGACAGCATGCGTACACCTACTGCCATAAGCACTTATCAAACAGAGCAGCAGAATGACACGAACACAAAGGTTGACATGGCTGTATTAACCTTTTGTTCCAGAGAAGGATAAGGAAACGGCAGATTTTAGAGATGGTGTCTTGACAGCAGCCAATATTATCAAAAAAGTTCAAACATCTACCATAAACCTTGTCTACTGGATTTGATGTTTTGACCTTCATCATTTACGCACACAGAAGAATTTTATTTAAAACAAACAATTCTGTACATCAGATTCACAAAATGGACTGTACTCCCCCTCAATACAAACTAGTCTGTAAAGTCACGCACATATACTGCTACTTGTACTATACGGAGTTGAGTCCTTCGTACTTCTAAAGCCTCTTGATTTTGTCCTCTAACACATCACACTGTAATTTCAGCACAGAATAAAGTATTTGAACTGATGTAAACAAGTCTTAATTAGCACAATATTGAAGCAGTTGTTTGGTTGTTGATCTTCAAACATTATAGCTTTTTAAGAACCTTATTTTCTTTTCTAAAACATTCAAGCTTCCAATACAGGCTTGGGAAATGTAAAGGGTAACATGTCCTTGATTGCCACAATAAGTAGAAGAATAAGCAAGAAGTTTTCTACTGAAAGTTAATTGATGATCCATACACATGTGCAACACAAATTATCCTAATTATCTATGTAGAGCTCATCCAAGTCCACTCCTCATCCACATCCAGATTGCAGTATTCTCTTCATTCCTTCATCATCACCACCACCAGTGTGTAGACTCCATAAGGGGGTTTCCTACGCTAATCACGGCTTCATCAACCCCTTCAAATACAATGACGTCACAATGGGGTCTAATCACCATACCCTGAAAATCCACCAGGCACAGCTTTACGATGTCAGTTTGGGTCCGTGATCCGCATGTCATCAAATCCCATATTTAAAGAGCATTTAAAAAGCGAAGCGTCTTCAGAGCGTGTTGCCTGCCCAATGTTTTTTACTTGTGTATTTTGTCCTTTAAAAGGGAATGCGTCACCGCCGTGCCCAGTGGTAAAGACTGCGGGAAAGACACATTTCTCATCTTCATTGTACGCATGTCAATCATTATTATGTTAAATTATAATTATGTCAAACATAATTAGCAACTACCCTAATAACCACTACAGATTCATGTGTACAGTGTTGTTGGCTCAATTGGCACACAAGACATAGATCAAAAGAGGAAGGTGGTCCACTGAGACTGAATGTATTGAGGCCAAAGTTTTGTGCTAGACCCCTGGGAACAGAATTTTCCAAATTGAGCCCCTCATCCACTCCAGCATCCAACTATCCTTGTGTTATTTTAAGTAAGCTCTTAGCCATTAGCCTTAGTTTGCAATATAATATTTATATAAGGGCATTGCAGTGTTTTTTTTATCTAGTTAAGTGCACATACTAATATTTCTTAAAAAATAAGCTAGCTGAAGTTTTATCTGTCTGTGCCTGCCGAGTTACTCCCATTTGCCACAGTTCACTTCATCTTTCATACATGGTGCAATTTGGCCATTGCCTCTCTGCTACTGTCATTTTCTTGTTTTCACCGCACCCTGGTTTGTCTTTATTGAGCCCCCCGATGGCGGGCTTGGCTGTACTGTTTCTGCCAGCACTTAAAATCTGTGAATTGATGAAACGTAAGTTTACTACAGCATCTGTACCACCTGCCCTTGTTTGATTATCAACTGATAGAGATTCAGCGTCACCCTGGAATGCCATCTGCACACCATTAAAGACACCCTCACCGCTACGTCATCTTGCAGTATCTAAACTGAACGTGACTCAGTTGTCCTGAAGTTAGCATTGCATTTAGTTTTCATCACATTAAGAATTACAGGCATATGTGCACCTGATAATGTTTTGATTTTGATTATCAGACCTCCTGTAGGTGATGTTGGAGGCATACATCAAGGTTGTAACATGCAGTACCATGTGTCTCAGCTGTTTTGATGCATAAAAGACCTTGAAATGTTTAAGCATTTCTAATACTTTTATCCCATTATTTCATCTACTTTAGAAGTTAAGTCTGTCCATGTGGTTGATTCTTTCAATTATTTTCCGCCTGAAAACAACACCCTGCCTGGGAACAGCACTATGAGCCGACAAGTAGGAGGAACATCGTCTGATGCTAATCTCTTCACGGGTGGTGGTGTTGCTGCTGCTGCTCCTTCCATGTTTACTTTTGCTAACAAGCAGAGCAGCCTCTCCCTCATCCTCTGTCAGTCTTGCATCAACGGAGGGATTCTCCTTCTGTTCCTGCTCCCTGCCATTACCACAAACTACTGAGGCCATTCATTCACTGAAACCAACATGAACTCATCTACCAGGCACCGCCATACGGCTCGAATGTTCTACAGTGGTGAGAGTCCTGAGTAGCAGAACTGCTGAGATAAGTCAATTATTTGCTAGAATCATCTGCTTTTCTTCCTTACATATCAGTCTAAATTGAAATCCATTAGGGAACTGGATTGTTGGTTTGAGTAAACAAATCAATTTAAAGATGTCAACTTGGGCTGTGATTGGCTTTTTTTCTCCTTAATTTGCTGGTGTTTTATGTCTTAAAAACGTAATTGGGAGATTAGTCCATAATGAAAACTAGTTGCAGCCCTAGTAACAAAAATGCTAAACACAAGCCACAGAAGTCCTTAAACGATTTAATTGGGTTTAAAACTAATTCATGTATTTGTGTCAATGTCAACGTCACTCCCATCCCCCCATTAGCCCTTGTAAAAACATCATTGTTAAGTCAAAGTGGTACGCACAACATCTAACATCCACAGCTAGAACAGGTAAAGGTAACATGGTGAAAAAGGATACAGAGGAAGAAAGATTAGATGAGGTACAGAAGGTGAAAAAGACAGAGTGGGGAAGCAGACAAATGATAGGAGCCTGAGACAGAACAAGATAGAAAGAGTGTGATTCTTCTTCGCTCATCAGTGAAGGTCAACAGCCTGCTGTCCCCACAGAAAGCAGCACTCACTGCTGGTTCTCTCTGCGCTTGTTTCTCAACATGAGCTTGGCCGAGTCTCTTTCTCTGTTTTGATGTTGCACAAAGACAAAAAAACAAAAACACAGGTGGCTGAAACCAAAGAGCTCTAACTTCTGAAAAGAGAGTGTCGAAAAGTAAAGGGAGTTTGCTGAAGTCCCTAGATGGGCATTTGTTAAATGTCAGTGCTACCGCCATACCTGCTGGTATGCGTGTGTGTGTGAGGGTTTGTGTGTGTGACAACGGGAGCCAAAAAGAAATAGAGAATGCTAGAACAATCAGCAAACTGAAGAGTAACACTTTAGCTGCTACAATAACAATAAAGGATTTTTCTTCTTTTTTTGACATGGAATGTGAAACCATGCATGAATAATTTGCCTAAAAACACAGAGTACAAGCTGAAAAAAAAGTATTATTCAGATTAAAGGATAGATTTGACAAGAAAGTTATTTGAATTCACAGTGCTGCTCTGCTGGTTCTGCGTTTCGGATGTTGCTTCCAAAATAATGAATTGTGCTGCATGCCCCCTGGGGTTTTGTAATTGGAAACTTTTGGGGTTGTCAGTGTTCATCAGATGATATTTGGTTATTTGATTTTGCCTACAACAAAGATTTAAAGGATGATTCCATCATTACAACTTGGGTCCTATTGTCATTGTTTGGCTATCATGTCTGTCGGTTACAATAACTCTCCAAAGTAATTGCTGCAGTCTGGGACAGCAGTTACCAAAGCAAAGCCCGATAGAGCAAATGACTGGGTCAGACAAGTAGACAGGCTGTAAACAGCCCGAAAGCTTCAGATTACCTAAGCCTCTTTATTTGGGTGTAAAACCATGGGTGCACCCGAAATGTCAGTGATCCTTGAACAGGCTTCAAGAGGAAAACAATATAAGAACCCATAAATGAGTTATTCACCATTTATAATATTATTTATTCTGATGGATGCAAGGATGTAAAAGTTATTTAGTTATTTTACCAAACTACATAAAACAGTTAACTCAGTCATAATTCATGAGTTCATTTAGTACAAAGAATTGATAAGACAACTGTGAGGAGAGAGAATGCAATGCTGTTATTAATCATTACCCCTACATATATGAATTTCTTTTTAGAAAATCTCTGCAATTAACCTATATTATAGGGTTACTATTGAGGCTAAGTGATGACTGAAACTCTAAAAATAAGACTCAAGTTGTTAAACCAGAATTACTATTTAATCAAAGAAAAGGCTAATATGCTGTATTGCTTTCTTGTCTAGTCTTGAGTCATAAATGTTCAAAGACAGGCTGGTATTTGCTTGATCACACTGCCTGATTATCTAGAAGTTTGCTCTGTGAAGCTGCTTAAACCCCGATCGATCTCCTAGAGTTACTCAAGTCCTAATTGCTTTTCTTCACCTCCTTTGTAGAGCAAAGGTGCTGAGGTTTCTGTCTTTCAAAGGCAATTTCTCATATTTGCTGTGCTTTGCTTAAGAACAAAAATTTCCGGCCTGATGAACATTTAAAACTTTAATTTTCCTCTTTACGAGATTACTGCATCACAAAATTTAATGGAAGGTGGTATTATGAACAGGAAACAACTTGAAGCTAAAACAAGAGTTGTACTACATATTATTGCAAAAATACTGCAGTTATTACCTCTTCATTAGTCATTTATTTTGATCTGCTAATTAGAGGCAGTCTATTTTCCAAAAATGTGTTTTTAACGTTTGAGTCATTTACAGGGCAACATCCCATAAGAGGAGGGGAAGACTGGGATCTGTATTGTGACAGAGACTTGTTTCAGAGGACATAAGCCACAAATTCTTCTGATCACCAGTACATGTTGATACATGTCATCGATAATGTGGTGCAACTTTCTTATGATTCCGTTTGGACATTTTTAATGTGATAGATGATCGTGATGTTTAGTATGTAGTTACTGTCAATGGTAGTGACAGCATTTTGGTAACAAATTTGTTAATGTATTTAGAATTTAGAGATCCAGAGTGATTATTTAGTGTTCTGACACCACAATCACTGTGTGATCAATAGCATCTGATGGTAACTATGGTTACAGAGAAGGCAGGATGGGTAGAAGAGCAGATGCATAATCAGTGATCTGTGCTGACAACCAGGCTTGGTGCAGGTAGAATTGTCAGTGTTTAAACTGTTTCTAGCCTTTGATTAATCTCAGTGAATGTAGAGAGAGGGAACAGAGAAAATCCATCAATTTTCTGCCACTTGTGCGAGGCCAGACGTCCCTCTCCCCAGCAACAACAAGCATCCCTAACCCAGATCAGATTCAACATTTCTCCAATGTGTTCTAGGTCTACCCTGGGATCTCCTACGAGCTGGACATGCCAGGAAAACCTCCAAAGGAATGTGCGCAGGACACATCCTGATCAGATTCCTGGACCATTTCAACTTGCTCCTTTTGACATGAAGAATAACGTCTCTTCTCTGAGCTCCCTCTGCATGTCTGAGCTCCTCACCCTAAGGCTGAGCCCAAACACCCTGCGATCTTTCAGTCACTACTCAAAGTTCATAACCATAGGTGATGGCTGAAAAGTAGATCAACTGGTAAATCGAAAGCTTTGCCTTCCAGCTCAGCTCCCTCAACCAATCCGCCTATTGATCTCGCACTCCACTCTAGGTACTTAGTCAAAGGCAGCTGGAAATAATGACAGCTCTTATGTGAGGAGTTAAACATCTTTGTGACTAAACAGAAAGTTCATCTGCCCTCACTCAGTAATTCGACATATTACAGTAACCAGCAACAAGCGTAAGTGTAAGAGGCTTCACCTCTGGTTACCTTTGAAGAGCATTTGTTTTATAATTCTTATCCAAATATTTGAATTATGTCTGGGTTCTATCTATGTTGCAGTGCTCTATTTTGTTATCAGCTTTCACCAGACACATTACCACTTCAGTGATTGAAATAATCCTATGTGCAGCATAAAGTAATGTAGATGATGCAGAGTGAGTCAGACTTCATAATTCATCGTCATTAATGTAATGAACTGTATGACACTGCTGAAAATGACTCCTTAGCCTTATGCCTGTGTGAGAGCTGAGCTAAGAAAGCATTGACAGCTCAGCTGATCTGGTAACAAACGTTTTCATATTTCTTTTCTACAAATAGACTTTTAATTGCATGTCCAGTAACTGTGCCCAGCAATTAAGCGAGAAACGTTAGTGTTCCTTTGAAACATGGAGGCAGTGTTTTTCCCTTGTATTTATAATATATAATAATTTATTAGAATAATTTTCACTTCTAATAATGAACACCACTGTCTATAGAATGAGTAGTATCCCATTGTGAACGTGCTGCTATCATTGGTTAAGACTAGAGGTTCGAGCAGTTCTCAGTAGATGTCTTCTACCAAGTTCAAATGAAATTCACGCTCTTGCTGCGTTTGCATGTGTCTTTCAATTCTTTCATTAAAAATGGCACAGGACTGTGTGTGTTTCAGTGTATGTCCCTTTATGGATGTGAGTCTCTGCAATCCTCAGGAATTTGTGTGTGCTTTTATGTCTCTATATGACCCGTTTCTTATGGATCTAATTTAATGATCTAATAATTTTAATTTATTTTCAAGAGCTTGTGTGTGTGTGTCTGTGTGTGTTGCCTGTCATTTAATATGCTCATATGAACATGTGTTGTATGGTCACAGGATGGAAGCCGCTCACTTTTCTAATGTGTGTGGGTCGCCAGTGTTCTGGGAGTTCTGTGTGTGGTGTGGTTGGAGACAGAAAGCAGCTCTCTTGCGTCTGTGTGTGTCTGAACGTGTCTGTGTGTGGTGTGGTCAAAGGCTGAAAAGAGCCTTGGTTCACATGGGAACAAATGACAGGATCTGGTTTAGTGAGCCTATATGTAAAAAGATAAAAGAAACCAAACTAGTAAAAAATTAGAGCTGAGACCTTGCCAGACCTCCCACAGAGATTTCACTGCAGCGTCAGATGGTCAGTTGATGGTCACCAGTTTTTACTCTGCATCTCTTAAACAGTTAGGGGCCACAGTAATTTGAGTGCCACCACTGCTTCAAAAAATTTGACATAAAAGACCTCATTACAAACCAAATTTGGGACTGGTACCAAACAATACTGGGGAAACGCCGAACAAACAAAAACAACCAAATTACCCTCATTCATTGCCTTTACTGCCTAAATCAAGAAATGACAAACAAACTCACCAAATAGTAGGGTTGCTAAATGAATATTATTGGAGATTTTCTGTTGTCTAGATGGAGTCTTGACAATTAAATGGCAAATATGAGGCTCATTATTTAGTGAGCACAGACACACTAATATTCTTTCTCTCTGACACAAATATATAACAAACCCACCATGTCATCCTGCTTTAGAGATGTAACGCCAGCAAGAAAAGTACGATACAATACCATAAATGTTGAATTTAAATTCTTACTTTCTCCCTTTTGCCTTTAAAAATCTTGTTTTCAATTTAACCATCCATTCAACATATTAAACAAAGGGATGAACCCATTGTCTTTGTCTAATTATCTCAAAAATGTCAACTTTTCTTGGTATACAGCCTTGTTTTAACTTCAAAGCATTTTAGAGGTTATAGAATATTTTAGGAATTGCCAGTTATCTGTGCTTGGATTTTGAGATTCCTGAATTGTATAGGATAATTTATAAAACTCATCTTAGAGCATTTATTCCTCCAGTTTAAATGACAACTTAAACATGACAATATATGGAGACACTGTACATACTTTTTTAATGGACAACAATTAAAAATATATCAAGACCATTATAGGATGTATTGTGTATCCCAATACATTCTTCACAATATCATACTCTTATAATCAGACAGTGTTTTATCATGGGAATGTCAGTATAGTAATGCATTTGTTATGTAAGATAAACATTTTACCAATATAGTATCATTTAACAATAATAATAACAAAAATGATAATAATTGATTTTATGTTACATTAATCAACCATGATTTTTATACTTTATAGACCATTATCCACCCTTGCTTCCAAGTTGATTGAAATTTGTATGATGATATTTTAAAAAACTGATTCCTACCATGTTTGTTACAAGAAATTTGTATTATTTACAGACACAATTTTCAGTTTTAAGCTGTTCCTCTACTAAAGAAATAATAGTTACACACAATGAAAAAGCAGAAGCTTCTTTTCTGAATCATTGTTTTTCCAATAACTTTCAAAAAGGAATTTAAGAATTTAAACATAAGATACCAGTGGTCAAAACCACTGTGTCTATTGGGTAATGGTGTGGCTGAATCATAGGAGTGTAACTGAATGCACACAGGTCTTTCAGATTATTGCCAGCAGGACCTGAACTAAAGTTGCTCTCTATCCTACAACCTCAACAACCCCCAGTCTAGTCCATCCCTACATCACCATGAGTCTTGAGTATCTGAATTCATGTTCCCAGTCACTCTACATCCCTGTCATGTCTCACACTTCACCCCTAAGAGCCACATTTGAGTGTCTTCGCTGGCATGGTGCCACCTTGAAATGAAAATCTGAAGCATTTCCACACTAGGAAAGAAAATAAAGTTTTGTATTTTGTTTTTGTAACTCAGAGAAGAAATGCTGATGCACAACAGAGCAATCTTTCTGGCTTCAGTGGCAGTGCCCTTCACAGCGCTGTTAGGAGAGGTGGCAATCACAAAGGCCGACACAGGAGAGGAGTCATCTTTGTTGGCTGCTACAGCTCACGAGTAGTCTGGCTAAACTCACAAGTGTTTTGCTCATGAGTTATACTGTTTTTTTCATGTTTTTAATCACCCTTCTGCCTATTTTGCCTGTTTATATTACAGTTATGTTGACAGCTACAGTATGATAGGTGACACAGAGATATTGAACATAACTAATGACCATTAAATACCCGCCGTGGAGTGTTCCACCTCTCCCCTACTTTTTTATCAGATTCGTGATACTTAAGGCTGTCGGGGGGGGGGCAGTTTTCTCCTGGCATTTTTAGATGGCAAAGCTTCTCTATATGAGCTGTAGGCGAAACTCTCTCCCTCACTGACAGGATCACCAACAGCTAGGCGCGTTCCAATACATTGTTTGTTGTTTGTAGTCATGTGATTCTGATGACGGTCAAAAATTCTGAATGAGGCCGTAAGTGAAAGGCAGAATGGATGATAAGATGAATGCCTACTACGCTAGTTATTGTTTACTCATTGTGTCATCCCAGTCAACGTGTGTAAAATCTGGAATCAGCCAATCCATTCTTAAATTGTGGCTAAAAAACTATTTTGAGGTCACAGTGACCTTTGAGTTTTGAGTCAAAAGTGTCACCAATTCAGTGTCGATAGATAGACAGTTTTGTAGAGATGGCCTTGGAGCTGCTCTGTTGAAGCAGTTGGGGGTTACTTTTTTTGTTTTTTGTTAAAGGTCACCTCCACAGTAAGTGCTCAGGGTAGAGAAATCATGCCTCTTTTCTTCCTTCGAGCAGCTTTTTCCCTGTTGGTTTTTTAGCTGGTAACCTTATGGTCTAGAGGTCTAGCACACACCTTGAAGCAGCTGCTTCATTACTTCTGTTCAACGATTTGGACCGTGTATGATCTCAATAACACATCACATCCAACTTAAAGCACAGGGGTAGCACAGGAACTGAAGGGATTCAGCCCAAAGTCAGCAGTGTCAGATTTAATCAACCACAAGGAACATTGTCCAAGACTGCTGCCTGCTATCTACCATCTTAATGTGAATGCAGCTTTTGTGAAGGGCTTTTACAGTGTTTGACCTTGGGTTATAGAGAAGAGTGGCTCAGAGAGGAGGCAACATAATGACAGTTTATTGCACAGCTCTTGAAACGGTAATTGTTCTGACAAGGAGCGTGGGGAAGAGTTATGAGGAAGAAGGGGCTGATGCAGGGATGAAATTGAATATATATGAGAGAATGAAGGTAAAATATAAAGTCACTCCACGTCTGATTAGGTGTTTACTTACATGCTGGAGAGTGGGAATAAAACAGAGGGATCTGAAGTAGATAGATTGAAGTGTTATTTACAACAATGAAAACACTGCACATAGACTGTGCTGAGAAAAAAGATAAAGATAAATATTAAATTTAAAAATATGTATCTGTTGAAGAATGAATAGTACTCTAAACTTTTCCATGGATGCAGTTATTTAGAAAAGTCAAAACGTGAAAAGTGAGGTAAAAGTTAGGATCATGTCTGTGGAATCGTAGTTGAACTATCATGTGGTTAAATGAAAACTCTACAGGTCATAGAAACCTTGATATTTGTTGAAATTCTACCACCCATAAGATTACAAATGTATTTGAGAGCTTCAGAGGAAGCAGGATGAAGAAGACAGGCAGAAGGCGGTCTCCTGCAGGAATGCAAGAGAGAAGACTTCAAGATAGCTCAGTGCTGCAGAGTAATAAACAGATGAGAGGTGACATAGATTACACCATTGTTTTCAACTTTATCTTTGTAGAAAGAACATAATAATATAACAGGGCCCCAGAACTACAGATAAAGTCAGAAGAAAAGGTTGCAATTTGGATCTTTCAAAGGGTCAGTATCAACTCAGTATAGCCTTTTTGCCTAATATCTTAGTTAGACCAACTGTGTACCAGTGCTAGTCATTCAAGGTCATCATCCAGCATGGATTGCAAGTTAATTGCAAGTTAATTCAAATTTTTTTTTTTTTTAACTTTATTTATTGAGTTTTTGGTTGTTTACAATAAACAATACACAATGAACAAACAATACCAGTTGTAAAATCCCTTCCCTCCCTTTCATAACAAACAATCATCTCGGAGGAAAATAAATAAGTGAGTAAATAAGATAATAATAAAATAAAAAATACCTAAAATTAAATAAATAAAATAAAAAAATAAATAAAAAAATTTAATAATAATAAATAAACAATAGCATAACAATAATAATGATAATAATGATAATAATAAGACAGTTTAAAGCAGAGTT
>NW_023339774.1:7293093-7297758 GCF_004916995.1 Morone saxatilis | reverse complement strand
CACCATCCTATTCTCTCCCCCAATTCATAACCATAGTACTCTAGCTGTGGTGCAAGATTCAAGCCAATCTGCAGCGGTATTGGTAGGGCTACATATGTTTAGTGAAAACTGACAAGAAGAACCTCAGTCATGTTACGCAGTTAATTTAGGTCACTTGACACATACAGGGTCCTCTGATGATTGGAAAATAATTTTACACCATGAGTAATTTAGCCGTTAGTGTGATGCATAATTTCTTTATATATCCACAGTCAAACTCTGTTAGATCGTTTTCCAGGAGGTTTACTCACTCCCTGAATGTGTATGTTTTTGTGCGTATGTGTGTGTATGTATGTTCCATCCTCCAGGGTGAATAGTTTCAAAAGTTTGTTAATGAGATGGAAATGTTTTCATACTTGTACAATAATTAAAATTAGATTTTAACTGGTTGGAGGCAGGCAGGAATACATGTTCACTTACTCTTCATGTCCTGCCACCTTCTGTTATCTGTCCCTCCATTTCCCAAGTTCCCCTTCTCTTAAAAGTTTGCTTTCTTTTTACTGTGGACAGAATCTTTCCTTGACCATAACCAAGTAGTTTTTGTTGCCAAAATGAACCAAGCCTTATGAGTAAATGCTCACATGAATCATTTTTGTAACAGTAATATTTGGAAGGCAATGACAAACAACCTTGATTAGTTCCTTTAAATAAGTAAGTTCCTTTCCCCTTTGCTCCGACGCTTGTGAACGCTGTCCAGAGTGCTGATCCTGGTGCTGTCCCTGGGATTTGCTGTCATTCAGGCCGGTGAGTTAGACTCCCCGCACTGTCGGGGGCTAATAGCCAATGATCAGCCTGACTCTTTGGTCCAGTAATTTACATTCACCTGTCCACCTCTCTAAATATTTTCTCAAGACTCCTTCGCCAAGCCTCTGATAGTTGAGTTGTCAAATGTTATGGTCCATTTAAGTGAGTTTATCCATACCTTGTTTTTCTTGTACTGCAAATGTCTGCAGGGATATAAAACTCATGACACACTTATGTTTTCTGCTGGTGGAATACCCTCAACATTACATCACTATTCTAAGTCCGCTCTCGTAATGATTTTTTCTCTTGCCCTCCCTCTCTTTCTGTTTCCATTTCCCTTTCTTGTCCTCCCTTCTGCCTAAATCTTACTACATTATTAGTTACAAACCAACAAACTTCTGCCAATTGTATCATTATTTTCTACATTCTGAGTGCAAATGAGACAGGGTAGACTGAGAGAAGCAAACAGTGAGTGTGCATATTACTCAAAATCTGCAAAATGTCAGCTGAAACTCAGACCAAGAAATTGTTTTGGCACATGGTGGCAGGCTTTTGCACTGTTCTGTCACAACCTTGGCAGCAGGATGCTAGGTGGCTGCATTCTTACCCGCACATGGACATGCATATGCGTATATAAACGTATGTGTCACATTTTGTATGTAGGAGAAGAAGATATACTTTATTATCTAAGCCAGATTGCAGTACAGCTGGACCACATAGAAAAGACGGGGCCTAAAATAAAGTGTGTGTACCTTCCATAAAGAAATGCAGAGTGTGAGGGGATGCGAGGGATTTGGTGAGTGACACCCATAATGTCATGCATCAGAATAAATCGCACGTTGGCTGGCAGGTTGTGTTTTGGCTCTCTTGAAATGTCTGCATATCAGTATTTGTGTTTGGAAATACCACATTATCATGAGCAGAATGGCTGCAAAGAAAAAACAGAAGTGCTTTCAAGACAGCAGCAGCTGAAAGAAAGCAGTGCTGTGTTTGGGTATTGTAGTCACATATACTGTATGGCTAGCAACCACACGTTTGCAACGCATCACACAGGTATATTGTCTTGGAATTATTGAATAAGAATTAGTTTTATCTTATTGTATCTTCTTCGCCCTCATGGTCATGATAATTCACCATCTTCATCTGCTTTAATCTCTCATTCCCCTTTTTTAATTGTTGGAGATAGACATCTTTCACTTATCACAAAAAGTAATAACACACATACATGCACTCTCAGTTAATGCAGTCTATTCCTGTTTTCTCATTCGAGCAGCTACAGTTGATTTTATTAAATTACCAAGGTTTACTAATAATTTACATATATACAACCATGCAGAAAAGGCTGAAAGATGATTAAATTGTATTTGAAGATTGCTAGGTCTTGGATGATGTAGAAGTAAGTGTGTAATTAATAGCGCCCCATGCACTGTAAGAAAAAAACCCGTAAAAAAAATTAAAGTAAAATACCTTAAGATATACGCTTAATTCAAACAATGTGTAAAACACATTAATATGTTACGGGACTAAACAAACATGGAATTCATTTCAAATGTTTACAGAAAATACCGTTATGTTTTACAAGCATTAGTTAATTAGACTAACACAAATGTTAAGCAATTGATGATATGATATCACCTTCCCATAAAAGGGACAAATCCTAAATGATCGCTAGTTCCTGTTCATGGAAAATAATAAGTGAATAACTCAAGAGATGACAATTTCGTACCTCGTCCGCAAAAATAAGATATTGACTAACTATATATCACGATACGGAGAACCTTCAAAGCCTCGCAAGAACATACTTAAGCAATACTCTAAAATAGTATACAAGTCCACATCGGTTTCAATTAAAAGTGGGGGAATTTAATACCTAAACATAAGAGATGACCCTCCCAAGGTATATCTTGGGTGACCTTCCATGATCGTGGTGAAAATATTCCTTTCTTATATTTAAATTCATTGATCAAAGTATTATAACTTATGATCCATATCAATCCAGATCCACTACAGAAGAGTTGCCGCCCAGGTGGATCTGAAATAAACAAGAATGTCTTCTCCATGTGTGTAAAAAAATGATAGGTGGCATATAAAAATCACCTTGAAATATGGATGGGAGGAAGCAACAAATGGCGGATGCCGAGGATTGTGGTTGCGGGTATCATCTCTCCAAACCTCCTTGTTGTAGGCTCGTTCATAGTTGTGGCAGTTATTTGCGTAGTCGACAAAAATGACAGACATTTGGTGACAAGCAACAGCTTATTAAGAATTCCTAATAAAAAAAACAAATATGTGATAAAGAAAAATAAATCCAACAAAAAGTCAATGAATCTGTAACTATGATGGGCGCAACCACAGCAGAACAAGGCAAGGAAATAATATTGCTCCTCCATAAAGCAGATCGTCTGGATATTCTGTGATGGCATAGACTTCCATGTAGGTTAATTTGGCGTTAAGCGCAAAAGAGTCCTTGTGGACAGGGGACACCCAACACACGATGACGATATTCCGCTCTTGTGTACTGGGAAACGGAGAGAGGCCACCATTGTTTTCACATAAGTAAAAAGATAGGATTTCATTTATAGTTAATTTTAAAATGAACAAGGTCTGCTGGCTTGCTGTGTAGGGTTTTCCAGCAGGAAATCATGTTTGTTATAATGGCAAAAAACAAGTGAAAGGATTCCTCAACGGTTCTATAGCTCTCCACTGGTGGCCAAAGCAACCCTCACCATTAGATCAAACGGTGTATTGTCAACGGCAGTCCCAGCTAAGGACGCTCAGTGAACGATTCTTGCTGAACAGCACATGGTGTAAATGACGACTTTTCAGGCTCAATTTGGGCATGTTCTGGACGTCTTTTGACAAGACTTATTTTATGTACGACAAGCAGTATGGAAGGCCCTTTTTATGTTGTTTGTTAAGTTGTTTTATGATTGCTGTAGTTGCTCATGAATGTATGGGACAAAGCTCCGCTGTTGACTAGATGTTGTTTTGGGAGGAATGCTGGGCAAAGCTTTCTTCATGTAAAACTTCCAGGGCCCTATCTCTAGTAAATCGCAACTAACTTTGGGATTAATATAGGACAACCTCTTCTAACCACAATCACGTAAATGCGGTTATTCCACTTTCAACTGGCGTCTTTATGTTCCCATCGCAAGTGATAACATGGAATAACTCACTGGCTCCGAAGATCTGGTGTGGCAGGAGACTTGGTCGTTTCCAGAAAGTGTCTGGAGTGCCATGGAGCGGGGGAAAACAACACAGACAAACAAACATACTTAGTTAGCCAGTTTTACTGTGCGTGGACATAGGCCTGCATAAGCATAGTTAGTGAACTCAGAAAGAGAAACCGCAAGTCATCTCACTCTAATACATTCATTCTTACATAATATTTACTTATGATTATTGATTAGGATAGGTGAACCTTTAGGTTATCAAAGAATTCTTGCTGTATGTATTGACCTCTGCTGGGCTTCCCTTACCTGTCTTTTCGTGGGTTTTTAATTGCTGCACCTCAGCAGCGCGTCCTTGAAGTTATCTTTGATGCGGAACCTACACTTGAGATTCATATCAGCCTTCCTCATGATCACACAGGTGATGCCCAACGACCTATAGGTGCTTTGCTGTGTGTAATTGCCAAATCTCTCTACTTTTCCTGTCCTCCTAGTACCAGGATGGAGCACAGTGAGACGAGAATGGATTGGTAAGATGTGTAGTTGTGTTCTTGCTTTGTTGAGAATGTAAGATTTATGTCGCTTCTATTCTTTGTTCTTATTATTCAACCACTCAAAGCACTCTACAATACATACGGTCCCTATCATTCACCCATTCACACACTGATGGCAGGCTCTACAGCATATGAGGGGTGAAAACACCAATCCGGAT
>NW_023339774.1:7269729-7292993 GCF_004916995.1 Morone saxatilis | reverse complement strand
ATTATGATTTTTTTTTACAGTGTGTACCAAGGCGGAGTCCTTGCTGCAGCAGCCATGGGTTCGAATTCGACCTACGGCCCTTTACTGCATATCATCCCTCCTTTCTCTACCCCCTTCCTATCTATCTCTCAAGCGGTCCCATCTAATAAAGGCAAAGCCCCCCTATATACACCGATCAGCCATAACATTATGACCACCTGGGCAACCTGGTGGTCCCCATGTGCATCACTGAGCCTTGGCCGCCCAAATCTTAACCACCCGGACTACCAGTAGCTTCCTAGCTAACTAGATTATTAATGATATTAATTATCTTCCAGTAGGACCACCTGTGTCCCTATGGCTCTCATATTTACTGATCAATGGAAAAACAAGCAGAATGATAGATAGTTTAGCACCAGAAGCTGATTTTGGCCAAGGTATTCAATTTATTCATTCATCATAATTCATTTATTTGATTATGGAGAAGAATTGCCAGGAAGACAAAAGCTAACCCAAGAAGAATGGAAACAGGTGGACCGCAACAGGAAACAGCCTTTGGCAGGTGAGACATCCCTGGCTGAAGCTTACCGAGTCATGGAGCTGACCACACACACACACACACATACACACACACACACATACAGATCCTCTCTGATGGGCTGCTTGCAAGCATGCATTGAAACGACAGGGCATTATAGAATCAGTCATATACTAAGTAATGAAGAATCTAAATCTAGAGAGGCAGTTACATTTTGGTTGTTTAATACAGAAACAAATATTAAATGTGGAACAGATGGTCACATATAAAGTAACAGAAAATACATGCATATATAAATCTTGTCTGTTACTGACATTCGAAGAGGAGAGATTTAGAGTTAAAAGCAATACAGACAATATGATAGAGAAGAGTGTTAAGAGGAGGGAAGAGTGTGAATGAAATTATGGAAGAGTGTCTTGAAGATTCCACAGTTGGCAGAATGCACATTGCGATGCTGTATTGGTGCCAAAGACACACACACACACACACACACACACACAAACATGCACATATTCACACAAATATTATGTGAGACATGCAAAGTCATTCAGCTCTATAAGCAGGATTACATGCAACACTGTCCTTTTGTATTCAAATGTTGTGCATTCCTATCATTTTGAGGGACATACAGTCAGCAATGAAAGTAAAGATAAGGAGGACAACGGGGATCTGACATGTAATTCATTTGGACAAGATTTATGCTATGGGAAGTTTAATTCCAGTCTGCATCTGCCCGTGGGAAGAATTAAGATGTCTCTTATAGAGTCTGCATTTATAAAATAAAAAAATTAAAAACATGAGTAATCCAACCATTGGAAAGACCTCCAGATAATTTAAACCTCATTTTGTAATTCTGGCAAATTCCTGCATTAACTTTCTGCAAATAGTTGCATAACATTCTGAACTTCGGGGTGAAAATCGAGACTGCGTTTTAAAAAGCAGGAAGAACATGTGGCTGAAATATAAAAACATGAATTATTTCTACTGAAAATGCATTTGATTATCAGCTTATGAGTGGGCATGGCCAGAAAGCCACTTTGTGCCTTATGGTGTGTCTTCAGTCATTAGGCACAGCCAGGATGCTATTCACTATTTGAGCACTCGCACTTCACAGAGTCACAAAGCCATCAGGTCCAACCACTGAATAAAATCTCCTCTTTTTGTTGAATTGTGTGAGCTGTAAATATTCATGGTTATGTCACAGTGGTGATGTTGAATAGCTGTGTGGCTGACTGTGCTGAGATTGTGAATATGACTGTGCATGTTTAACAAGTCCACCAGACTATAAAGATAACATGTCAGTCTATGTAACTAATGTCACAGAGGTCCTCTGTGGCTATTCTGCAATTCTCTTAGAATACCATTAGCATTTTTTCTGCAGTGTCTCATTTGTTTATCAAAACAATGTATATGAGGTCATACATTAAATTGCAGCTATAATATTGTTTAGTTTATATAAAAAAAACAATGTTCAGGGCAGGGCAGGCTCCCTTGTATATCAGGTTTCTCATATAAAAAAAAATCATTTTTACAGAAAAATAATTTTTACAGAAAAATAATTTTTACAGAAGACAAAAGGCATTATAAAGATAATGTTCTCATTCCCAACTGAGACCAACTGAGACCGGGTTGGAACTGTAAGTCAAACAGGATTTGGACCTCAACGGTGCCATTTAATAAACAAATGAGAAGTGGATGTTTAAGATTATTTAGGTTTATGACCAATGTGCTTTGTATGCAGCATCCTAATGAGCCCCACCAATCAGTATCAATCAGTTATCTCAACAGTTGAAGATGAACACTGGATTTTGCTCCTTATTCAGTGTAACAGACTGGGCAAATAGCCATGCAGTACACCTTCTGACTTTCATTTCTACTAACATTTAGATCATCATATAATTTCTAATCATGTTGTTTGTTTTCCTGATGAACAAATGCATCAATGGAGTCGCTCAAGCAAACAGACTAAACAGTGATAAGAAACCAGTATAAGCATTATCCATCAATCCATGCGTTTTCCCCACCCATTCAAGATGAACATGAATGAGAGTTAATTGTGGGAACAGGAATCAGGTCAATCTGTGTTCTCTCCATGTTTGATGTCAGTAAATAACAGTAAGGTTAAGTTGATGTGCAGTTTGCTGCATCTCTCTCTCCACTCTGTCTCACTAACAGCCGGACAGTGCAGCTCTTGGTCTGTCTGTTTTCCTTACAGAACTGAGAGTGACATACAAATATTTATTACGTTTGATAAACACCAATGGGCAGCAGTGTTAATAATCTGCTGCTTCGAAAAGATAACCAGGTCACGTGTTGCATTTACATGCGCGTGCACACAATGACACTCACGCTTTCTAGCAGCAGTAACGTCTCTGGGCACCAGTCCAGACAATATATGGGCAGGATGGCTCTCCTCACAGACACACATCTTTTTTAAACAATGATGATTATCTAGTCCCTCAGTCAAGGTTTAGGTACAACTCTGTAATGCGAGATGTAAAGCTGACATTGACTATTGATTATATATTGTATTGGTATTCAGCCAAGAAAGTAGTAGAAATAGTCTTAGATATTTGAAAATGTATAAAAGGAAATCTGGGGGAGCCAGTTTGAATGGACCTGATGCAACTATTTTGAGACTTAAAGCTGCAGCCAGAGCCTATATGCTTATATGTTCATTGGATAGCCAAAGATAATTGTATAATATTGGGAGGACAGGACTAATTACCAGGCAGCAGAACCAAAGTTTTTATGTATATTTACTACAACATTAATGTTATTATTCACCTATAGAAAATATTAGACCGACAGATGGAGCAAACTGTTTTAGAGGAGGTTTGACTGTGTGGCAATGGCAATAGGTTTACATGGTTTAATGGTCAGGTAAGCAGGCCCTCTAGCAGAATTTTGCTTAGGGTCCCAGGGAGGTCAGGAGCCGGCTCTGCATAATGCTGTCTAAATTCTGACCATGATCTACCCTCAAACTTAACTAAAATACTTTTGTTGCCTAAACCTAACCACACACAGGAATTGAATGACGGTTTCTGCCGAATCTCTTAAAATCCTTATCATAACCGTTATACTTGTGTGGCTGTAGATAAAGTACTGCCATCCTCTGTGTAATATCATATCAAAATACATTAAAGGCAAACCCAGAATAGAACATTTGAAATGACTTAGCGATGGAGTCAAGGGTAAAATCTATATTCTCTTCCATGTTCAGATCTGCAGTATGTCTGAGCAGGAACAAATCAAATCAAATTCTCTACTCGTTTTTTCTGTTTTACTGTTAGAGTTGTTAGAACACACATCTTTTGATCATCTTAAATCTACTTTTCCTGCTTATTTTACAGCATCTGTGGTTGTTTGTTTTGTTTGTTTTTTACTAGGATGAACTGTGGCTCAGAACTGGGATGACTTTTCTTTCCACATCAGCCTTCAAATCTTTGTACAAAATCTGACAGTTGATCTCAGCTTTTCAGCAAACTTACTCCACTGACACCTGTTTCACCACCTTTTATCTCTTACATTGTAAAAAAGGAAACACGGGATAAAGGTTTGTTTTTCCTTTTTTTGTAGGGCACTTTGTCATTTATAGAAAGCTTTATATTTGAAGAACTGGACAAAAATTATGGATTTTGTGAGTGTCTGTCTCACCTAAAACATTTAAAATATGAGGTCCTTCAGGAAAGCACTGAAACACTTCTTCGTCTCTCGTATGGGGCAGTCAGAAATAAGTAGAACAGCGACACATTTGTCATTGTTTTGGCTCTAGACTCCAGCACAGAGAAGTTGAAATGAAACAGTGACTGAGGTTAAACTGCTGACTTTAGTGCTGACTTCAGCTTTAAGGGTGTTTGAGTGAACCGTTTGGAAATCGTAGTCATAGTCCTCCAATGTTAGGGTAATGCAACAAGACAATAAATAGAGAAATTGTATTACTGGTTAAGTCAGCCACCTCAATCTAACAGATTACGAGTTTCACTGAAAGCCATGACTGAAGGAGAAATAAATGGGGTGGACAAAATATTATAAACACCTCCATTATTTTTATTAAAACATAATACAGGAACAGTCATGAAGGTAGGATTAATTGCTGGGATGTTGGACTGTATTAGACTGCCCTAGTTTTAGCTACATAGTAGTAAACTGGTGAGTGTAGTGTGCTTATTTTAACAATTTCAAGATTTTATCATGTTTTTATGCAACAGAAACAACACATTTTGAGGATGACAACAGTCAACTGACATTTTAATGATGATACAAAACAGCATGCTTTATCATTTTTGGATGCAAGTAATCTGATAATGAGTCTGATAGGATGCCCACAGAGACTGCAGGCCTGCTATCAGTCAGAGGATTAGGGAGTATTTTGTCCAGCGTCACTTATTTTTTGGGTACTTTTGTGAGCAGATGGCTGCAATATTCAGAGCATTTTTGGTCATATTTGTGACAAGATGCCACAGCCACAAGTACCCCCACCCCTTTTATCATTTGTCACTAAAGATATGGCAATATCTTTATTTACTTAATAATTAATAATACTTATTATGTTTTTTCCATTAATGTAATCACAAATGTTATTATGTATCCTCCATATCAGTATAATCATGTTGGGCATATTGTCATTAAGCCTGGACCATTTCAGTGAGACAGACAGCTGTTAATTTGGCACCAGATTTGACTTTTTTTTCTTTTGAATATACCAACACGATTACGTTTTGGCTGGCAGAAAAGTCTGTTTAAACTCAGACCTCCAGAGGGTCATCTTAATACCTCTACTGATAAAATAGTTTTGCTTATGGGGGGGAAAAATTGTCTTTGAATGACATAAAGGGAATTTATGTCCTTGAAAGTATACGTTCTTCTTCTCTCCAGGTAAGGAGAACAAAGCAGAAACTGCAGGCCTCATTTTTCTCTGAGGCAGTGTGCTTTTGAAACTGGCTGCCTGTTAATGAACTCTTCATCATCATGCATTACATAGTGGCTTTTTAACCCTTGCAAGTGGCCTCTGTGCCATGAAAAAATATGATTGACACTACAGTCAAAAAGAAATTCCATGCTTGCCTTTGACTATAGTTTTTCTTTAAGGCTCCATTATTTTTTTGCTTTTTCATTGTTTTCAAACCTTTATACCTGTATTGATGCAATTACAGATCTTTCCTGTATCACCTGGCATTTCATGCAGATTGTTGTGAGATTAAGACTTGAGTTTGAGCTGTTGTTGCCCTTTTCAGCTGTTTGATGCAGTCAAAATGACAAACAGCTAATCTGAAGGTAATTAATGCTCTGCCTCTCTCTCTCTCTCTCCTCTCTCTCTCTCTCCTCTTCTCTCTTCTCTCTCTCTCTGTCTGTCTGTCTGTCTGTTCTGTCTGTCTTCTGTCTGGGGTCTATCTTATCTATCATATCTATTATCTATCTATCCTCTCTATCTCTCTATCTCTCTCTCTCGTCTTTCTCTCTCTCTCTCCTCTCATATCAGGTTGGGTGCAGTTTGTATCTGTTGCAGCAGTGTTGTGTTGGAGAGTATGAGACCTATGTTTCCTATAATTTCAAAGGTTCGTTAGAAAGGCGTTTCCCCCACAAATGACAGTATACCCATGAAAATGCAGAAAAATATATTGAATTGACTAGTAGGGACAAGTGCTAAGTTGAAATAATTCATTACCAGCATTTTTAATGGTGTACAATTATTTTTCAATCTGTTTTTTAGGTCGTCAA
The DNA here is from genome assembly GCF_004916995.1 of Morone saxatilis. Lineage (NCBI taxonomy): Eukaryota > Metazoa > Chordata > Actinopteri > Moronidae > Morone > Morone saxatilis. The sequence goes on along the minus strand of NW_023339774.1, from coordinate 7,286,755 downwards.
AGGGCTCTTTAAGGGTTAAGACTTGTTTTTTTTTATATGGAGGATAAAATTAGGTAAGGTACTCATAAGTGTAGAAGCAAACATCTGTGTGCATTGGCAGAGAAGATAAAGATGTACTGAAACGAATATAACAAAACTGGTGGAACAAATGTGTTTGACAGAGCAAATAGGAGAGCAGAAGCAAAGAAATAAGACAGATTGTCTATGTGTAATGTAGAGTTAACAGGCTCAATACCTCTGTATTTCCTTCTGTATTGTATATTTTTATAAAGTATTTTATTTGGACAATATTCTTTCTTGTAATTGGAGAAAAGGAACATGAGTGATGCAGGATGAGTAAAAGGAAGGATTTGTTTTTCATTTTTCTTTCTTAAATTCAAAATTAAGCAGTGAATATTGTGATTTACCAAGAGATACGTCGTCCCTTTTTAGCACCCCTGAAAGCCTATTTCACTCAGACAGTTATTCCACCGTAGTTAAATGTGTTAAATGTGCCACCAAATATTCCCCCCTGAGTATATTCATATCTCTGAGCTGCTGGGTAATCTCCACATATATCTGTATATCTCCTTTATCTAACTCACAAACAAACCTAAATGAAAGCCGAGTTTCATACAGACTCTGACGGTATCAACAGTGTCTGACTGGCAAAGATATGCCCATAATTAAGGGCAAAAACATAACTATTTTTCATGGCAATGGTTCAATTTTTCATATGAGCTGGCACAAAATGAGGTAAATTACATCAGCAAAGACAGCTCATTAGTCTCAGTGAATGATGAGAGCACTGCTTAGGGCTACAGCAGGCTCTGCTAAGAGATGTACAATATTGAAAGCAAGTGAAAATAGCCTCCTCTTAAGACACTTGGTAGCTGGTGACATAGTTTAACGACAGGTATTTCACAGTGGTTACATTTCCTCAACGACAACGTACAAACATATTTTGCCTGGCTCATTCATATTTCATTACCAAGTTCACGTAAGCTCATTTGCAGCATATATTTAGCATCCTGTAGCCCATGATAGTCTCGTAGTCTGATTTTGTTGCAATTTCATGACAGAATTTGGGGAATTTAGTAACTGTGATCATACATGACTAACCATGGATGTTTGGCGCTGACTGTCTGGCTTGATGCCACTTTAACAGAACACATAGCTGTCAAGCATTTTGGCTGTTGCTGCAACTGAAGATGTGATGACTGGTTATTAAATGGTACATACAAATGACATGGTTTCTTTGTTTATTATTTAGTGTTATTTTCCAGTGATGGGGTGGATGGGAAAATAAGAAAATGAACGACACTGAATGAAAAGGGAGCAGATTAAATGTAAAACTAAAGACTGCAATCAAACCAAAGGGCACCAATCAATTAACAAATGAATACAGGTGAATAGGAACCAAATGTATTCAAATTTATTCACCGACTGTAATTGCAGGACTTTGACATGGCGGCTGGTGCAGACAATATTCACTCACAAAAAGGGTGCTACAGAACATTAGGTGGTGTCAGTCACTCAATTGTGTGTGTGTGTGTATTTTGCATTTGTGTCTTTTGTCTACAGCCATCTCCTGTTCTCATTTTGTCTCTTTTCACCATTTCACCGTTCTTCCCCTCTACCTATGTAATTCTCACTGTAGTGTCTCATTTTGTAAAGAGATACAAACATTAAGGCTTAAAGTGAGTAAAAAAGGAAGGGGAGGACTTTGAATATGAAAGAGATAATGTAATGAGGGAGGAAGGTGGGTGTAAGGGAGCAGGAGCAAAAAGTGATTTGATGGGTCAATATTTATGGAGGTGTAAGTTGTTAAGAGCTTGGAAAAGTGACATCAAGGAAACGAATGGGGGAAAATGGATAGCATGATGGAGGACAATTTAATTAGGAAGAGGAAGAAGAGGGACAAGGATGTAAGGAGCAAAGAAAAATGAAGGAATGAGATAAGCAAAGGTGACTGAAAGGGGACACGAAGCGAGAATAAAGGCGAAATAGAACCAAGATTAAGAACAAGAGTGGAAGCTAGGAAGGAACTTCCAAACAGAATAACGAATGAGTAATATATGTCAGTCTGCTGATGTGTAGCTGTATAGCTTTACCCGGTCTGAATCTCGTTAGTGTTAATTGGGCCGAGTCTATCACCTAGACAGAAGGGCTTGGACACAGCCATCGCTTGGACATATGGCCAGCAGCGTGATACAGAAAGCTGCCAAAAAGAGGGATTACCTTCACAGTGATATGGGTAATCACAGAGGATTCTCTCATAATACAGTAACTGTAAGGACATATTGTACCTAAGGAATTACAGCACAGGGAAATGTAAGTTTTTGTAAACAGTATGGCATTGTATGATGCGCTATAGCAATAGTCCTAAATTAAGTTACAGATGAAAGTTTATTCATATAAAATAGATAATAAGCAATATAGCAACATAGGCATTACCATCAAAGCTGATATATGTTAAGAATTGTATTACACACACAAAAAAACAAAGAGTTTCAGCATTTGATATGGTAACAAGGTTGTCAGTGCATAGTCCAAAATAAAATAAAATAAAATTTGATAAGGAACCAGAGAAAGTGTTTAATAGACAGCTGCACCATATAGGGAGCTAAGGTTAAAGCAGTAGTTTGACATTTTGGTGTCTCAGCTGGTTGTCTGGCACAGTAACAACAAGACTCCAGGAAGTTACTCCTCCGGCCCAAGAAATAGTCTGGGACATAACGCCCTGTAAAGCCACACCTTGTCCTTTTTGCTTCCTTTTTTTGTATAGATTAAACAAATGAGATGTAAATGTTGATTACTGAGCTGTGGAGGTGCTGGTAGGTGGATATTGTTACTTTTGGGAGGAGCCAGGCTAACTGTTTACCCTTATTTCAGGATAAGATAAGCCAGCTTACTACTAACTATAGCTTCATATTTAACCAACACGTATGAGAATGGTAACTCTCCTCGCAAGAAGACAAGACAGCTTTTCCAAAATTTACAACATTCAGGAGGATCTATTGGGAGAAATGGAATATAATAGGTATGTTTTCATTGGTGTATAATCACCAGAATATAGGAATTGTTGGGGTTTTTTACCTTAAAATGAGCCTTTTCTTATCTACAGACACTGCGGGTAGCGTTCTATGGAGTCTGGTGTTTAACTGCCAACAGAGGTTGTAGACAGGGCCTTTTGTGTTTTTTGCAAGTCTCGTGGCCACCATAGTTTCTCCGACACACTTCACAGCCTATTCTCATTGCCAGGTCGTCAAATACAGACACGAGCGGTGTTCCCTAAGTCGCAATCTGCAACTTCCTCGTTAGATGCCACTAAATCCTACACACTGGGGCTTTAAATACATTGTCAGGGAAACTTAATGTGTTACAATAAAATTCACACAATCAGGTCAAATAAAGCTTGACTAATCAATATATTCCTATATTAACTACCACTACACGCAATCACCAAACATTATGACTAGCTATGAACCACAATACATTTAGCTGCTAAAGCACCAGATATTTGTGGATGATGGATACTAAACAGAGGTAAACAAGAATGAATACAATACAATCAATTAATGCTGTTTTAACCTTAGTTGTAATTGTACTGACCTCAGTCAAAGCAATTATTTTAAAAAGCGTACTAATATAGAACACTAATGCAATCACTAAGGTTTGCGTAGTCTGTCATATAAAGACCACTCTCATTTCATGTTCATGTTTTCTGACCTGGTTTGCGTCACCTAAAGCTCCTTTCTAGCTCCATGCTGCTTCAATGTCAAACTCTGATTTTTTCTGGCTATGATTCCTCCACATAATCCTAGGTGTGTGATATTATCAGGGCAAGAGAAGTCATTTTTCGAGTTGGTGGGTTTTGGCATGGGCAAAATGCAAACTTTCGGATTTGGGATGGTTGTTTACTGTCACAGTTGATGCTGTGACACTTGGGGGTGTGTTCTTTGTTTTTTTGTTTCTCCTGTGGTTCTGTGTGTGTGGGTGTGTGTTATGCCTGGCAGTGAGCTGATCACCTGGTGGAGTTGCCACACCTGCTGGAATCCTCATCAGTGCCTTGGCCTTAAGAAGTGGCATTCCTGAGACTCGTCGCCAGATTATTCCTTACCTTTCATGATTCCTGCACCCGGAGTGTTTTGGTGCTGCCTGGAGGTTCATTTTTGGAGTGCCGTTGCACCTGGTAGGACCTGCCTGCCCCTTGCTCTCACCTGTGCCCTTTTCAAGCTCAGTTCCACTACTACTCCAGTTTTTGGTGAATTAAAGACCCTTGACCTCAAAACCTGTCAGCTATCTGAATCCGCACCCCGGTCCTCAGTCCTACCAAACCTAACAGTTTACCAGGCAATACTTCCAGCTCTGCCCCACCATGATTTAGGGTTCCTGTGGTTGTCCTGTCTGACTGTCATTTATTACACCCACACTTAATGTGTATGCTGTATGCTTCACTTGTACAGTGAATATTTAATATTCTACCTCAACTTTTAGTTTTTTTCAACAAACAGTAAAATATCCACTTCTGGCCTCTCACTTCAGAAAAATTGCATTTAGCGCTGCATCTTGTGGACCAGCCATGTCCAAAGATTGAACTGCTACAGTTTCTTGATTACAGAGAATGAAAATGGCCACTTTCCAATAAAGATCTTTATGCAAGTGAAATGAAGATGTAGTAATTAAATGAGAGTTTACTGTTTTTGCTCCGTTCAAGGTTCTGGCAAAAGAATAGAGGTTTTCATGGTCGCTCTTATTTCTATGTTTAGATTCAGGTTTATGGCAGAAGCATGAAGTGAATATCATGACACACACAGTGGGAGAGTTATGGAGAGGAGGTGGCTTATTTACAAACAGATGCTACTCCATAATGACTGTGGTGGTCCTTGGTGGTTACGTGTGTGTGTGTGTGTGTGTGTGTGTGTAGGTGTATGTGTATGTGTGTGTCCGGCCTGTGGTTCTCTTACTTTGTAGCCTACATACTGGAGTCGACTGTCACTGATTGCTAGGTTGAAAACCATGGACCACACAAGATCAGATGGTGTGTGTGTGTGTTTGTGCCAGTGCATTGCTGTGTACTGTACATGTACTGTGCTCACTATCCTTACACTTACTGTATTAAACAAGTGCAAAATGACAAGTGCATCCATTTAAACTCTAAACAACTCAATAAAGACTTCACAGCCATTATCTGCACTGACTGCTGTTGACTATTGACATCTTAAAAATACCTTTAACTTGGCAAGCATTTCCCTCTAGAAAGCCTAAAATCAGTGAAAGAGAGTGTTTTTCTTTAGGGTTTCAGCAGGTGTCAAGCAGACACTCTGTTATCAGCTCATTATTTTGCCTGAGCTTTGAAGAAAGAGAGACAGAATGAATATGAGAGGCAAGAAAGAGTAGTGAGAAAAGAGGCAATTTTGTTTTCGCAAGCTATTTTCCCAGCTAATGAATTCTGACCTTTTGAATGTTTACTCGTCCCTTTTTCTGAGATGAGCTGGGTTTTGAATAAAAAAATATAATAAAAGAAGAAAAAAGTGGGTTTTGAAACTGAAACAGTACCTTGTGTAAAGTTTTAAATAAGTTGTGTTTTTGAGTTCTTATTGAAAATGTATCATTAGTCAGAGGACTTTGTTTCTTTCTCTTTTCACTCTCCATCTTTTATCTCTCTCCTCTCTATCTATCTTCTTCATCTTTTCATTTGCTCCCTGTTTCTCTCAACTTTTTTTCCCTCTTTTTCTGAGCCTGGCCAACAGATGGGAGAAATTGTGATTTATCTATCTGGCAATGATTGAAAGAAAACTCTAAAAACACATGCTGCACATACTCGACACAAACCAGACTTAACCTCTGTTTAACACTAATTAATCACCTCACCCAAAAAAATAATTTCCTCTTAATGTCCTTGAAGTCTTTCAGTAGCACTTTTCCTTAATTTACAGTTTTAATTCTCACTTAATATGCTTAACTTACCTTGATAACGTGCAATTATATATTTATCTTTTTGTTTCAGAAATGGAGACATTACATAAGAGCTGCAATTAACTGTAAACTTCTTTTCTCCAAAAGGATTTGGTCTATGTTTAGATGCAGGTTCAATCTTTAATGAGATTAACACTAATGAGTTACTTTTAGCTCTTTCTAATGATGAGTTTTGCTGCAAGGTGTAAAAAAAAAAAACACACAACACTGAACAAAGAAGATTTACTGTTAAGCTCAATAGGTGGAAGTGGTCCAGTCTTAATGTAATGACTCTTTCTCGAATCTGGTATTGGTATTGTGAACAAGGAGTTGCACACTGTTCTATGCTTGGACCTTTTAACTGCCACACACATTGACAGCCCACAAAGCTTTTAAACTGCCCACTCAAGTAAACACACCATTCACACTAAGTGACGCACATTCTCTGTGCATCTGTCATCATGTATGTGAGTGTCAGTTTGTATAAATTAGACAAGCTACAACAAGCTGAATTTAAAGGTAGGTGTAAGCATGGGATATTGTTCAAAAGCCTAACTTCTGAGTCAGATGGATCAGATGGAAGTCTAATTGGGTCAAGTGGTAGCCGAGGAAGACTGTTTGAACTTCTTCAATGCTCCACTGGCTTGTGTGCAATTCCTGTATCAAACAGGCTTTACTTTTGTTACTGTTTCTGTTCAGTGGTACGTATCTCTCTCTGTGAAACATCTGTTTGTGTGTGTAGATCAAACACTATCCAGAGGAAGCACTGATGGTGAGGAACAGTATGATAACTGATTTGCACACATACTATATCCAGTTGTGCATGATTGTTTCCCCATTTAGAACTTAGACTACAATATAATTTTTCAGTAATGTTACAGTAAATGTGTACTGTCTTGCATGTTTTGTTTGCAGTGTTTCTTTATACAAATTAGTATAAAAATGTCATTTGTAAAGGTAGCAGAATTATTTCCTCAAGTAGGAGTACTAACTCCTTAAACAACACTCCGGTAAAAGTATAGAAGTACTGATTGAACTACTAACTACTATTACTCAAGTAAAAGTGAAATAGTAAAGGCTCTGAAATGTGCTCAAAATGTAAAAAAAAAAAAAAGGACTCTGTTTCTTTGAAGGACGTTTCTGACTGGCACTGTGTAAAACTGAATGAAATGGTAAAGAGAGTCCTCCTCTCTTGTCAGTTTTGTCTTGTTACATCGTTAAATATTTTATGTTACTGTTATGTATGTCATGCCTGATGCCTGCACTGGTCTTGATGGGAAGGTGCGCAATGATGCAAAAATAAAATATCGATAAATGCATTTAAAACTGAGGTAACAGGATTTTCAAAAAAATAGAAAAAGACAGTATAGATATTTCTGTCAGTTGCTAGAGGAAAGAAAAACGTAAGTAAAGTACAGATACCTGAAAAACTAGTACAGTAAGTTATACTTTACTTTACCACCTCTGCTGAAAAATAATTTTAAAAAAAAAAACAGAAAAAGACATGCTCACAGCAGCTTGGCAGTAATACACATAGATGCAGAGGGTTGGAAGTTGAGAGTTAGTTCCTCCATGATACATGCTTCCCAGTGTTTGACTTGTGCTTCAGTAAAATTTTCTGGCAACTTAAACAATGCTCACATGACTTTTTTGCCACGTTATGGACCACACATATGACTTCTACAGGAGAGTGGCCCACAACCAGGTAGGAGATGCTTCTCTGGCATCCTTGGCGGCCAAACCCCTCACAGATATACAGCAGGTGCACAAGGTTGATGGTACATGTGTCCTGGTGAGATTGTGAAGAGCATCTGAATGAGCTCAGGACCTCCCTGGGGTTAACTTGAGCTTGCAGGTTATTCAGACTAAGACATCCCCCTCATTTTTACAGATGGAGGGGCATGTGTCCTGTGCCAAAGTGCCAGAGCATGTTTAGAGCCCTGTGGCCTATGAGGAGAAGGATGTGCTAGCTATAATGGTAGTAATGCCATACAGCTCACAGCCTCAAATCCTCCCTCCTTCAACGAGCAGTGTTAAATAAGAGGCAATGACAGTAGGTATTTAAGAGATTACTGTGACAGACAGTAAGCCAGAGTCAGTCAACCAAAATCCATGTCAGGGGACATTACCTCTAAGACAGTAAATTATTCTTATTTACCATTGTATCACCATGTGTGATTTGTTTACTGGCATTGGCTCATTTTTCTCCTTTTTGTCTCTTCGGTGTCTTTGAAACCACTAACTTGTGTTTCAAATGCTCAAGTACTAGGAGTGGACCTGAAGCACATAATGACTGCATATTCACACATATGACACACTCGTTGAACTGTAAAAATCATCAGACAGCTAAAGAATGAGCACTTGATCGCTAATTAGCACTAGCTCAGACTAGCAGCATCTGACAAAGGGGAAGGCAATGGAACATGTGGACATCATTCATTAGGCATCGCTCAATAGGGAGAAATTCATCCAAATCAAACTGGCAAAGATGTTCTGCACAAAAAAAATTGGAAAGCTTTTGAATCAGACCTGATCATGTTCACACGAGTCAGTTAATCCAATGAAATGGCATGGAATGTACGATACCTGTGCTTTGGACATGGTTTGCAAGGGAAAGCGTAACATTTTGGAAATGGCAAAATTGCAGACACACCTCTACTATGCTTCTACTCACACTATGGGGCTTTACATATCAGCTTAAAGGCACCAAAAAGGACAGTCTACATCATTTGCCTGTCTATAAAACTCTATCTGTGAGAATTAAGTGTGAAATTACTAAAGACCAATATTTCCCACAATATTTGCACATGCTGTGCAGCTTCGGTTCACCATAAAATATGGCGTGGTGTGAAACTGGCACTACCAGATCATGCTGAGTACAACTTAGTCTCACTTCGCCAACTCAAAGCCCCACCATCTGCCATGTTCTATCACATTAACATTAGAGCCCATTAACTTTTGTTCCTTTATTTCTATCCTATTTTTATGTGTGTATCAGTGGGTATTTTTGTTTGTTTCGTTACACTATTCACAATATGGCTGTGGTTTATCCTCAAGTGTATATATTTCAGATCATCTACTCTAGCTTTTTATTCTAAATCCACTGTGACCTCAAAGCTCAGTTTGTTGACCAGTGTGGCGCCAGGAAAAAGCCTGCAAGCTGTGTACACCGAGCAGGTGTATACCAAGTTTAAAAAAGGAAACCATTTCTATTTGATGCGAGATCAAGCGCAAGCCAGTCAGACAGTCAGCCTGCCAGGCATGCAAGGGGGTGTCAATGGAAGAAAAACAAAGAAAAAAAAGAGCTGCTGTTGCAGCTTTTCCCTAAAAGCTCGTTAATCCCAATTTAGCTGTCACAGGGATGAGGTAGGTGTGAGTTTGTGTGGTTGTGTGTGTAGACGTGTGTGTGTGTGTAAGAGAGAGAGAGGGAGAGCGAGAACGTGAAGCAGAGAATAAAGTCTTCTTGCAGCCTTACACCCTTACTTGTAAGCTGTCACATCAACCAGCCAATTAGCCTGATGGCCAGTGAAAAGTTAATTTCCTTGGTCTACCAGCAATGCTGTGTGTTTGCAGGGGTTGGGGTGAATAAGGCTTTATGGCACTCCTTAAAAGAGTTTATTTTAATTGTACGGAACAGTGTTAGAGATGTTAAATCTTATAGAGCATGATTGTTAATGAATGTCAAGTGGAACACCAAATTTCACCACGTCAAGTAGGAAAGTGTGAATATAGAATCTTGTTTTTTGTTATACAGCATCAGTAAATTACAAATTGTCCTTTTACATGTCTGTTCATGTTCACGTTAAACACACATGATATGTGCAAATGAGACAGCTTTGAAGGTGTTTGTGGGCACAGGTTTTTTTCACTTTGTACCAACCCATCTAGTTATTGTCTCTTTGTCTCCAACCGCTATGCTAAGTTAGGCTAAACACGTCCCGACCTGATATCGATCTCGTTATCTCACTCTCAGAAAAATCTAATAAGCATATTCCCCAAAAGGTTGAACACTTCTGTTAACAACTGAAAAGGTATACCAAGTCAACACATGTAAATCTGCTCTCTGACAATATAACAGTAGCGACTTTGCCACATGTGGACAGCTGAAAAGGCGAACATTTATCAAACTGTTGTCTTTTTACATAAATCCAGCAGACAGGGAGCAACATTAGCACTCAACTGGAGTCATGTTTGTGGTTTGATGAATCTCTGAAGTCCAAAATGCACCTTTCTATTAGCTCTGTTTTTTGCCAGCAATCCTTTAGAAAAAAAGGGTATGCTATGTTCAATAGCTTGTTGCTCACTTCTGTCTTTACATTCAGTTTTTCCCGAGCTTTCTTCTGTTGCTGAAAACTGAGGTTGAAGTGGTAAGAAAACAGTACATTTGGAGGCCATAAAACCAAAACAGTAAACTGAAAGACGCTAAAATAAAATCAGATAGTAATTTAATCCATTGTTAACATAAAAATATTGATGGTGCAGCTTTAATTTTGTCATCATCAAATAACAGAAATGTGAAAACCATGTGAAAAGCCAATAAAGCAAAGTATTAAAGCAGTCAGAAGACAGTAGGGCTGCCAGTCAGTTAAAATATGGTGGTAGACTGTTAATCTTCTCACACTACCCGGGCTAAAGTATCTATCAAGATGCAATGTCTTCTGAATGCCTAGACCAATTATCCTCCATTCACCATGCACTCTGTTAGATTGTGCATATACTTTGTGCATGTAGGAGACAAAGGAAGAGAGAGAGTAGTGACTCTGCTTCCTTCTCTCAGCTCTTAATTAGTGCTGCATGAGACTCAAACATTGTGAAGTATGCACATATGCACACATCTGCAGAGGTTTAGTCCTTGAGACCTATCTCATTGTTTAATTTCGTAAAAGAGGGTTTACTGATTAAAAAAAAAGCTTTTCCTGACTCACCCAACATCACTCAAAGGGAAATTGGAACAAAAGTTCCACACACAGAAATTGTGCTGACTCGGTTTGTAATGGATAAGGATTGCTGTATATGTGAGGTGCTAGAGGGCAGTCTAAATAATAAGTTAAAGAACATATAAAATGGAAACCACAAATTTGGTTTTTGAAGAAATTTCATCTCCTTCTTATGCTTCTCACAGTCACATGACATTCACATCAACTCTTACCTTAGTTATCCTTGTTCAACCCAGTATGCTCTCAATAACTTCCATATGCAGCTATTCTGCATTAATGATTTACATTTAGTTGCAGGGCTAAGTGCTAGTGCCAAGAGTGTAATGTTAATGGGTTATCCTTATGATGACATTTTATTCATTTTATTTAACCATAATAACAATGTTTTAAGAATCCCTAGTCAACCCTTAAACATCCCTCCTAGTTTTTAGACAGGTGTTGGACCAATGATGTAATAGGGAAGAAATGTTTGTGGTAAAAGTTGTGGACAAACAATACAATACGATATGATATAATGATTCTGATATTACTCTCAGGGGCAAAGAACTCACATTTCAAGCCGTGGCAAATAACAAGAACTTATGTTGTCTGGCATTATTGTTTTGCCATCTGCAGAATCAGACACTGGCAACGTTTGCTGATTATCAAAGGCTGAAATCCGTAACTTCCCTCAGGTAACAGGTCTCTGAAATAATGTTCGAACAACAGAGAGGATGGCAGAATTGTTGGGTAGGAGCGTACTGTCATTTGAATCATTGTCAACATTGCCATCAATGCCTGAAAATACAAGTGTGGGAAAGCTCTCACTTCTGCAGCTCCTTGTTTAAATAGAATTTATTGGCACTGTCAACCAGGACAGGTGCGACCTGGGAGGCTAATTAACATTTCTCAGTAGCACAGTATGGAGTGTCTCCAGCCATGGTAATCATGCCAGCATTTATATTTTACAGTATTCCACCATATAGACAGATGTTTTAATAATAAATTATAACCAATGCCAGCTTTCAGGTCAGGTGGAGCATCTGTCAGCCTGTATTTAGATACTGTATGCCTTTTACACAATTATCTAGATGAATTCAATTTGGTTTCTTCAGGGCTGAATCTTATAGCCCCAATTGCTCAATGTTTTTTTTTCTAACTGCTAAATTAATTGTTACTCTAACAACAATTGTTAACTGCCATTTAATTGTGTAAAACCCAAACCAATTTGGTCTTTCTGTCCGAGCCTTGCAAGTAGACACTGACTAGGTAATAAACATAGGAACATATAGACTAAACATGTTTCTGATTCAGAATTGATTACTGCTCTAAATTTGCCTGACTTAACTTAACTTCAGTAGAAATTGTAACAGTTGATTAAATGTCACATTTGTGAAAAAATACTCACAAACAAGTTTTGGGTCACAACAAAGAAAAACAACAATTTTTGTGTCTTTTGAAATTTTAAAAACAGCAGAAATCAGTACAGAAAACAGCAGGGAACTGACTTCCCCTTCAATCAAATGTCTTTGTCAATATTAGCATGTAAAATGTACTTCACAATGGGGCTTCTTAAGTCCCAAAGGTCTCTGCTGGATGCCGTCATTCTATTTTATCTATTTATTTTTTATTCCGTTTTTGTCTGTGTGTGTGTGTGTGTGTGTGTGTGTGTGTCTTCACAACTAATATTTGACTTCCTTTAAATCTCTTCACTGCTTTTCACATTCAATTGACTTTTTCCCTTCACGTTACTCCTTCCCACTTACTCTCGTTCAATTCTGCCTTTCATTACATATACCTACTCACTCAGTTCACATTTAGAATTTGTCAGGTCCCAAAAGCTGAATACTTAGTGGTTCAACTAATAATTCCATCAGTCATTAAATATTAACAGAATGAAACAAGTGTCCTGAGCTATAAAAAGTGATAAAAGAGAAGAGTAGCTCTAGGGGGGTCTAATGAAAATTTAATACTTCTGTAATAGTGTTTTGAGTGATATTTTCATTATTCCATAATGACACTGGAAAGTCTCAGTGGTTGGTAATTAGCCCCCTACACATATAATAATTCTGTCTTTTCCTTTTTTCAGTTTTTTCTGTCTTTCTTTATGTCATAAAATGTCATAATTCAGCACAGCATTGTTACTTTGGGAAATTTAACCCCTTTAAGCAATCCCTTTTCTCCATTCTGCTACAACATTTGTGGTTTTTGGCAAGCCTATCTCCCACTGTGTTTTATGAACAGCCAGCTGCCTCTGTTTTCTGACTACCTGGATATAAAGAGTCCCCGAAACAGAAAGCACACATTCCTCGAGCAGACGCTGCCAGACGCTGCCAGAGGTTCACTGTTCATCGAGTCATGTCAAGGTGAGCCTGCCAGAAAATAAAAATGTAAACGTGGGGTTTCAGCTAAGTGCTTCCAGTGTTCACAAGATCTGAACAGCAATAGTATTTTCTGCTGAGACAGAAACTATTAAGTTGTGCATGTTTGATATTTTGCATAATCCTATAATTTACAGCCACCACACTGTTATTTTAAAAATCACAGTGTTATTCTTCAGTAAATGAAGCACAGCACGAAGTTTAAGAATATTGTATGAAAGGGGGAGTTATATATTCATATTTATTCTTTGTGATTTATTTCTTGTTTAAGATGTAACTGCAGTCAACAAGACAACCTGCACATGTGCAATGACAGAGACAATGACCTCGTATATAAGCTTTTAAGGGGACAGCGGCGCTCCAGCAGGGACCCAGATCATTTACAAGACTGACAAGCTCTGCTTTACAGCTGAACTGAACCTCACTGGGTAAAGAAGGAAACCTACAGAGGAGTGGGAGGAAGAGCTCCAGACAGGTAAAGTATAGGCTGGACGGGGGCATCAGAGTTAAATTGAATCACCTTTTTTTATCTGCTTCAAATACAACTCAAGTATCAGTGTAATGAATTGTCCTTTGTCCATTAACAATAGCCGCCTAAACTTAAAATCAGGATCACACTTGTAATGCAAGACACTAAACAAATGACGCAGGAAAAGCAGTTTGACCACACAGTATACTGTGCTGCCTGACGTGTAAACACAGGGACATTGTGAGTCACCAGCTTTGGTGTAAAACGGTCCAACGTGGGTCAGCCTGTGGGATATCACCGGCTACAAGAGGAAATCCCCTCTTGCTCAAAGGACCAACTACCAGCTGAGCAGACTACCAACTGAACAACAACCTGATTGAGCTGCAGCTCTGCAGGCTGTATCCGGTCCTGGCTCACCACACCTCTCAACCAACCACTTCACACCTCACCTCCAGCCATCTGCCCACCACCCACCTTCACGATCTGTCAGAGGCGTGCCGGATATTCAGGAGATTTAACTCCAGGAAGGCTCCTGTCCCGGGCTAGGCCTCGTCTCTTCTGCCTCTCTCCAACATGGTGCTAGTTAGTACCACATTTACTGATGTCCTGCTCAAAATAGGGTTAGGGAAGAAATCTGATTGCTATCCTGTAAGCATGTATACATAGATAAATGGATATAAACATGTTTTCCTGCATAACCTTGTGTCTCCCAGTACCCTGAATTCTTATGTCCATATAAAGATGTTGAATATGTCACTAGACACAGTCACTGTCCCTGTCTGCTGTAATTTCAGAAAGAATTTAGAGAAAGCCCCATCACGCCTGACATCTCCTAACTTAACCCGCCTCAAAACTGTCAAAAACCATCAGCTGGACTCCCTGCAGTTCATCAACCATTCTAACAGTCAGTGGATAATGCAGCCAGCAGAAGACTGAACTTAACCCTCAAGTACTGTGAGGATTTAGTTTTTGGAGCTTTCTTTGCTGATAGTACCAGCATCCCTCTGTTGGTGGATCTCCACTTCCCGATAGACAGAAAACACCAATGCGATGCCAGAAGAGAACTTCTCTGACTCACTGACTCTCAGCACAGATATAACAGTGGTTCACCTTAAAATAACTGAAGAGATGCTCAAGTGGAGTATATTTGTGTGTGTGCGTGTGTGAGTGTCCCTGAGCAGGTGTTTATAACAGAGAGAGAGGGGCGAGGGGTTTGGAGTGGTGGTGCATGTGTCATGCACATTTCGTTCCTGTAAGACTAAAATAGTGTACACTCAGTTGCCACTTTATTAGGTGCACCTGTACAATCGACTGCAATCCAATGCAACAGCTCTGACATGAATTCCAGCTTTGTACAACTCGTAATTTTCAGCTTTTGTCACTGTCAGAGTAGTCAGTTGTAGTTATATTGTACTGGACTGCATTATTTCAATCAGAAGAGACACGTCAATGAAGAAAATATCATTTTGTTTTTTATAACATATGATGTGTGATGATTAAGTCTTGACAGAAAGACTGCAGCGCTTAGGTTTTCTCTGATCGAGGGGCATCGGCCCCGAATAGCAGCGAGATAAAAAACCCCATGGAGTCCAGACACTGGTGGTGGTGGCTGATGACTGCTGAGGCTTCACTCCATTTACACACAGGACACAAGTACATGGATACACTTTTGACAAGAAATCAGACTTAAATTATGTAAATAACTTACATTTCAAAGAAAGAAATTGTTAATACACCCAACAAGACAGATATAAGAAAAAGCACTGATGCTGCTGGAATAATTCAGTCTTCTCAAACTGTGATTAAAGACAGATGCTTTTCTAACGGCTCAAACATGCACTAATGATGCTGATGTTATTTACAGCTTGGTGATCCACTGCTTGTAATTATCGAAAACATGACCTCTGCTCGTCCTTCACGGAGAATCAATGACTACAGTGTGGCATATTGGATAGGCAATGTTATGGCTGTGGAGTGCAGGGTGAGTGGCTGTGTGCTCGATCATGGACATGGATTGATTAACGGTTCATTTTGGAAATATTTATGATATATATGTTATAATTATCACATGTATTCACTCAATGATGGGAAGTGTAAGGAGGAAGGCACAATGTACATGTTTAAATTCTAAAAGTTTGCCTTTTAGGTCCATAGACACTAATCATTTAAATGTTTTATTTTGCATGCATGCATTTTTATTCTCATTGTGTCGGCACTGACCATCTTTATTGATACACTGGTTTTGTTCATAACTTATACACAACTGTAAGCTTTAGTTTACCTTTTAAAAATCCAGTTAACGGTCACACAGTCACAAGGGCCCAGTGTGTCACAACAGGTCTTATCAAGTTGTTGGTGTCTATTCACAGCTATGTTCACTTTTCCTTCTGATGCTTGAAGATCCTTGTCTGAAATCTTTTTTCTTTCTTCACAAAAATATTGTATGTATATCAATATGTTATATGCATGTTCCTATCATTATACACTGTATCTTAGCTCCAGCACTTCCAACAAGCCTTTATTTGGTGAACAGAGATCTATTTATACAGTATGAGAGAAAATCCACTTAGAAAATCCAAAAGAGAAAATCCCCTCTTTACATAATTTTCACAGACATTAATTCAGAGGGGTTGCCAAACTAAAAATTGCTGTTTAAACATGGAGAGAGAGGGGATGATGGAACAATGTTGGCTGACATGGGCATGGGTCAATGAGCAATGAGTTATGAAAATGTGCACGTAGCACATTTTTCTACCTCCATAACTACCTCCCTGCCTTCTCTCTTTCCAGAAGTAGCCATCAAAAACTATTTGTTACCCATTAATTAAACTGCTGATATGCTCTGAGAGAGGCAACAGAAAAAATCTTCTTTCTTCTTCTCTTCACAATGAATGTTGTAAATGTGCACATGTTCATATACATTGTAAATTACTATGATTCAGTTTGAGGCTCTTTCTTTTTTCTAACCACACTATCTGACACCATGATGCCACTTTGTTTTTGTTGTTGTTGAACGTTGCAATTTGTGTATTATTGTCATTAACAAAAGAAGAACAAAAAACAGAGTAATAGAAATGGGCCAGCCAATAATTGTCTTGAAAAGCAATTAAGAAAAAGACATTGGCTTTTGTACCTAAAATCATGTGACTGGCCATTACATACTGTAAGGCTGTGATGACTGATCACTTCTTGTTTTTTCAATTGAGTGTGAAGATGAGCTCCACTATGTTAGTGGTGTGTTTCAAACCAGACAGCAGCTAAGAAAAATAGCTTTCTGTAAACCTTTTAATTTAAAAAGCAATTTTGAAATAAACTTGCAA
>NW_023339774.1:7257117-7269663 GCF_004916995.1 Morone saxatilis | reverse complement strand
CAAGGGTTAATTGTGCCAAAAGCAACGTTATAAAATGTTTTGGTCAGAATAGAGAATGGACAGATCGAGGGTTTCTCAGCAGAACACAAGACAAATGCAGAGGTTTGGCATTTCTTAAATACCACAAAAGGTATTAAAAAGCTGATTTATTTCTATAAGGTTTTAAGTGTGGTGACCCATTCAGTTCTAATTCAAAGTATGATGAAGTGACAAATTTTCTAAGGGAAAGTACAACTTTTAATTATTTTTTTTTTATGCATTATATTGCTGCCAAAAGTAAAACATTCCTCAATGAGCTGCAGTTGTGACTCACATGACAATAAATAGATAAGTATTTGAAACCCAGATAGTATAAATGAACCCTTTGTGAACAAATAGTGTTCTGTATAACAGATCATGACCGGAGTAGACAGAGATATATGTTTATAGCAGATAGAGACAAACATTATGATGGACTCTGCATTTAAGGCTATACAAGCAATTACTGCATGACGTATACTAAAGAATTGCTGGACAGGTGCTACAGCCAATGCAATAGATTGTATTCCCATCAGACATTTGGCATGTCATAGCAGGAAAAACTGCCCACTGGTGTAAATAATAACATTAAAAAAATAGTTTATTCCATTTAGATGAGCTAGTTCCAGGGTTCTGGTATTGTGCATACTGGCTCACGGTAATGTCTTACTGGGACACTTGGTGGAACTGAGCCATTGTTAACATGATTGTGTTTTTCCTGCTATGACAATCCATGTGAAAAAGATCTATTCATCTCACCTGTAGATGCTTCCTCAAACTGACAATGGAACATTTGTATTTTTAAGATAGAGTTGTTGAACCACGGAAGAAGGGCTGACCAATTAAAGGAAAATATCTTATTGCAAGTTTTCAGACAATTATTTTATTTGTGACTTATTGCTGTGCTGTATATGGATGTTCTGAGGATTTTTCCAAATCAGTCTGTCAGAGGAAAGTCAACTTGGTTAGTTTTTAATAGACAAAATGACCAGTTTATAATTTGCTAAGTGGTTCATGACATCATTATATTCATTGACAATAATCACATAGTTGTCAACCTGTGGAAATAATGACAAACCGTTTGAAAGTCACATCTGTTTTTAAATCCAACTGATGACCCCTAATGACACTAATGAACCAATTCACTGTACAACTGTAGCTAGCTTGAGTTAATGTCAGACTCGCAGACTTATAGATTGAGCTGCTTCAGAGTCCTGGAGTTCAAAATTCAGAACTTTTAAGGTAATGAGCTTCAAACGACGATATGATTTGCTTAAAAGTGTAACTGGGAAAAATACCTTTTTTACAGCACCCATTTGATTTGAAATAGTAAAGACAGGTTTTACCAATGATACTAATTCCATTTCATTTCATTCAAGTCAAACAGAGTCATGTGCATGTTGGTTCACTGGAAAGGCTCACTGGAAAGGCTCTGCTAGATTGATTGGAACAAACCTTAATTAGTATCATTGGTAACACCTGTGCTTACCCTACTATTTTTATGTCAAAATGTCTGCGACTGTTGCCAACCCACCAGCTGTCGGTCATTAACAATCGTCGACTAACGAGCTAGCTGCCTGGTACCTTTCTGATTGCGACAAGATGGGATCAGCAATTTGTTTTTTCTAAAGAAAGACTCACAACTGTTCAAATTTTCTAACAGCAAAAAGACACAGCCCATTATCTATATTTTCTTTCTTTTTCAATGGAGCTGGAATGAGTTTCTGAGACCTTTATGTCATTTATACTGTCAAACCTGTTGTATGAAATGTGAGTCATGCTGTCTGCCCTCTGGTGGATTATCTGTGTACTGCAAGCAGTAGTGGGCTTTTGAATGCTATATCCAAAATGGCTGCCTTCATGTAGTAACTCAGATGTTTTTAAATCTTTTTTTAATTTGAAGAATTATGAATAAGTTAAGAATAACATCTATATTGTTACTAATATTCCGTATTTACAGTACTGCAATTTTTCTTACCTTATTTTAGAATAATATCTTGTTGAAAACGTGTGTATGAAATATGCTAGGTAGGTAACAGCTATAGGTAATAGAGGTAATTTATCTGTGAATCCCTCACTGATTGTATTGTATTGCTGTACAGGATGCCATCTGCATTAAATGCAAGATACACTGTTTTGATTAATTGATTAATCCAATTACAGATTGAAATGTCATAAGATATATTTAAAGAGGAAATTATCCTATTATATAATATTATCATAATATTCTCTGGGATGTTGCAATGTCTCACTTGCTATTATCTCCTTCATCTCATTGATTTTCACTAAAACAATTTCTTAGCTACCATATTTTGTTGTTATAGTGATATGTTATATACAATTCAGAGAAAAAGTTTAGAGTACACAACTTTTTGTTTTCTGTGTTTATTTTTAAATGGCAAAAAGTACAGTGTTGAAAATGTCACCAGCATTATTATGGAAGGCTATTCAAGTGACATGGAGCAGTGAGGGGAGGAGGATTGGACTCAATACTGAGGGAAGCTCATATAGTGATGAGGAAGACTTGTAAGATGAAAGTGGCAACCAGACTAGCAAAGAAAAATAAAGTCCAGCACTGCAAAATGAAAGTGTAGGCCATGAGCACAGAGGTAGAGGGCCCAACAACAGTAAAAACAACAGCAACACAGGACACAACAACACAGCAGTCAGCAAGGAGAAAAGTGAAAAGGAAATGAATTTGATGAATTTGTTAAGGAAGCCTCAGAAGACAGGAGTGATTGGATCTGTGACCTGTGATTCAAACAGTTTGTTATTAATGCCCAATGTACAAGCCTATTCATAGTTTTCACATGAAAGTTTCCACTTGGCGGTCAAAACAAGGCTTTCTTCTGATGTCCGCCAGTAACAGTAGTGATCTTCGGCACAGACCAAGTTTGTAAATGCCAGATAGTTTTTGTGTGCATTAACCAACAAGGAGACAGGACTTCGTTGTGCTTCTACAGAATAAAACCTTCTCTGTAATCTTTCTGTCTTGTCGCTGTCTGGATGGAGTTTCTCTCTCTAGTGTTTGGTACTAGAAAAGCCCCTGTATTACCTGAATGAACTGTCTATTCTATTTCTGTCATCTCTACATCAAATTACATGATGAATGTACAATATACAATGAATAACTCTTATTGGCTTTTTGTCCGTGGGGCATTTGTTGCACTTGCAGTGGCGTGTTGAGTGTGATTGTGTTGGATCTCTACTGCTGTGTCTCCTCCGCTGCAGAGTTTCACAGCGGGCGGTGCTCCTCCTACTCTCTCACACACACAGACCTCACAATGGAGAAGCAGACAGCGAGAGAGGGAGTTGACGATGGCTACACCATGTCTGAAAGCTTCACGAGTAAAAACAGCAGTGTGACAGCTGACGTAAAATAAAAGATCGGATCTGTAAAGCTCAATATAGCGATCAGTTAAAAAATGCCTTTTTGGTGCAGACACCAATGTTTGAGATCTAATTGTGACATCCTTAGTTTGTACTTTTGTGTGCTTTCATTCTGGCGGCAGTGTAATGGGAGGGATTCTAGATGTAAAGATCTCAAAACTGGAGCTCTGGCAGGGACTTCGCCGTTTTCAGTGACTAATACTGTGGCGGGTGCTGTATATATATCACAAGTGCCCAAAACTTGCAGTTTGTTCATGTGTCATTGTTTTTCTTCTTCTGAGAGGTAATAAAAAAATGCATGGATTGAAATTAATGGATAATTCACATGCCCCTTTTGCGTTTCTACAGTGTTTCCATTGTAAGTCGCCATATTGGAACGTTGTTTTGCCCTCCAGAGCTCTGTGACAGTCACAGGACTGAAAACTATGAATTGGGAGACGGAGACCAAGGACCTCACAGTTTGTGATCTCCAGAACTGGACGCAAAACCCCCTTGTAAAAGGCTGAACTCCTGAAGTGGAAAAGGATGCCTTTGATCTCCCAACGTTGAAAACCCGACAGAGATGCAAGCACTGAACAGGCAATCACTTCTCACATGTCTATTGTGGCAAATGCAAAGTTCATCTTTGCCTCTACATAGGACATACAGTGTTGTATGCCTCCTACAAGGCAAAACATACATATATTTTGAGTCAGGGACAAAAAACAGGTAGGTGGTTTACAACGGAACAAACAATGACAGCATAAAAAATACTTCAACTTGACCGTGCCTGTACAACTTGCGGCTGTTTCCACCTTGAAACCCCTGGTGATATAATATTATTATATTACATTATTATACAATAATAAACTTACATTTAATATAATTAAACCTAGTTATCATTAGATGACAAAATGCCTCTTGCCATTTGAAAATTGCACTTTCAGTTAACAATATATTTCAGCACTACACAGCAGGCATTTTGTACTTAGAATCTATTAATCACTATCTATGAGTACTTCCTTAACCTTTGCCTGCAGATACCAAACGATGATAAATAATTGATACTGAGCTCCAAGATATATTTTCTCATCATCAAAAACTAACTCTAATTTAATCACCATTTTTAAAACTAATTGTAAATGATTACACATTTTGTATATAAACCAGATAACACATGTTTCTGTAACTATTAATCTGTGATTATACCCAATGAATACATGTAGTTATGTTAGTTATGTAGTAACAGGTGATTGGTGTCATCCACTCACAGTAACTGGAAACATGTCTCACAGCCAAAATAATTGCGCAAGTGTAGGTGTCTGAGCTAAATGTCTGTGCATGTGCATGTCTATCTGTCTGACCCTCTGCACGTTAATGACACCAATTAAAACAATTAAAACCGCTTTAATTACTTCTGACTCAATTATGCCAGCCTCTGTAGCCCTGTCTGCTTGACCCACCCCACCCCCCAGCCCCCAAACACTCACATGCACATATGCAAGCCAGCAGACGTGCATGCATACACACACACCCAAAGGAAGCAAAGACACACACAATAATGCACAAACATTTCACAAATAAACGTGTGCGATGTACCTTGACACACACATAAATGCTGGTCCCCTGTCAGCCTAATGAGCCTTTCAAACCCTCTTAAGGCCTGATGATGATAATAACACAGGTGGGGAATGTGTGTGTTTTGTGAGCTCTTATGACATACAAAGCTTAGGTGTCTGTGTGTGTGTGTGTGTGTGTTGATATTCCAGTCACATTAAGACTGAAAGGCAATATTGCCAGTCACTTCCTTTTTCTTACTGCTATAGCGGTCTAAACACTGTGCACGCATGCAGACTTACATTGGTTTATTACTGTGGAAATTACTGTGAAAGCCTCTTCTCTGCTTCTAAAGGTAACTCTTTCATTTTGCATTTTGAAAACGTTTGTATGCATTTAATATGGGAAAGTAAGTAGGATGTAGAAGTATCTACATCAAAGAAGGTGTTATTACAGCCATCTTTGCTTCAGTGAAGCATTTGTTGTACCACTGCGGTGGGCAAAAAACAGCCTTATCCTGAATCCCTCATCCTACTTTTCATCTTTTTTCATTGTCTTCTGACAGGCTTTGAACAAAAGAAATGTCATCACTCAAAATTCTGCTTTTAATCTTGTCAACGATGCAAAAGCATTATGCCCTTCTTCCTGTATTTGTGAATAGTGTAGAGAAGTTGATGCTTTCTGTAGATTCAGCCTTAAATCCATGCTGCCATGGGGCCTATGTGCTAGATATCTTCTGGTAAGTTGGTAGCATTCAACATCAGCTACCAAAAGATTCTGATATTTCACTGCAGTTGCCACAGGGTATAAATAATGATTTTAGCTAACCATTAATCTTTTGTAAATATACCTACACTTCACTTCATTTTAGTTATAATAAAAAAAAAAAGTGTAGATGCATAATAAGGGAGATTGCAACTTCACATCACCCTCCCACTTATCATCTTTTCATCTATTCCTTCTAATAACTCTAAACTCCTACCTATTCTTATCTTCTCACTATTTATCCCTTTTTTTGATCATTCCACTCCAAGCCGTGTTTTTACTCCTCGCCACCTGCATCCACTTTACCTTTCTCCACCATCTCTGTAGAAAATAACCCTTGTGTTAAGTATCACGGTTAAGCACAAGGTCAGAGCTTTTTATTTTCTGCTCAGTGTGTACCAGTAAGCCACATTCTGTGCAGCAATGCCGCATGATACAGTTAGTAAGTATCCACTCGGCAACCAAGACTCTTTTTTGTTTTCTAATTAAATGGAATTTATTCATTCACCTTCAACTTCTCAAGAATCATGCTTTTCACTCCATTCATTCTATCATTACTGTATTTTCTTTTCTCTCTCAGGTTTCAGATTCAGCATTGAGGAAAAAAAAAATGTGAGGAACACTAAAATCATAAGGATGACTCATGAGACCTAGATTTTATGGCAATAGTTTTTTGAGATATTTCACTCTGGACCAAAGTTGTGTACCGAATGACGGACATTGTCATCTGTAGAGCGTTTCTCACTATAGCCTTGTTAAAACTCCTAGGTTCCAACAGGTATTTTTCCCAAGAAAGGGGAGAAGATTTTTATTTATGAATTCCAGGTAAACACCAGAATCCTAATTCTAGTATTTAATTCAATGACTAATGGGACAGCTGTACTGAGACCCCTGATCAAAATGACATTGTTTAAAGCTCATGCAAATGTTACTAACACACTTAGCAGCCATAATGACACAGATAATAAAAAAACATAGAACAAGTTAGAAGCAAGAGTTTCCTGTGAGTAGATGTTATTCTGTGAAGGTTAACAATTATGCATCAGCTGCTTTTGAAAAGCTCCTTTTATTTTCTGCATTCACACAATGTGACATCTGTTTTTTCAACTTCATCCACTTGACAGGAGGTATTTAAAAACCTCTATTTTCAATTACACCTACTCCACTGCAAGACAATCTGAAAAAGAAAAAATATCTTAAAAAATACTTATCTCCCTATCTGCAACTCTTCATTCTGTCTTATTGTGTATTCTCTGTCTCTCTCAAATTCAAAGGTCTTTATTAGCATGAAAGAAAGCCAAAGCAATTAATAATCACAGATTTCATTTGACATACATATTAAATACATAGGTGTCGTATACAGTTTTGCAATTTAATACATTCATTTACAATACATGTAATTTAATACAACTACTCAATATCGTATTAATCCCTAATTCTCTATCTATTTCCATTGCTCTCTATCTCTCCTGTCTAATCCTCATTCGCATCTCCATCCTTCACTCCAGTCCCTACAGCACCCCACACGCCCCCACCTCTGTGCAACTCCTGAGTTGCTCACAGAGTTGTTCTCCCCTATTTTGGAAAGGCGCCATATTCTCTCCCTGGCTCAAACCCACAGCCATTAATTCTGCTAATGACAGATAAATGAAGCATGGAGATGAGGAGGCTAGTGCAGAGCCTTACACACAAAGGCACACACACACACAGAGGATTGCACACCAAGCACAGGCATGCACACGTAAGTACAAACATACACAGAGATCACACTCTCTTATAGCTGCTAATTGACTTTGATTGAGGACCATCTTAAAATCTGTTTTCATCTCACCCATGTCAGGGTGAGAGGCTCAGTGCACAGTGTGCTGCTTGTGCATGTTGTCTAAGAGTGAATGGTAGAGTGATGAGAGACATTCTCAAGTTTGGGTTTACAGTTACTTCATAAGAGGATTATCTGACATTCAGGGAATAGAGAATCTAACCCGTGTTTTGGTTAGGCTCGGTACGGGGAGCCAGAGCAGCTGAGAAACAGCAGGCATTGTTGCAGCATCCCAAAACCTGAAGCATCAGAAGCTATTTTTGAATAGCGTACAATAAACTAAAAGATATAGGAAATGAGATAACATAATTCTGGAAAATTTAGAAAATGAGAGCAACAATAAAGATATAATACTACAAAAAAAATTGTAATCAAAATTGCTAAAGGACATTTTTCAGATGGTGTAATATGCCTCCAAAGACTGCAGAATGAAAAAATTATAACTGTTTACTCTTGTTAAGCCTTTAAGGGAATCATTTCCATTCAATCTGCACAGATGTTAGCTTTCCAAATACTTTGTTTAAAAAGATATATACATTATTTAACATTCACACAGCTCACATGAATTCAAACATTACTTTTATTTCTCATTACCATACATTACATTAATGAAGTATATAATAGCACTAAGTGTTTTGCATATAATGGGAATTTCATTGTCTGCATGTTCTTAATTGGGCTAATGAGTGTTTCACTAAAGCAGATGAATAGGTCAACACTCCACTTTGACTTTAAAACTCTGCACAGCAATTTCAAACAGCCGCCTAGCTAACTGTGAAATATATTCAGCCTGTAGATTATCATTTTAATTAATCTTGCTTACTTGGTCGTGTAATTTAAACATTTGCTGGGTTTGCTGGATGGAGAGAGGAGGGGGGAGATGGAGGATGGGATGTGAGGTGTGACAGGGAGGAAAAGGAGGGAAGCTGTGTGTCAGTCTGTGTGTATGCAGGTGGGCAACAATGTATGCAAATGAGTATCACCTCCACAGAAATAATGCTATTCTCTGCCTTATTAAGCCTGAAAATGCCAAAGAATTTAAACTCAAGCTTTGCAGAGTAAATGGGTAAACTGAGGATGTAACAGGATAACAGTTCCCAGTTGTGGCAGAGAACTGGTTTTGCTCTCCTGCCATTAAATATCCAACTCTATTGCTTTTTTTATAACCACTTACCCACTTACTTTCTGCAATATCTGCCACAGTGTGGTATAAACCAAGGATATGGTAAATAGGGTTACACGATGTGGTTATGGTTAATACAAATATTTATAATAATAAAAATAATTTGAATTTGAAGGTGTGTGACAGGATGCAGTCCAATGTGCTGCATGGAAGTCAAACATGTTACACAGCCAGCGATTACCATGAGGTGTATTCCACCTTGCTACATATAGGGCACACTACCTGCACTGGCATCTGGTTCAGTGAGAGGTTTTATGGTGTTTTTTACATCACTTTAACTTGTCTTTGAATTCGGGAACCTTGCTTGGATTTTGACTACAGTTACCTGGTTTCAGTTCCAGTTGTCCAGCTGGAGTTAGAGGTGCGGAACATCACTAACTGCTCAAACTCACAGAACTGGGACTGTATACTACACGTCAACAGCATTCAATTGACTGTCAACAAGCACTTGTTATCGATAGAACGAATATTTGGATGGCAAGATTATACCACTTAAAATGGGCCAGTCTGACTTTTTCAATGCAGGACTTTAGGTAGTGATTGAGTATTTTTATACGTATTGCTACTTTTACTTAAAGTATCTAAATACTTCCTCCACCACTGCACTTCCACTGAGCCTTTCATTATTATATTATATTATCATTCTCCCTCTCTACATCCATATTCTTTTCCAACAGCCATTCAACAGCATGATAATGCCGTGTTCTTGTGCACTGTGCACAAGTATTGTTTGCTTTTAAATCTTAAGATTAGTAGATGGGACTGGGAAAATTTTCACAGTCGGCTATTATGTTGAACTGGAGAACAGTCACTTCCTTTATGAATCACTCTTCTTGTGTTTCCAATAGTACAAGTAAAAAAATCTCCTAAAATAAGATCACACAGTTCACTCACTTAAAAAGAATATGAAATTTCACTAGCATAAAAAAGAAAAAAAAATACTGATGGCAAAAGTTCAACAGTGACAATGAATACACACACACACACACACACACACACACACGCACACCAAATCAATTCCCATGCATATTCATTTGCGTTTCGTAATGGGGTCTTTTAGCTACACATTTAGCCTCGCTCAGTGATTTATGAGTCCCTTCTTGCACTGCTGTTAGTATCACTTCCCAATATACTTCCTAGCCTGAAACCTGAGTTTACCATCATCCCCACAGGCAATAGTATTGTATGGTCAAAACTCTACCCTAAACATGATTGATTAACCAATGCTGGGAAAATCAGGGGGTCACATACACAAATTACACAAAATAATTTCCACCATAAATATTATTTTATTTGCACAAATTGCAGTTCTGATATACCATCGAAATCACAGGTGAGCAATACCTTCCCTCTTAATAATTTTTTTTGCCCTTTTGCAACAAACCTTACCTTCACTGCATTCAGGAGATTCATTTATTTAGATCCATTATTTTCTGTTAAACACATAACACATGTTAGTCATCAGTTACACAATAGTCTCCAGAGTTTATGATCCTGACATGTTTTGAAAGCCTGCTGTAGGCTACGTTATTGGTCTGAATTTTATAAATGTAGAAAGTGCCAATTACACGACCAGTCCATGGTAACAGTTAATGATTAAAGTTTTTTTTTTTTCTCTCTTTCTTGCCGGTTAGCTACACAATGTTACACAATGTTATGCCAGTAGCATGAATGAATATAATGTTGAATTGTGGAAGGTAATAAGAAAATACTAAAAGGTTTTGCAGCGCGCTTTAGGATAGGGTGCTCTCCCATTTCTCTTCTCAATTTCTTATTCCCTAGCCCTACCCTTGAGTTCTGTCTATTCCTGAATCGTCATTACCACCTTCACAGCAGGGCTGAGAAAGAAAAGTTAACACCATTGATACAGGCCCATCAGTGTATTAGCTTGTACAACCATATGTCAGATTAATTTTTTGTATAATTAACATATTCCCATTTATCCATTAGGTCTACAGGCAAACCTTTTCGCATACAAACAACACGCTGGTGGTATTTGATGGATGCTACAATGTACTTGTTGCCTTCCAGCTTTGATCAACTCATGCTCCCTGCATCCTGCTGTGGCTGTTGCTGCCGACTGACAGTAAATACATCCCAGCTGGCAGTCACTAAGTGGGGTGCAGACGATGACTCCGGACACATTACATCCAACCACCGCTGGGACCTCGCATGTAAAACATTTGTTGTGTGTTTGTTTACATTTCCGTTTTTCAGATCATAGTTCTGTTGGTCACACAAACAGCCCCTGCCCTCGTTACTCACTTCCAGCCGGGTGTTATCCCTCTTCCCGTTTGTGTTCTTTCACCATGCGGTTATACAAACAAAAAAAGGCAACAATCAATACTTGCTGAATGAGGTGTCCAACCCACTCTCTCTCTTGGATGCAGCATATGGATATCCAAGGGCAGCTAGTGTCAGTGATTTTATAGGCTGTTTGTACAAGTTTAGCCAACTGCTTTTCATCCTGGGCGACGGTGCTGCTGAACCTGAAAGTATCTATAAAGGCCTGAAGGAATTCAATAACATTTCATGATGAAACACTATCAAAAGCTGCAAAAAGACTTATAATTGTTGCTACATGTGGGTTGAAAAGGAAAAGCATTTACATTTCCCAAGCAGATACAGTAGTAGAGACCCACCTATTAAGTCTGGTTCTGGTAGTTTAGTGTTAAAAAATATGTTAGGGCATCTACATTAAAATGGGATATAAACATCTAAAGAACATTCTCTTTTAAACCACATTCATAAGGAGGCCTTTTCTGCATAAGTGATCCAATCCAATCCACACCAATCTTCAGCAGCAGGTAGTAGTAGTCATCACCAGGCTCACTATTATGCCACCAAAAAGCACCATTCTGTTCAATAGACAGAGCACTTTTAATTACAGAAAATAGTGTTGTTATTTTAAAATTAATTTGTTCCATTTTCTCTCTCCACCGAACCTTTATATGTCCATGGTGAAACCCTAAAGAATATAGTGAACTTGGGGCCATTAAATGATTGCTTTTGAGCTTGTTCACAAGTTCACAACATGTAGAAAGACTTCCAGTGATTGCCTGTGGTTCCTGCACACCAGAAGAAAACAAATTGACTCTGAGCTTCAAAAAAAAATCGAGATTGCTTTGTGGTTTAATACATTTGTAGAAAATGAACCATATCTGCTCCAGAAATTTTGAAAAATGCAGTGCAATTGTTCTCAGTTTTACTCTATAAAACCAAAAGTATCACAAATAGTGATAATAATGAGTTTTTAGCTGGTTGTAGTTGTGTATGTTCTTTTACGTCAATGGGCCTCTTAACTTTCTCCCTCTTGTACAAGTGTGTCAAGTCAGATTCAGTAAATGCTTCTAACTTCAGATTTCTGTGTAAATCACTTGCATAAAAATGATGTATGCCACCTGTGCGTACTAGAGTGTGCATTAACGAGAATTGGAAATTTGCATAACTATCACCCCAATACTTCCATATACCGCTACACAGCCTGTCTTATGTGTGAGTAATTTAATTCATGAAAATGGTACAGATGAGTAAAAAGAAGAACTTTACGACCGTGGAGATTGAAATCCTGCTCTCAGAGATCAACAAAGGAAAGTCTATCATTTTAACAGCGTCAACAGTGGAATTAAAGGACCTGTTAAAGTTGCAAAAAATAACGAGCGGTGAGGGTCGCACTGTTGCTGACGATCGATGACCACAAAGACAAGTCTTCATCACAGAGATAGACAAAAGAATACGTGCCATAATAAGTGCAACAGAGGATATTCCCCTTGACAGAGACCTGCATACACCTTAATGTGAAGACAGCCCTAACCCCATCAATAGCCAATTTAAA
>NW_023339774.1:7254825-7257017 GCF_004916995.1 Morone saxatilis | reverse complement strand
CCCTTCCAATCTGGCGGTCTATTTAAACTGCACAATTTCCCAGCTCTCCCTCTGCTCTGTAAGCTATTGCTGCCTGCTGCGCTGTAAGCCCCACCACCACCCCAGCATCCACCTGTAGGCTCCTAGACGCCAAAATCTAAATATGCTATACTGCTTAATAAACGTTCCAAACGTGAGTTGGCGAATACGTACGTACAAGTGGTTCTTGCATGAGGCCCATTGTATTACAGTCCCACTAAACTTTATTAAGTAATAGATCTATGGAGGACAGGTTTGATTTAAAAAATTGCAGTTAACTTTTTATTACTTTATCATTCAAAGTAATTATTCCACTTATACCTTTTCCAGTCGTTAAATCACCTTTTCTTTGTTTGATCCTTTCATTGATAACTTTTATACCCCCTAGTGATACACAATCGAAACGTAGACAGATTCTCTTTGGAAGGTGGTTCTACTGATAATCACATAAAAATGTGTTCCATCCTGACCACCACCCTGACAGGATTTAAAAAATTCTCTTGCATTAATAACTCTGTATTATGTACTTTTTGTTAAATAATAATGGGTTGCTGACTTGGACTGCTGCAGATCTCTATTGAAAAAGAGACATTTTATCTCATGGGTGTAGCCCAGCTGAATAAAGATGGAATTAAAATGAAATTTAGTGTGCAATCCATTATGGGGAGGCCTTGTGAGCCAGACAGTGTTGCAAGTAGAGCACCACGTCTGATAGGAGACTTGGGATACGGCCACTTTGGGTCAGTCGGCTTTAAGGCAGGGCAGAATCTCCTCTTCGTTTTTCCATTTTTATGATTTCCCCGCTCACTCTGCTTTGACAGACATTAGATTAACCTCTATAATTTGAAGTTATATAGCTATGATTTGGTGAATGGTACAACACAGTGCCAGCCTTCTGCTGCATATAGTTGTATTATTACAACCACTGCAGCCTATTGTATTCCCAACACAATCTTGTAATTTTTTATTTTTTTTTAAAGAACATTACTCTGAAAATGCAGATTAGGTTTTTAGAGACATTGTAAAGAGTATGTTAGTCCCCAGAGAAAGGGTTTGTTCAATGTCAATCAGTTTCAATCAATCAGTGTATTCCTCAAAACAAATTTATGACATCAAATATATTTTCAGTTTTTAAACAATGTTATTAACATCAAAGATTTAAGGACCATTACATTAAGACTTCTTTCTTAGATATTGTAAACAGAATTAAATTAAGATTGTGATGCAAGCTTGTGATATACATCCCAAAATCGAACCCCATATTTCACACACTAGAATATATCATAAATAAATCAAATCAAGGATTTTCCGACTTTGTAAAGATCAAGCACATGACACAACAAATGTTTGTGCTTCGTCTTTTACCTATTGACCTTCTGATTTCTGAAAAGTGAACAAGATTTAGTGGTAACATTAAGACAGTAGAGCAGCAGCAGTCCAGCAGTAGCACAGCCAGAATGCAATAAATATATAGTGAGAACTCAAGAGTGGCTATAACCACTTATTGTATAAGTCATGACTGACAGCGTGCACTTTACTTCATCGCATGCTTTTATTTGTCTTCTGTAAAGAACTCACAGTGTATCATAATTACTAAGTATCATATTAAGAATCATAAATAATCACGGACAGATAGAAACATTTCAAATCAAGGAGTCTTGTACATTGCCGTTAGCCTTATTTTTGTGCCGGATTTATTATCTGCTCTCTGACACAGCCTCCTGCCCTGCAGTAACCTCTGTGTTCCATCCATTCCCCATCACCTGACCTCCACCCCGCCCACCTGCGTACCTATTCCCACCTCTTCATTAGCCTTGCAGTACATATACCCGGCCCATTCCCATTCATTCTCCATCTGATCACCTAATGTGCCTTTTTCTCTCCCTGTCTGAGCCCTACCTGCCTTTTGGATTTCTGCCCCTTATATTTGTCTGATCCCCAAATGGATAAGTTTGCCTTCTCTTTCGAGTCTGCCTGGTATTGATCTTTGCCTGTTTCTGACAACTTTTATCTGCCTCACCCCTGAGTTGTGCTTTTGGGTCCAATCCTGATTTCACAGAGTCGTTACCATCGTAGTATTACAGGGTGGGGAGTTGCTGTGTGGTTGCCATGTTTCAATTACTAATTACTAATTATTAATATATATTATTTTTACTGGATTATAATTATTGATG
>NW_023339774.1:7252716-7254725 GCF_004916995.1 Morone saxatilis | reverse complement strand
CCAAAAAAAAATCAACAGGTCAGACGTAAAGATGATTGACATCTCAATACTCAACTGGCATTAATTAATGGCTATCAAAGCATCTGCATTCATCTAGTTCACACACGTATTACAAGTTCTGCTGCTGTTGGAATGAAAAATATTATTTTAAGTCACATCCACGTCCTGCAAATAACAAAGCTGATGTTCACATGGAACTTAAACGCTCATCCCTGCATGATAACTCTGCTTTACTGCAACCCCATACAGCGGTGAGAGGAAGCTGAAACTTCAACACTAAAGTTTAATTCTGCCTTCATTCATGTACACAACTAAAAGTTTATGCCTACTGATTGGACGACAAAAACGGAAAAAACTGAAAGCATATGGCTTACACTTCGTTATGTTGAAGTCCGCTTTGAGTTGGTGAAGTACTAGTGCTGTTAAAACGAGCATTAGCATAGTCGCTATAGACGCAACGCTAGTAGCTCAAGCTAATAGCCATTAGCTTTGATGGTGACTGTGACCGTGCCTCCTTCGCGCGCTTTGTCCACGCTTTGTCTGTACAGCTCCAAGGAGCAGGTAATTCAGCCAACTAAAGATTTTTTCATTTATTATAATTCATTTAATTTATTTGTGAGTTTTATATTAAGTATTTGTGCTCTTGTTATGTTTTCTGGTTTTAGAAACTGTTTGGTTTTTTCTGAGCGCCGCCATTTTGTGTCAGTGCGCCCAGCCTGTAACGTGAGATCGGTGAGAAATTCATATTTCTTTCCAAATTAGTTTTCATGTAAATTTTGTATTCATTTGTAATTTGTACATTCATTGAGCTAATTTTATGCATTTATTTACTGTAAGCTGTGAGAAGCTATTTTATTTACAAAAAGGGAAGAGTTATTTTACATTTTTGATTATCCAATGGGTAAAATATTATTTGTGCTGTTGCATATTTTGTTTACTGAATTGTATATGCAGTTAATATGTTAAAAATGTAATATGAAAGTTTAAAGGACCTAGCAAAAAGTGTAAAGCGTACACAGTGTGATTTTAATATTTTATTTGTATTTGTATGTTCATGTAATGTACTTTGTGTGTTATAGACTACTACTAGGACAGATTGTAGATAATTGAAACTCATGATATTTCTCTGACTTTTTTTTTGTTTGTGGTTGTTGTTTTTTTTTTATGGATCTGGTTCTTCCAGTGACGTCGATGGCGAGCCTTCCCACCTGGATCTAAAGTGAAAGGGAAACCGTACCATCAGATACTACCAGGGGCTATTGAGTGTATCCTGATTCTGCCACACCCTGTGTGTGGTAGGCGGACTGCTGCAAAACATCCTCGCATCCAGTCTCCCAGATCAACACACACACACACCTTCCCCCTTATGACTCTGACTTGACCTTTGACTTTGACCTCATCGTGTGGAACTGAGTGGCAGAATATTTTCCTGAAAGAGTATTGGTTTGTATGTATGTAATTTTATTTATTTTTCATTTGTATTCTTTTGTTTTTTACTTTAATACAAAAATGTTCCCATGTTCAACCTCTTGCCTCTGAGTGTCATTTAAACATTTCACTGTGCTCCAGCAGTCGAACCTACTGGTCCATTATCCACTATAGCATTGCCTATTTTCGAGCAAAGGCGTGTTACATTTGCGTATGTATATTTATTGCTGATACACAAATTACACAGTCAATTCTTGATGTTGAAAACTTATGAAAAATATGTTGTGTTTGAATTTTTGCTCATTAGTAAAATATGCATGAATTCAAATAAAATTCTAGTACAAACTGGACTATTCTGTGAGTCGACCGGAGGACAATACCACAACAGTATAAATAAGAATCAGAATATCAGTTTATTATAATCATGGAGAATTTTAACAATTTCAATGACAATTTGTGACTTAATATTTTCTACACAATCATCTAATGTGAAATATGTGAAAATGAAGTGACTCAAATAAGGTGTTATGAGCAGTTCATTCATTATCAGAAATAAACCATTTGGATAAACTGCACTTTCT
>NW_023339774.1:7252470-7252608 GCF_004916995.1 Morone saxatilis | reverse complement strand
GTGGACTCAGTAGAAGGGGACCCACTCCCTATGCAGATACAAAAGCTCATTCGAAGGTAACAAAAACACAACAATTCTTATTTTCATGTGATTATGCATTCATTCCATTTCTGCCAATAGATCAAAATGTCTATGACG
>NW_023339774.1:7251589-7252370 GCF_004916995.1 Morone saxatilis | reverse complement strand
GATTAAATCAGACAGGAGAAGGTTGGCAAGTTAAAAAACATTTACTCTCCAGGACAGCGCTTACTGAAGTCTTCCTTCATTTCCATGAGCACCTTCAAAGCATTTTTGAGATTCTCTGCTAGACTGCGGAGTTTCTTTGCTAACTTCGACTCATGGCCTTTCTTCAGCTGCTTCTTACCATCCTTTCCTTGGGTGAAGTGGATATCAATGCCAAGGGCAAAGCCTTCCATCAGCCCAAATGCCTTATTAGTAGTTTCAATAACCTTGGTACTTCCTCCTCCTGTAGTAGCCAGCTCTACCATCTCACCTACTCTCACTGATTCCTTCCTGGCTTCATCCAGAAGAGACAGATCATGCTGCCTTAGCTGCTCTATGCCTTCACTGATGAAAGTGACGCAATCCCGAATCTCCTTCATGCGGCCCTCGTAATCCTGGAAGGCCTTTTCAATTTTCTTCTTGTCCTGAGTGACATTCACCTGGAAGAACAGATTTTATAATCTTTTAAACCGCTTTGACACCAAGGATGGTAAATTAAAAAAGTAGGGTAAAAAAGTTAAAGCTACTATGTGTAGAATGTTTTTGTGTTTTTAGCATCTTGTGATTATTCTGCAAATTGAACAATTTTGGTGGAAATTGCCGCCTGAGTAGAACTATTTCCAGTGCTACACCTAGTGGCTTTAACTTAAAGGACCAGTGTGTAGGATGTAGTGTTTAGTTTGGTTTGTCCCTTCTGGGCTACTGTAGAAACATGGCAGTTCAACATAGCAGACTCCATGGAAGG
>NW_023339774.1:7251120-7251481 GCF_004916995.1 Morone saxatilis | reverse complement strand
TAGTCAACTAATTTTGCATTTATTTTCTCTTGTTTACCATGTTCAGTACTGTTCTTTCTGTACCATACTTTCACATACAGAATGAATGTATTTTGTCAGCTGTATTGACATCCTAAACTTAACTATAACTTAAATAGCACATTTTATTACATGTTAACTAAATATGCTTTACTTTGACATGCATACAGTTACAATTAAAATACCAGTGTGTAGGATTGATTGGCATCTTGCGGTGTAGTTGCAGATTGCAACTCTGTTGCTTCACCTTCCCCTTGCAAGTGCGTAGGAGAAAAACATGCAAAAATGCAAACGGCCCTATCTTGTTACCAGCGTGCACACTGGACCTTTACCATGAACAACA
>NW_023339774.1:7250623-7251020 GCF_004916995.1 Morone saxatilis | reverse complement strand
AGAAGAATAACATTAAATGCCCTCTTGCTTTTTAGACTCATATAACAATCCCAAGTAACTAGCATTTTTTAATTGCAAACACAAGCATATGTCATGGCTCAAAACAGAGGACAGACGACGCAGTCATTTGTCAAACTCTGCTGTATGATTAGCCTCACTGTCATTCATCACAGCTAATAGTTTGGAAAGATGATTTTGACAGGATAATACCTTTTAAACAGATGCTGGATGGCAGACAAGACATTCTGTGACAATTACAGTATTTTCATTTGTGATTTTGAACTGGATTTGGCAAGAAATGTAGGGTGATGAGATGCATATGAAATGTATTACATAGCTACAGAATCACTCCCTGTAGATGTGAATTGTGACTCCCTCTTTCTAACACACACACACA
>NW_023339774.1:7206975-7250599 GCF_004916995.1 Morone saxatilis | reverse complement strand
CACACATACACACACAGAGAGAGAAACTTAAATACATGCTTGCAGCAAACACACCGCAGCACACTCACCACTTTATCTCTCACTTTCACAAACACAACTGTCTCTTCTGCCTTTCTCAAATCATATTCATGACTATGAGAACAATCACAAGAGCATTTGCATCACTGCGTGTCCTTTTCAGATGCATCTTTCCCCCATTCAAGGCATGTTTATGATGAGATAAGTCAGAGCACACCAGCATGGAAAGAAAAAAATCCTTTCCCCCATCTGTGCTCATTTTAGACTAAATATGAATTGGCCAAAGAGTCCACCAGTGGAAGCGTTTCCAGTGTCTGCTGGGCCGGGCTATTTGATTTGGACACGAGCTCTTGGCAGCCTGGAGTTTATACAGTAAATGAGAGTTTTGGCTGCAGCGGCCAGAAAACGAAAATTGGATGAGTTTCCTTCTTCTCCCTCATTCTCTCCCTCTTGGCACCCTGGCTAATGTTGTCTTTAGTTTTCAGCGCAGGTTTCATCTTGTTTTGGGGACATGTTGACTCTTGTGAGGCAGTGAGAAAGCAGGAGAAAGCTGAAAAATAAGAAAACCAAAGACATCATTAAATTCATTATGTGCATTTTCTACTATGGCAACTGCTGCAATTAGCATGGTAACCTTATGCAGAATCTCAAAGTGACACAGTACAACTATAATTTGATATTAGTGATACTGGCGCAGGAGCATATTAACATCTTCTTTTGTGCAGGTTGTTTGTGTGAGAAAAAAAAATCTAAAGGAAGCACTTCAGAAGTGAAATTTTTTTTTGAGTCTGAGTAATGAGGGAGATTTAAAACCGATCAATCTGTCTGTACAAAACACATGATTAGGTTTTCAATTCTGGGCTATATAAATACACTTAATTCTTAATATTATTATATAATAAATACATACAATTAAACAGATTGCTTATAATAATTGAAAAAATCTATATAGCACTTTTAAGAAACATATTACAAGGCCAAGACAACGCATATCAGAGTGAAATAAAATAAAAATCAGTATCAGTAAATCAATATTAATGCCAACTCATATTTTTTAAACAAAGTCAACTTTAACGTCTAACTATGTTTGTCTCCTTTTAATAGAGATAATGGTGCCCATCTCCCAACAATCTAAAAGGTGGGTTGTTAATCCTGTGCAGTCTTTTTAATCTCGACCGTAATGTCACTCTGCCTCATTAGTCTCCCATCAGCTTTTTCACCACCAATCAAATCTTCCCTTTGGGCCCACAATAGTTCACTGGCTTTGGACTATACTTTTATCCCTTGCAGCAGTTATACGTAAGGTGACATTTTGGACCTCTCTGATTAGAAACTCTGCCTGTGGAAAGGTTTAATCACTGCTGAGACATATTATAGTCGTGAATTATTAGAATTGTTTTTATTACGCTGTAGAACGATTGTCTAAAAAGCTTTAAAAACTGTCTGCGTTCGCACAGAAAAAGCAGCCACAGCCCTTTCCAATTGTCCAGTTTAAACATAATGATTACTGTAGCGCAATGCAAAATAGCAACAAGAGCCGCATCAGCAAAAACTTTGGCATGGGTCAGCTTCTCTTCATTGATAAATAAGGAAATGATGGAACCTTGGCCAGCACAAGTCAGTTATTAGTGGAGACACACAGGCATTGGTAACTGCTCTCAGCTGTTTTTTCTCTCAAAGTCTGACTAAAAACTCTCTGCAGGTTGCCATATAGTGCAACCCGAGTGAGAGCATTCAGGGTTTCTCCAATTAGCACTACTAAAGCTATAAGAAGAGAATGTGGTATGTGGCACACAGAAGTTGGATCACATTGACACAGTTTTAACTGTAGAATCATATCTGCTTTGAATCTTTTGGGGTTGTTTTTTTTTCTTTTGCCTTTGATCACATATGACATTGCAATGCAATCACAGCTCATTCACACACTGGCTTATGCAATATGATTAATGCTGGTGTTACATGATATTTTATATTCTTATATTTTGCTTTCTTTTCTTTGATCCTGGTAACCTTTATGACACAAGGCTTGCTCTGATTAAAAACTTATTCCAGACGTCCCATTTTCAAACCTTCCCATTTCTTTCTCTTGACAAGGTCTGAGCCCACAGGGTAAATTATTTTTGAAACTGAAATTATTAAGCATCATTTATTGTTTTGGAATAAATTCTCTGGGATTGAGCCACAAACATTTATGAAACTTTATTAATTACATTTAAAAGTGTGTGTAATTGAAAATGTGATATGACTTTAGAAGCTAAGCTGAATAAAAAAAAAGAAAGGAAGAAAGGAGAACTTATAAGACAGAATTCAAAGATGCTTGTTATGTGGCCAATGGAAGTATTTATCAGTGTTAAGGCAGAATAAGACTAATCTTTGCTAAAACAACAGGGTTCTAGCACCTGTGGTGCTTAGAACCTTTGAAGAAAATGTACCTGTGTAACTCTGAACTACTGCATCCTTATGGCAGTAGACCCTACATGGTCGAAATATCCCACTCAGCAGTTCTGAAAATACCTTGTACCAATAATTACAGACAAATGGGATGACAGGGACGTTCAGGATTGAACGAGCACACTCAGTCATTCAAACTGTACCAACAATTACAGCCTACAGTGTAACCACAAAATATATTTCTCATCACATCAGGTTTTGTGCCTGAAAAGAGTTTAACACTGCACTCCTATGAAAACATTGATGCAACAGAACCAGAGATATAATCTTTTTTACCCCACATTTCCTTGTCAAAACCTTGCACTTGCAGTACATTACCTATAATTCAACTTGGCTGCTGACATTTTCAACTTGGGTCAGAAAATTCGGGTGTGTTATGCTACTAGTAGCTAATGTGGACTTGAGCCACTCATGCAGGGATGAGGAGCAGGCTACGAAAGGTCTGTTTGCTTGCGGGTTTTTAACTTCACACACCAGGAATTCTTTCATTTTCAGACTTCAGCCCCAACCACCGCTGACTCAAGTGACATCACTTGAGGCAATTTATCAGACTTGGCATAGATCCCTCTGGAGCCACAAAAGGTTTTATACAACTTGTTTTCACATATGCAGTGGTATTCCCCAAGACCTGTAAGCAGGCTTGTAACACTGAGTTCCCCTTTAAGATGTTAGGATTGTTTGGTCCTAGCTGTCACACAGTTTTAGAGAAAGCATGTCTCATACAAATAAACTGTGAATTTTCTTCATACAATATTCACTTAATTACAGCCTCAGATATACTCTAATTATGCAAGTACACATTTCCATAAGGATCTGATAATATAAGGATAATTTTGATGTTTAGGTCTGGATTCTATTTTTCCTAAAAGTCTCTCTATGGCCCTTTTTGTGTTTTTAGCATTCTCACATTAAATCAAATAAACGTCTAAATGTCAGCTTTGTTGTTGTTTGTTGATTTTATTTTGGTTCCGCCCAACTCCTCCTAGCAACACAACTGAGTATTAAAAGCTAAAAGCGGAGCCATAAACATATGGCACTGCTTTCCAAGAGCGACACAACCAACATTTTATAACTTTTTTTTTCTTAGAAAAAGGCCACTTCACAGCGCTCAATCTAATCCAGCTAACATGTGGCCAGGAATGTGTTTTGGGGCCAAGCTATGTGTAATGACGCACATGTGTGAAAGGGCAAATCTAACCGTGGGGAGCTAAACGAGCAAGCTTTAGGTGGCCTGACCTTTGAACCAAACCATAGGCTGGTGTTAGGGAGCCACCTCTAATGAAGGGCTTCAGAGTGGAAACCGCTGTACCTCCTGTCATTTACAGAAATCACTCTTAAAATGAAAAACTGTCCGAGGGGAAAATTCTTTTTAAGCTTTTATTTACCCAGAGGAAGTTGTCTGAACACACATGTTCCTTTTCAGCAAACCCCTACTTAACACTTACACTTACACTTGGGAGCTGACCAGTCTTCTTCTTTTGGCCATTAGTCAACTCCACTGAGGCAGTGAAGAACCTCACTGAAGGTGGAGTTGTTGGAAGTACTGGCCATGTCCGGTATTTTAAACATTTTGTTACCAGCAAAAAGCCAAGCATAATTTAATAATTTAATCTCTAGTTTAATCAGG
This sequence comes from Morone saxatilis, assembly GCF_004916995.1. Lineage (NCBI taxonomy): Eukaryota > Metazoa > Chordata > Actinopteri > Moronidae > Morone > Morone saxatilis. The sequence continues at coordinate 7,246,503 of NW_023339774.1, read as the reverse complement.
ATCACTTTTCTTAATTAGTTTTTTTTTTTTTGCTTGTACCATTTTCATGAATATAGAGCATCTGTGTTCGGGCTGTTTTCTGTTCATTCATTAGCTTTTTGACAACTCTAAAAAATAAAAATGTCTGCCCATATTTGACCTATTAAATCGACACTTTCTCCCCATAACATGCTCAAATCAATAACATGGCGTGTATCTCTCTCTCTCCTTTTACACAGGTCTCTCTCGGCAACCACCCTCAGCTTTGCTGCCGTCGACAGCAGTACCGAACCGCTCGACCTACTATCGTCACCGGACTCTCCGTTGTTTATATTCACCCTTTCACGGCTACCACTGACCAGCAGCAGTCATGTCACACCCCCAGCTGGCCTTGGAGGACGTGGAGGCCCTGTGCTTCGGTTGGTGTTGCGATTACAAATGTTCCCAAAGCACTACTATAAACATTACTGAATACACAGCACTCTGTTTGGATAACAAGTTGTGAAAGTGTGGCAGATCCTGGACTCTGACTTTGACATCAAGAATAAAACGAAGATGACAATATTTTAGTCTCGAACCAGAAATGTGTGTTTTGATTGTATTTTTCTTGTTAATATTTTAGATCACCTCGTTTATTGAACCTTTTAATGTGTCTGAGATTATTTCTGTGTGGTATCAAACTTAGTTGGAACCGACCATTTGTGCCCAAACTTACAAACTTACCGAGGGAGTCTTTTGTCCACAGGGCCCTCGTTTCTGATGGCTGACCCCATGGGGCCCCTTCTGGACCAAGATGAAGAAGAAGCTCTTTCTCCCTCCTCCTCTCTAGAGGGGAAGGCGCCAGCTTCGCCCCCCCTCTCTTTCTCCTCCTACGCATCTTCCCTGTCTCCCTACCAGACCCTGTCGTTCTCCCCGCTCTCTTCTGCCTCCCCGCCTCCCTCTCCTCCTCCTCCCATCTCCTCGTTCCTGGGAACCAAGGCCGGAACAGACTCGCTGTCCCTCCCCTGGCTGGGTGCCAGCGACCTGCTCACCGCCCAAGTTGGAGCAGACGATGGCAAAGGTGAGAGCGAATTCAAATTCACGTGTATTAAATATTTTGGTGAGATGCAGAAAATGCACGAAGATAGACGAGGAAAAGGAAAAACACAGTAACTTTAAATGTTGCTGATGTACAAAGTAAAATCACATGCTCGGATAGAAGCGCATTCTTTGTGTCAGTGAGTTCGTTTGTGGTTTTAAAAAAAAAAGAAGGGCTTAAGATGTTGCCACCACAGTTTTAGAGGTGAAGTTGGGAATGTTAATTGCTTTCAGGCATGCTGTAAATATTTTGTGGGTGTTGGTAAAGCACTCAAGGTTGCCCTGCAGGCAGCGCGTCCTAGATGTTAAAAATTGGGTTATACTGAGTCACATTGTCTTATTTTTAAAAATGAGTGATTAAATAGTGCCACAGCGTAATGTAATCAAAATGAAAAATGCTGTAAAGGTTTCTGTCTTTCTCCAGATATTGCACACTTTGTCAAGCACTTAGATTAAAGGCACGAGTGAGTAATTGGTAGGTGTGGTGGGGCTGTGAAGAACATTTATTGGTTAGCAGCAGGCAGGTGTGGCTCGAGCGTGTAGAGGAGACCGCCTCAAACTGGTTTTGTTAAATGTTATTTCACAGTGACGTGTCGCTTTTTCTTGTTGCGATTTTCTCAGCGTGACACTCGCTGTGGCTGTTGGCGTCTGTTACAAGGTTCCTGGAGTTGGGATATACGATCTTGAGTGTTTTTATATTGGTCACAAAATCCTAACAATGCAAGGTGGCATCATTGATTAAATTAATGTCGTTTTGTGCTCTTGTATTCACTGATAGCCCAATTAAAAGGGCCTTTAAAAATGCCTGAAGCACTGCGTTGTATTCTGTCATTGTTCTGATCGAATATTAATGAAAGCATCCCCTTTCAGCAGATGATGCTTTCGCAGGCATGGACTGGATGTCAGAGAAAATCGACCTGAGTGAATTTGACCTGGATTCCCTCATCGGTTCCTGCTCCTCAGATGAGTCTCCCAGCTCCCCCGAGGATCTCCTGGCCTCCCTCGACTCCCACATGGACCTGGATCTAGATTCATTCGACGCAACCATCCCCGCCCCGCACGACAGCCTGGAGCTGGGTTTGTCGCTGCCCAGCATCCCCCCCCTCCCTCTGGAGCTCGCCCTGCCTGGGGCAGCTGAGGCCAAGAAGACAGAGGTGGCTCCTGATCAGGAGGTTGTTATGAAGTCTGAGCCACCCTCCCCAGCTCCCTCTCCCAAGCTCCCCCCTCTCCAGCCTACACATTGGAACTGGGGAGTGAAGTGGATGTCCTGGATGCAGAGAAAACGGCCACATCCCTCAAAGCAATCATTCCAGATTCCAGTGGAAGCATTCAGGCCACCAGCCCCATTGTGTTCACTCTTCCCACAGCTGCCCACATAGTGGTGGTGCTCGCCAACAAAGACGAGCCCCCCGTCATATCTCTCCCTGAGCAGCCTATTGAAAGCTCTCCTCCGAGCGACTGCGACAGCGACTCTGGCATCGAATCCGTCACAGGCTCACCGTCCCGCCTGCCCTCTCCCCCCACAGCTGGATCCTCCAGGACCAAACCCTACTCCAAACCAGAGCTCAACGCCACTTCCTCCCCCTCTGCCAAAACCCCCAAGGTCAAATCAGTGTCTGGTGCTCCCAAGGTGGAGAAGAAGCTGAAGAAGATGGAGCAGAACAAGACAGCAGCCACCCGCTACAGACAGAAGAAGAGGGTCGAGCAGGAGCTGCTCGGCACAGAGCTCGAAGGGCTAGAGAAGAGGAACCATGAGCTGACAGAGAAGGCGGAGTCCATCAGCCGAGAGATCCAGTACCTCAAGGACCTGATGGAGGAAGTCCGCAAGCACCGCCGTGGAAAGACCAGCTCAGTCGCTTAGTAACCAGATTGTGTGTGTGACGCGCAGTCTGCTGTTGCAGAGTAGTGACGGGTGTTGTTTCTGATCCAATACTCACATGCCATAGCAAAGTCCATTTGAGCATTAGAAATATATGTTGCAAGAGATTAAATAAGAATGGCGTGTGAGGGTGGATGTATGAAACTCACCACTGAACAGAATAGAGGGAATGGCTGGTTGCAAAGTGAAAAGCCTCTGGAAGTTGATAAGATTATTAGTGTAGAGCAGGGGGCTGGGAGTTAGTCAGGTGAAGCATTTGTACATGCTTGTCTCTCAGTCCCCTGTTAGATCCCCATAATGTACTCCCTGATGTGCTCCTGTCTTACTAGCAGCCCTTGTACAAACAGGCAGGGTGTATATTTGTATTTGTAGACTAGGCATGTCAAACATGAGTCACCGTGTACACTTTTTTTGAAAAGATATTCCCTCACACTCCCAGCAGTCAATATCCAGATCCCAGCTTCTCCGCTTCAATAAACCCCAGTGTCAGTAAAGTGAGACACCATTTCTACCTTTTACCTGCTCCTCTTTAACCCAGTGTCACCCATTTTGACCTTCCTCTTAACAGCTTCAAGTCCAGAAAGGGGCCTCAGCCTATATGAATTCTTGATGTTACACTGTCAACATTTTTTATTTTTTTTATTTTTTTTGTGTGTATATAGTTTTCACCTCCTTCGCTTGCCGATGGTGGCTTTTGTTATTTAATGCTGGATAAAACCGGATCATTTCTTGAGTAGCTCTGTCTCTTAGCACAGATGGTTGGCTTGTAAAAAAGCTTTTCTTTTCCTAATAAATATCTATCAGTGCTCAAGTGATTTGTGTGATGTGTTTTACTGATGGCAGAGAAACGGCGATCAAAGTGAATTTTTCATCAAGTATGTTTAGTTGTGTACACTAGAAACCACTTTAAGATTACAGCTTATGATTCTTTTCATGAATCTGATTTTTCTTCACCTAATAATTATACTATTAATAAAAGAGAGGGGAGAAAATTGAGAGCCCAAGGTGATATCTTAGATTGCTAATTTTATTCCAAACAGTTAAATAATGGTCTTAGGGCTCCTAAAATGTTAATCTAAAATGTATATAAAGCAGCAAATCCTTGGATTTGAAAAGGTAGAACCAACGTTTTTGCCAGACGTTTGACTGAAATGATTATAATATGAAATAAAATGATAAAATAAATGGGTATAATCTGTAAATCAAATGGGTGGGCCACCTAAATTGATGTAGGGAATCACTATTCCTGTATAGTTCATTGATGAAAGATTATCTGAAATATACGTTTGTTGATGCTGGTTTGTTTAATTTGGAGTAAAATTTTTTTAACAAAATAAATGGTTATAATAGGAACAATGGATATTTTTTTGTTGGAAGTCAAACTGATTTGTAAACATCAGTCATATCTCTTTCTCTCTCTCTCTACATACATAATATGTATGTAGTATATATATATATATATATATTATATACACACATTCATATATGTGTCATCGAGACGTTTTTTAGGGAAGTCCTATCGGAAGAGTAGTTCTGTACTAATATTTTAATAGTGATTAAATGATGGTGACATAAAGCTGGTTTATTGGTGTCAGGAAAATGGTTTGAATACAGCATTACATTTAAAAGAACAACTAATCCTGGTAGTCAGAAAATATTTTTAATTCTGCAGCAAGACAAGGCACCAATATAAACATGTTGACTTGTTCTTGAAGGCCGTTGTGTATCTTATTTATTCTCATATGTAATTCTTAAGCAGTTAATTTGCGTAGAGTTTCCCCTTACTTAACCTGGTAAACAAGTTCAAACTGGTACATTTTCAGCTGCAAATCACTGAAGTGAAGTGACTGCCTGGAGCTAAATCTGCAGCTTTCTATCAGGATATGAAAGAGACACCTGTAAGTTCCTTGTAATTGTGAAACCAGACTACAGTCTCACACCTTTCACAGGTGAGTGTTAAAGAGAAGGGGGTAGAAGGAAACACAACACGGGGGTTGAGTGCCACAGATGTGTATATCAACCATCCCTGATGTCTGTGGTCACAGAGACATATTATAGACATGAAAGTTGCTGATGACAGACGACCTATGTAACTGGTACCAAAGTGGCGCACAAGTTAACATAGTTTCTGTCGAAGTTGTGACAATTTTTAGTTGAGGTTTGGTTATGATTACAGTCATGCCTCTCAGGACAGAAAATAAGTCAGTGTAGTATTCCTGAAAGTGATACTAATGTGTGTGTGTGTTTCAGAGTCAGCCCGATGTGCTGACTACTGTCAAGCAGCTGTGTAAATTTAGTCTTGGCAGTAAAATCCCTTAAGCACATACGCAGAACACACATAGACAGAGAAACTCCTCACGGACAAATTCCTGAGAGTAGTGAGGCCTTGCTGAAAAGACCAAGATAAGAGGAGCACCCAGCCGTAGTCTGGGAGAAAGAGATAATACAGGCTGCTTTATTGTGACTTTGATATGTAGGCTACAAATGAGTCTTAAATTAGAAGATTAACAGTTCAATCTGAAATAATTGTTGATTAATTGTATGTGAATGTTCTCTAATCTCTTTTTTCTTAACTGTTATGAATGTAAGCTGTCTTTCACCCACTAATTATATCTGATCTTATTTCATACCAGTACATACACTACTTAGGTGTAACAAGAGTCAATTATACAGTAAAGTCACACATTAGTAATATATGCAGTATTAAAATAAATAAAATCTGTGTTTAAATACTTAGAACCTGACATGCTATCCCCTATAAATGATGTTTCCCACATTTACCTCTTTCCTTTTATTTATTGTACTCCATGGGAAGGGAGCTCTATTTACATGATCACAATTAATACTCTTAAGTATTATACTGGGGACCTATTCTGTTATTACATGGTATTGTATGACGTGCTGAGCACATGCATGTGAACTATCTATAGGATCATGTGAAAGGGCCACACACTTCTCAATGATGGATTTAGATGTCAGCACTGAACCTTTTCCTGGCAAACATTTTCACTTTGTTATAGCAGTTGTAACTAAGAAAATAAACATTGGCTTCATTCCATTTAAGAGTCTCAGGAAGCTGACTCAGCTACTGAGTATGCACATAAGCAGCCGCCATTATTAAGGTTATTGATTACACCTGCGCGTTACCTGCTGTGACTTGTCAAAATGCCTGCTGTATAAAAAGGTCCACTGGGATCAAAATGCTTTGCAACCTGTAAAGATGTATTATTCACCTTTGAGTGTTTTTCATTGATTGTAAAAGAGACGTTAGGTATATTTGTTCCACTTTGTAACGCAATATATGGATTTATTTAATACTGTCATTTTATGAGACTTAATATCTATGATCGAGGTTATATCACAGCATCTGGCTGAAAAAAAGGCTGAACTTAGGTGACTCTTACTCCAAACCTACCTACCTGCTTTAGCCAATGTTATCTAAAATATGATCCCATAACTGAGGGGTGAAAAATAACCAAAATTTGTTAATGCATGTCTAATCGGTAGGAACATGCTTCAGAGACAAGCTCCATCCTCACACGAGACATGACCTTAAGTATCTAGGGTAAAGCTGAGGTTTACATATGTGTGGAGTCCGGTTACTGTAAAAGAAACCTCAAACATGCTTCACAGACCTTGCAAAGGTTGAGGAGTTCAATTGAAAGCGCTATGGATCTATTTTAAAAAGTAAAAGTGTAGTCTAAAGTAAAGCAATCTTTACTAATGAAAGCTGACTGATGGGAAGAAACGTCTTTTTCAACCACATGAGCAGATCATGGGTGTGGTGGCTCCAAGCAAAGCAGCGCAGATTATTCTTGTCTTGTCACATTCCTCTGCCATCCATAGTAATCAGGATCATGACAGTTTCATTCAGTTCAGTTATCCACAGCGCAGTGACAGTGTGTCATTTTGTTGCACCCTTAAGCAGTTAGACACCAGACCAGAATCCGTGCAAGTCAGTGTGAGCAGTCACATGTCTTGGTTCATAAGGTTTTCATGACTGAGTTGGTCTGAACTAAAGCCTTGTTTTACAGACAACACAGGACAGGCCGCTCTGTAGTCGGTAAAACTCAAAGGCTTCTGTACATGGGAAAGGCCAGAGGGAGTGATACATGAATCACTCAATTAACACTCTTGACTCCCTGTGACGCTTATTTGTTATGCACACATATTTTTAAAAGGGCAAAACAGTCCATTATGAAGCGATGCCTGAAAAGTTCAGACAGGGCCTTGTGCTCTAAGATGTGCTATTGTTGCAAAGCCAAAGACTGGAAAATTAATTATCTATTATGACATTACTACTATTGGTATGAAGTGTGACTTAAGTGTTTTTTAATACAACATTTACACACTTAACAGTTTGACCTAGTTTAGTAGTTTGACATTTTGCAAAGTATACTTTTTCACTTTCATGCCAGGAGTTAGATGACAGGATTGATAGCATTCTCCTATCTGTTGGCTAATTATGAAGCTAACACAAGCAACCAGTTAGTTAATGTAGCATGAAGACTGAGGGAGGGCTAGCTGGCAAATTTTGCCTACCAGTACCCCTAAAACTCTCTAATTCAAACATTATCTCAGTTGTTTTTCCCCACACAAAACCAAAGTGCAAAAACACCAGGTAGTGAAATATAGGGGTGCGGGTAGACACATTTTGCCGCCTTCTGACAGAGCCAAGCTAGTTGTTTCCCTGTATTCAGTCTTAATGCTAAGCTAACTGTCTCCTTAATATTTAGATTTATTTACACTACAGTGGTATCAATCTTCTCATCAAACTCTAAGTATTCTTTTAAAACAGACAAAACATGTTAATTAAGCTCTATCAGAGACATGTCAGCCTCCAATTTGCTACTATATATGGTACATGTAGTTAAAAAACTAATGCTGTCCAATGTGAGAGCCCTGCAATCAATCATACCTATGTGAATGTTAATATGTTAAATTATTGGTTGAGACTGTTAAAAGGAGGTGTGGATTTAACTTTATGGTCGTTTTGAGGCTGTAGTTTGTGGTGCTCTTGAAAAGCGATATACTGAGAGGTGCTGACAAAATGTAACCACATTAAACAAAGGTATTATTGCAGGGCTCTTTCATTAGACTGCATTAGTTTTTGCTCGGTGTTCCTAACAAACTGGCAACTAAGTTTACATAGCATTAAACCCTCCTCGAATTTCTTTTCCTTCTTTGAAAAATCCCATCTGTTTTAACCTGTATAGGCCTGTAACCAACGCAAGTAAAACCGGCATTGAAAGGGTTCGAAGTGAATTGTCCCCTTTAGCAGCCTAAAGCGCTGACAGATACCGAGACAATCCTCAGCTGTATTTCAAATTACATTACTTGACTTGATGGCATTTGGCTCACCGAGGGGTGAAACCTAGTAAGGCTGTAAGGCTATTCATAGTTTCATAGTGTCTACTGTAAATCAGTGATAGCAGTCTGACACGTTCTAATATTCTGTCCTCGGGCTGTTCACGGGTCTGTCTATTCCTGGCAGATTTGAACTACCACACATGTACAGCACACGAGGGATAATCATGTATGAACTCCACCTGTGGATACTGTTATATATTGATGTGATACATTATGGATACAACTTAGAGGTGTTCAAGTGTTAAGTGTTTTTATTTATGAATGTGCTGTACTGTGGGATTTATCTTGTTCTGCAAGTGGTTACCACTTGTGTTGATACATTTATGATTTAAAGCAGCAAAGTATGTAGAGCTACATTGTAAATGTGCATTTCATGATAACCTTGATATTAGTTTACGCAGAAACAAAGGGCAGTCCTTGACCTTTCAACAACCAACATTCATTAATTTTCATTCTACAGATTTTCACTGAAAAATACATTCCATAAAAGCAGTAGATAATTTTAAACTGCTGGATTTGGATCTGCCCAAACAACATGAGGTTGTCCCATTGTCCCGTTCACCACAATTTACAGTAAATAATGTCATCTAGTGGTGACGACATTTCAGAATATGTTTACACTTGCCTTTAACATTTTAAATGTCCTTTCACCACATTATACTTTCAAATTTCAGTCAATAACTCCTGAATGGTATAAACAAATTGTCCGTTCCCTTAGAAATGGCTTAAGATGCTAATTTTGTTTTCTAAAACAGATGTTCACGTTCTTTTGCTTAAAAAAACTGTCAACAAATATGAGATGGATTGTCAAGTTTTGTGGTGCCAAGACACAAGGTCTAAAATGTGTCCGTAGGTTTACAACTAATAAGCTGCAACACTGGTATTATGATCAGTCAGCTGCACTAATATGGTGAACATGGTAGACATTATACCTATATGTTAGCATTTATGTAGCTCAAAGCATTGCTGTGTCTAAGTACACCCTCACAGAGCTGCTAGCATGGCTGTACACTAGTCTTGTTCCACACTATTCCACACTATGCTGTGTATTGGGATGGTCATGCTCCTTAGCTCCTTTGTTTTTACTATGAAGTGTCGTACTCCACTAAGAATGTCATTAGTCTGTCATTTGGATGATGTATGGGATGATACAGACTGTTTCCCACTCATGACACAGTCAAATTCTGTAAAAAACGTTGTTCTCTTGTATTTTTTTCTCCCCAGCAAATGAGCTGATCTGAATGAATATTGTCATGAAACTCTGAAAATATCAGATTCACTCTTGGTATTAACTTCCAACAACCATATCAGCCATGGCAACCAAACCATTGTGGGCCCCCAAACTATTTTAAGATTTAAGAAATGAGGTAGCAGCAAAAGCAATGAAAAATGGAAATTAAGAGATATAGAAACAGTTTATGAGAAACGCTCCCTTATACTCTGTATATATTTTCCGTCTGCAATGGGCATGAGCAAATCCACGTCAGCAGGTTCACTTTACTACAGCTCCTGCCATTTGTCAACATGACCCAGTAGAGCAGGATACACTCATAAACTACATGTGGCCAAAACATTAAACAGAAGTTTTGGCATTAGTTAGTCCCTGTCAAACAGAGAAATGAAAAGGCCACTTCCTCCTGATGTTTTAACCCTTTCATGACCCAGAGAGCAATAGATGAAGTGGTATCTTTTTTTTTTTTCTTTTTTCGGTTTGATTCATATCAGAGAATCCTAATTCCTCCTGCAGTCAGTGTTTGTGGGGTGGGTCATCACTCTTTAGACATCTGTGTTGACGCAAGAGCTTGTAACATCACATCCTGTGTCAGTAAATGTTTCCTCCTTCACACTGTCATTCTGAACCAGTAAAGCAAAGTAAACCTAGACACTGTGAAGCAGTTAAAGTAATTTACCCATCTGAATAGAATGACGTTACTATAACTACGTTATTTTGTTTGGTTTGACACTTTATTTATCAAGGAAGGTCCAATTGAGATACAAAATAAAAAAGTACCTCATAATTTCACATGATGAAACACATACAATACATTAAGACAACACAAAGGAAACAGTGGATGAAGAGAGGCATGCAGGCCACACCAGCGATGTATATTCCACCTAAAGTCAAGGATTATGTAAAACAGCAATATGTTGCCTTCAGGGCAGTTTGTAAAAGAAGAAAGGCATTCAAATACAGGAGTGCTTCTAAGGTAATGGTATTTCGTCCATAATTTAAACTCTGGAAGCAGGACTCATTGATATATTTAACAAACATAGAATTATTTATTTTCTTTTAATCCATACATTTAAATAATACAGTATGAAATCAGTCTTATGTACCTTTTTAAACTCTTGAAAGCCCCAAATAATTTCCTGAATCATTTTTTGTTCTAACATGAACTTAAACATGAACCTAAAAGGGTTAAGCTATGCAGCTCTAATATCTTTTCTTAAAGGGATCCTGTTGAAAGTTAACTTGTTGATCTTAAGCTTATTTTTACACAAGGAACTTTATACAGAGTTAAAACTCTATAAGAGCACCTTTAAGTCATCTTTAGGTATTTCTGTACTCCACTCCTGAATTTCACCCAGCGTGACACTTTGCCCACTCTGGCTGAGTGAATCATCGTTCTGGTCTTCAGCTGATATGCTCCGCAGAGGATCTCTGAGCAGCTGAGCTCATTACTGAGGTCATGGGCTGCAGATTAGGAAGACAGATTTACTACCAGAAAGTGGGACGACACATTTGTTCTCTGTACCTGACTGTCTTTCATGTGAAACCACATGCAAACTACAGGGATTAACATTTATTTTTTCATATACTGGAAATGATTGAATAGACTAAAAAGAGACACAATATCCCCCCGTATGTTTTACAGTAAATGCAAAAATGAATTGTCAGTTTTTCTAAAAATGCATCAAGCCACCCTGCATTATATATTTGTTACGCATTAGCATAGATAAATATAAGTGACTGTGTTGCACAAGAGCATATTTGTTCCTTTTTCCTCTTCCTTTTATTCCCTTGAGACTTATTCAAATACTACTTTTTTCTTAATAAGTTCATAAGTGCGAGGGCAGTAAAACCTTTATTGGTGTGTGTGATTTGATATGTCTACCTTTGTGAGCACCAATGTGAGATTTAGAGGTTAGGAATGAGGACTTTTTTGGAAAGTAAGGATATCTGTTCTTCACTTACTCAATATTGCTCTTTAAGGGTTAATACTTTTTTTTAGGATTGAGGTTTATGTTTGGGTAAAGTTAAGATAAGAATCTATAGGAAATGTATTGTGTGTCAATGAGGGTCCTCACAAGTATAAAAATATTGTGTGTGTGTGTGTGTGTGTGGTGAGTCATTTGTAGTAACTGAGAAATGGGTGGAGACAGAGGAGAAGTATGTTCACAAATGCACAGTGTCTGAGGGCTTTTTTCCGGTGACATTCTGCGGAAAGAGGAAGAGATAATACTTCTGAGAACAACCCGAAGAGGAATTTACCCTCTGTTGAAACCGAAAACTGGCATATTGGTGTAGATGGTGTGTTAGACAAATGGTAATGATTCAAAGGGTTTTTTTGGTTTATTTTTGTTTTTGTTTTTCTTAGAAATCGTGTTTAATTTCTTTCTGAACCTTTTATTCTACCAGTGAGTAAGTCACTCCCTTTTGTCTGCAACTCAAGGGCGCCCCCTGGTGTAATTTATTCAAACTGCAAACAAAGATTTCAAGTTCCACAGCAGAGCAGACTACATACAAAAAAGAAAAGAAAAAACATTATTTTGTGACCTCTATGTCATATTAGGTGATCAGGAGCCCCCTAAACAACAGCCACTATTGAATGTCACGTTATCTATTTGTTGTTGGAGAGTCAAAACACTCTTTGACCTTTCGTTCGAACGTTACGGCACACTTTGGGTGATCTGTGTCAACAGTTACATGACCATAAGCTGTGCTGACACAGGTCAGAATGACCCTCAGTACATGGGCAGACCAATATTTATCAGAAGTGTTAACATTGCTTTTGTCCTCTTAATACAAAATATACTTTTTAAAGCAAAACACAGCATGTGGGCACAGACATCCTCTACCAGGTTCCCATTCAGTTCACTGTGGTATTAAAAAAGCTATTCTTTGCATAATTATTAAATACCTTACAGAATTGCCAGCTTTTATGACAAATGTATGTTTTTTTTTTGTTATGTGATTGCCACTACAGTCCAGATCTTCCAAATTAACTTTAATAATAACATTATCATTGTATATCACAAAAGTGTAACTCTGACAAAACTAAAATCAGACACAATGTTCACTTTGATGGATGACCTAAACTACATTTTATGTCAGGTCTAAAAAACACTGGAGAGATTTTATTTCCAATATGACCAAGAGGAGCTGAAGCAAAGTTACAGAAAAAAGTTTTTGTGATGGAGGAGAGCACATATACAATGTAATTATTATATTTTATTATGTTATTGCATTTTTAGTTGCTGATTTATGAAACATGTAGTGCTTGTCTTTACTTATTCTGTTGTATTGATTCAAATCCATTGCATTTTGTAGTTTGAGACAAATGAGAAATGGCTAGACAAAAAAAATATAGGACTAGTATCTTATCAGACTCCTATTTAATGGACCGTGGGGCACACATGTTTCAGAGAGATCCACAATACCCGTTACTGTTGGTCTAAGAGGAGGAGCTGTTTTTATCTACAGAGGGAGCTGGTCCTCCTCTATGGAGTCCGCCCAGAACGGTCAAACGGTCAAACACTGGCTGTAGATAGGGCCACTGTAGTTTCTCCTACACGCTTGGTAGGCGAGCGGTATTCAGTTGGTTGCAAGATGCCACTAAATCCTACACACTGGTCCTTTTGTGTTTAGTTTTAGTACAAAATGATGAGTAGGTCTATATAATATATTAGATAAAGGCTATTTAAGTGTCTCTGGGTTATAATGTTAAAGATAATTGGTATTAATCCTAGCTGAGAGGTGGAGGGTGGTTGTTTCAGTCAATCATTTAATACAATAGGTGAATCATGCACACACTAGTCAGCCATGTGCTACTGAATGTGATATTACATTACATTACGTTAGGAAATCCTGGGAATGCATCATGGAAGTCATTTTTTGGGAGCGTGCATATGTTTCCACAGCCCTGTGTTCCCACATTTCTAAGATTTTTTTCAAAATTAGGCCCTATGTTTCCACATTTCCTTTTTCATAAATTTGTATCAGATTTTGTCCCCCTTTCTCCCCCTAACCCTAACCAAACAGAGCTGTGGGAACATAGGGCTGACCCCCATTTTTTAATCAACTCCTTCAAACTGTTTTAGCATAGAAAATGTAGTGTTTATCCTGCTAAGGCTAATGCTCTTCACCCCAGTCCAGCAGATGGTAGTAATGCACCTTTAACTCAAATGATAAATCTAGGAAGAAAATACAGGGAAGAGGCTAAATCAAAAGATATCTTTGAGGGTGTATTGAGAACAACAGGAGGGGGGGCAGAACGCTGATGTGGAATTGAAGGATATTATGCTATAGGATTTTTTATTTTATTTTATTATAATGTAAAGTAGTCTCACATAACCACAACTCATGCTACACACTGCGGTACAGTAGGTGGCGGTATGCACCTTGTAGGTCATGGTTGCAACCCGACATCAATCCACAAGAAGAAAAAGATAAATCTAGGAAGAAGAAGTTGTTGTCAAGTGACTGGAAGTGGGAGAGGCATTAGTCTGGCCAATACAATCAGTGGGTATGGTTGTTTTCTGTTAGCAACGTGTCCCTTTATAATGTCTTACTTTCTTTTCTCCTCGCACTGACGGATGTGGCGAAGAGGAACCGCTGTCTCTGTTTTCATAGCTGTGTGTGCTTATTACGCCAGCTTTTACTACGAGCCGAGAGCAGTAGAAGACAGGTCGGTTTGAGCCCCACTCCCGTTACTTCTACGTTACTTTATGCTGTGCACAAGGTTCATTATTAGAAGGTAGGTCAGCTTAAATTATTTGAATTGTTAACGTTACAAATGCCCTCTGCGCCCGACGGGAGTGGGACAGGCGATGCTAAACCAAACTCCATTTGAAAAACAGGTGTTTTATGGTTGGGTCGTATTTTTTTCATAGATTAGTAAAAACTTTACTCCATCACTGATTCGCTTCCATGTCGCCTACAGACACAACGGGATTCGGCAGTTATGTAATTTGTTTAGCAGCTAGTATTTCAGTACAATTTAAACTTTTATTTAAGTCGATATTAGTGTGGGGGCGAAATGACTCCATCACTTCTACTTTTGGTTTGTGTTTTGACAGATTTACTTTAACTACGACCTCTGGCGTGTAACTGTCCAACTTAAATACACAGTATTGTATCTAACCACGATAAATTTGACAGAAAACTTAAATCTGTCCATTTTTGTTAAATACTACGGAAGCCGTCGTAACCACTGTCACGTGGTAATGATGTAAAGTTTTAGAGCTGATGTAATGTTGATGAAGCATTTTTTTATTACAACAAAAAACACTTGAAACAAGAACTAACTTGAAAAACAAACATTTATAATGCTCCTAAACATGTTTTTTAAATTATCTAATTATCTGTCATCTTCATAAACACAAAACTTTATCGAAAAAATAGCCGTGTCCACCATAGATCACTGATGACAGACGTATTGAGAACCTGTACTTAAGTAAATGCCACAATAAGAACATACTGTTGTAATGCATATTATATTACTTGTATTAATATGTTTTCTTAAGTAAAAGTACAGCAATATTGGTAGAAAAATGTACATAAAGTATCAAAAGTGAAACTACATGTTATGCAGAAAAACTGGCCCATGTGGATGTTATTAAAGTGGATATTAGTAATAGATTACTATTACTGATGAATGTGTAGCTGTTGTAGTTATTGTTATATTTGGTTATTTTAAGCATCGTTATTCGGTCTATATCAAATATTGTATGAGATAATTACATTTTTTATGTGAATCTGTATATTTTCCAACTGATTCAGACTTTTCATATATACAGTAACAACAACATAACACAATGTTAGCATCTGATTTGTAATTCTTTCTCTGTATCTTCCCTCCTGGCTCCACAGAATGTCCTCCACTCTTCCCCGTCACGTCATCTGGGAGTCAGAGGGGCTGGTGGCCTACCTTCACCCCCGGCCCTGGACCCCAGGCTCTGTCATCCTGGAGCGCAGCACCCCTGGCAGCCTGGGAGGCAGCGTCTTCCATCTGGAGAAGCGTGAGTTTTTACCCTGGCTGTTGGGGGCGAGAGCCGTTGCAGAGCTGCTGTGTGACAGGCTGGCAGTTCGGAGGTGTGCGCTGATCAGCAGACCCCACCGAGACCGACCTGCGCAGGTAAAGGGCCGCTTTGAACCGTGGATAGACTGGTTGGCTGTAGTGCATGGGAAGTGATTCACTACTAGAGTTTTAGAGTACCAAAATAAGTTTATTGAAACCTTTTTTTTTTACCACAACTAAACTAGTCAGCCATCCAAAGATGTTTGAAACAGCAAATCTAAACGCTTTGATTAACTGTAGATTGAATAACTCCTGTGTCAATCAGAGTTTGAGTTAATAAATGTCCATTTATTTTCATTTCACAGATCTGTGTCCTTCCTCTACACGGTCTGGATGCAGAGTGGCGCCCTCACCTGGCAGGAGAAGAGGAGCACAACGCCCACGACCCGGGGTACTGCACCTCCAAGACCGCTCCCAGATGGAGTGAATCCAGCCTGACTGAAATCCAGGCCAAGATTCGGGCCAAGCTCCCGTTGCCTGACGCCCCACCCAATCTGACTTTCCTTGGGGACGATCCGGCTCACCCTGGCCTGTTTTCGCGCATCGTTCGCGGGGAGGAGCAGCAGTGGAGGGTGTGGGATGACGGGGATCACGTGGCCTTTCTCACTCCTTTCCCCAACTCCCCTGGATTTACTGTGCTGGTCCCACGGCGACCTTTGACCTCTGATATATTCCAACTAGAAAAAGGGGACTATGAGGGACTGGTGCTGGCAACCTGGGAGGTGTCGAGGCTTCTTGAGGAGGGGTTGGGTGCCTGGGGGGTGGGGCTCATTTTTGAGGGTTTTGAGATTGACTACGCTCACGCCAAGTTGATACCACTGTTCCTACCTTCATCATCAGGGACAGGAGACACAGCGAAACCACCACCTCCCCAGTTTTACCCCACGTATCCTGGATATGTGACCTCAGAGGACGGACCTGAGGCCAGCCTGGAAAGTCTGACGGAGCTACACATCAAAATTACTCAGACTTAGTGCTGTTATCTGTAGTTTGAGTCCTTAAACTCCTAAAAGTTACTTCTAGCTGTGAAAGGAATTCCTTTCTGCCTTATTCATTAACAAGGAGTGTATAAAATAACAGAATAACAGAAGCACCTTAATTTCCTGCTGCAAATGAATTCCACAAAGACTAATAACCTGTTTCACTTTGTCATTGCCATCATTTTTACTGTCAGCCTCATTAATGTACCCTAGTCTTATCTTTGGCTAATCACGACGGGACAGAGCTGCTGCTTTGCACCAGCAAGTATATAAGCTGGCTTCAAAGTATTAAAGACATTAGATTACATTAAATGAACAATCAATTCATTGATTGAATTGAATTGAATTGAATAGATATCCAAAATAGACAAATTTCAGATTTGATTAAGTAAACCAACTTTAAAAAGATTTAATGATGGCGAGGCTGCATAACTTCCAAATTAGTTTAGCTCTAAAGTTGGTTAACATTGTGACATGTGCCTCTGTCAATAATGTAGGAATAACAAGTTGAGAAGTCGCAAGTGTAATGAACTGATTGAAACAAAATGTAAAACATTTAAAGTGTGGTACAGCTGATGTTTTGTTGTGTTGAAGTTGTTTTTTTTATTAATTCATAAAAGTATCTGTTAATTATTTAATTCTGCACTTCACGTTCTTTAACCCATGTACTGTAAAATGACAAACAAACACTGAAAGGCACATTCAATTTATTAAGTTTTGATGAAAATAAAGACCTGTTCATCTCACTGGTCATCATAAATGGAAATTATTATTTTTTTGCACCAATAAGTCATTGTTCTGTAAAACTGAAAATGCTTCATATCCAAAGAAAGTCAACCACACGCAAGTTACAGTATCATTTTTAATAGTTTATTAATTTTGAGAGTTTAAATTATATTCAGCAGTTTTCAACTCTCAAAGAACTCTTATTAGGTGATTTGTTGCTTAAATGATGGAATACAGTCATGACACTGCCTGTTTGTGTTGCTTTATTGATTACAGTGTGTTACATATTTAGTTTGTTAACCACTTACACATGCTAATTGGTCCCACAGTGCTCTGATTAGGAGGCTTAATTAACGACTGGCTAAGTGCTCAGCCAGTGCTCTGTAAACTAGTTTCTGCCCCAGGCTGTCATTAAAACGAACACAAAGAGGTGTATGTGTTAACGAGAAGGGTTTCTAATACCGGTTGTCACAGAAGATGTAGAGAGCGAACTCAACTCTTACAGGAATAATCTACCTCAGTTCAAATTATTTATTTTGGACCAGCCATCTTACGTTACTCTATTTCTATTGGTGTCAGTGGTTTCCTCTATTTCCTATAATGCCTCCGCTGGTTGCAGGTGTTCAGACAGCAATAGCGTATATTAAGGGGAAAAAAAACGTCTTCTTCGTCTTGGATTGCCCGGCGAACTGTGAAACATAGAAAGGTTGTAGGTAATACCTAAACTTTATGCTTCTTCACACTTGATCACACCTTGACATCTTGCGGCTTCTTAGAGAAACTCCGCCCACAGCACCTGCCGTCCACGCGCTCCATCTTGGTGATGTAGAGGAGAGGCTCGACGCTGCAGCTCAGATCCATGATGGAGAACACGCTGATGCTGATCTGGCAGCGGAACGCCACGAACGAGTAGTACGACACGAAGGGCATGAGAGCCACTGGCGGCAGGTAGTTGACCACAATGATGGCCAGGATGATCAGGACCATCTTGAAGGCCTTCCTCTTCACTGGGTGCATCTCCTCCTTTCCCGCCACAGAACGTCTAAGGACCCAGATGACGGAAAGGTTGCAGAAGACCATGACTGCAAAGGCGAAGAGGATGACACCGCTGAAGACCTCATTGACGCTCATGACTCCCAGGGTGCACTTGGTGAGGCCGTAAGCCAGGATGAGGCCCCAGACCACCACTGAAATTCCAATGCGGATCTTATTGTCTCGGATACCAGTGAACAGTACTGGGTGGACCACGGCTACGTAGCGGTCTAGACAGATACACACCTGTAACAGCAGATTATTAAAAGAATATCATGTTGCAGTATACTTATATTTCACTGGCTTTAGTACTATGAAAATGTGTTTGAGTTTGTGTCTGGAGAGCGTTTTTCTCAAAATTACCAGACTAGAATGTTAACTGATCAAAAGCTGAAGAATATTTGCAGAACATCCATCCAGAAACCCTCCAGTAAATTCTCCAGACAACGTAATAGGTAGAAAATTGTAATAAAGCTTGAAGTTGAAGTTACCTTTTCCACTGAATAACACACAGAAGTTCTAAGAAACACCTAAAACTTCAAAGGGAGCTTAGTTAATCTGACCACAAAAATTGTGTTAAATAATTTATATTAAAATGTATAAATGTGTAACTCTGCTTTGAAGCAATCAGTCAGAATACCTTTATGAGATTCATGTGTATAATATACAAACCCATTACGTTTAAAATTTTAAAAGTATATTATTAATTACTATGTATGAACTAAAACATATGTATTGTGTATATGACTTAACAGGTTTATGAGCAGTTTAACATCATAAGATACAGCAGAAAACATGCATTCTCTTTTGCTTCTACCCAAGTGTAGCTGTATGTCTGACCTTTCTGCATAATTGCAAAATTATCTTAAAGCATTTAGAGCATAGCCACATGAATCAAGCTTCACAGGACCCTGTATTATCACTGGGAACAGGTTAAAAGAGGCCTGTTTTTACTGTCATTTCATGTTCACAGAGGTCCTACAGAGATGTATCACTGCTCTGGTGTATGGTATTATTTACAAAAAACTCACCAGAAAGAGTGGTGCTACATCCTTGATCCCATAGGCGAACCTCTGAGAGTACCAAATGCGACTGTCATCTAGCAGCAGCCGGTTAACCATCTCTATGGGCGTCATTAGGCAGAAGTAGGCATCTAAGATGGCCAGGTTAAAGATGAAAATGTCAGAGGTGGACGAGTCACTTTTCCTGGTTGCAATCTGCCAGATGACCAGGATGTTACAGGGCGTCCCCACTGCCAGGTTGAACACCTTGACCCCAAAGTAGAAAATGAAGCCGTACGGGGCCACGGCACATACTGGGTATTGGTACCATGGTGGAGGTTCACGGGGGCCACCAGGGATGGTAGAGTTCATGTAGAGGTTGGTGGTGGGATTCACAGTGGTGTTGAACATTGTGGGGATGAAGTGCTGATGCTGGTAGGAGGATGGGATGCTATGAGAAAGAAAGCTGAATAAAGGGTTAGTTTTGCGTATCGAAATTTCAGTTTCGTACATTTGTATCTCTAAAGAGTGCTAGTCACGTGTTACAGTCTTAACTTTACATCAAAATGCAACAACCTATTATTTATTCTAGAGTCCTGCGTAAATGCTCCATACAGAACACAGAGGCCTATATAGTAGTATTAGACATCACATCAACCCATCTTACCTTAACAGAGTTCCCAGTTTCCTGCAGTCTTAGTCTTTTTGCATTTAGCCCCCAGATCACTGGGGCCAGAGGCTTATAAGCACACCCCATAGAGATTAATGCCACTGTTGGATTGGGCCAGTCTCAGGGACAGTGGCTACCTCACCCCAGTGTGGTGTCAAACCCAAGCTGTGATTGGACAGTAATGCAATGGTTGTGGCTGAGACATTTTCATTGATTGGACAGTTTGGGTACCTAGAAAGGGGCGTGTTTAGGTTCACTTCGATGTACTGGCATTCTGTCCATATAGAAGTAGAGTCATAACATACAGCAGGGGCAAATTTGAATGGCGTTCTTGTTATATTCTCTTTCTCTGTCTGTCTGTAATTCATGTCTGAAGGGGACTCTGGCTTCAGATTGATAAATGTAGTGTTGTTATCTGTACTGTACCACCGTTTAAATTGCCCCTTTGTGTGGCAAGAAGGTGTTTGAGTTAATAAACATTAAGCATATTCCCAGTTGCACTATAAAAACATGAATCTTATGGTTTTATTGTTGGCCTGTGCATGGTTTTAATGTTTTCTCATTTATGGTTTATGTTATAAAAGCGTAATCTTATCCCAGGTTGGTTCCTGTGGGTAATTTTTTTTATCTACAGCAGCACTGCAGCAGAACATTTGTTCTCACTGATGCAACTGTACACTGTTCAGTAAACAGGTGATGCAAGGTAAGCATAAATGAGAAATATAATGCAAGGTGTTACTAATGTGCCCAGACTGTGTTAACTGTGTTGAGAAAAACCCTGTTGGGAATTTAGGCTTGCAAAGTCACGACAAACAGCTGCTTACATAAATAATACTGTGTGTTTTATAAATGTTTCATTATGCAACCACCACTGGGAGTGTGTGGAGTTTGAAGGAAGTGGGCATTCTAGTGAAGAATGCTATGAACTTGCAGTATGGGAAGCATAGGATCCAGAATGGTTGGAGCTCAACTAATACTACTAACAGGGATAGTATTAGATTTTTATCATTTAAAAAAAAATAAAAAATTCTCTCACATTCAGCTTTATCTAAGTGCAATACAAAATCCTAAAACTATTTTTGTAATATACGACAAACACCATAAGATGTTAAGTAAGAATATTAGAAGAGAAGGAAAAGGGTAAATATAAGTAAATCTGTAATCTTTGCTTGTTAAACAGTAAAGATTGGGTTTTAGTGTTGTATTTTTAAGGTTGATTCACATTTTTGTTGTTGGCATGGATGTGAATTCTAATATATTGTTTTCTGACAGGATTAAGTTAAAGGGCATAGACAGCTAGTTGGGATCAAGTAAACCAGATTCACAACTCTAAACACTACAGATGGAGATAATAACGATACACTAACTTTAAAACATTCAACATTCATTCATTCATGCTATAAATACAATGTAAGAGGTAAATACATGTAAAGGAAAGTCACAATAATAAGTAAATACACACAGGGGCCTGAGATTACCGCCTTGTTGCTACTACCTACTTGGTTTATTTTCTTGTCAAATCAAATCAAGGTTAAATTGTCTATCAAAAGATCACATTATTACATTAATGGGCAGTATTTGAAGACTGAGCATAAGTGCAAAGCCCATAAAGAGACACAAAGGATGCCTCTCCATGTGCCTCCTTCCCTCATGCCTCACTGTATGCAGATGATGCTGTTCTTTGGTCTGATGTGCATTTGCAGTGCCTTATAAAATACACAACACTGCATTTACATACATCAATCCACAAATAGATTGAACATGGTGGTAGTTTTGAAAATATCGTCTGTCAGTTTTGACTGTGGGTATTCAAATGTAGGAAATAAATCTCCATGAAGAGCCTGGTTTCTGTCAGGAGGTAGTCTGTCTTCAACCACAGCACTGATCTCATGCCTGAATCCTGACGTTCCTGGTGAAGAGCACTGTCAATTCTAAAAGGTAAAGTGCTTGATGTTTCTATGAAGGAACCATTTTTTCATTCACTTAGCTTTGCAAAATTACCATATGAATATTTTGCTAAAAGGAAATCCCACAGTTTCCCATTTTGGGCTTGAGCTAAAGTTTATGATTGAGTATCTACACAATTAAGTAACGAGAAAAAAATAGAAATACGTCACTTTACTCAAGCAGAAGATATCTCATATTTGGACCAAACCTTTTCATTTAATGAATGGCTGTGTCTCCTGTTGGTAGGATTGGGAGGGTTACTTGAATGTATGTAATCTAATACAATTACTAATTATCTGTTAAAAAATGTAGTCGGTTACCTAACCTAACGTAAGTATTACAACATTAAAGTAATGTAACTTGATTACTTTAATTTCAGATAACTTTAAGAGAAAATAAATATCAATAAGATGACGAGTATTAAGACAACAGAACAATGTATAATGAAAATGGAAACCAAGATTTATTTTTTTGCATCAAAAATGTCCTCCGTTCTTTATTTTAAAATTGTAATCCTACTCATTATCCCCATTTATTACGTTTATAATGTGATCACATCTTTTTCTGTAACTGTAAAGGATTACACTTACCTTTTTTGTATCCTGATTATAAAAGTCTGCTACATGTAATCCGTTACTCCCAAAGCCTGCCTGTTAGGATAGTTTACCATTTAAAACTATACAATAATAACAGAAGATTTTTCACTTTTTTTTTTAAATACACACACAAATGCTGAAATACACTTCATGCACTTGTGGACCATGCAACAGGGAGAAGATTATGGAGTGCTTGGGGGCTGCCCACATTAACAGCACCCCATGAGTAGGTTAGGGGTTAGGTTGCCTTGCTCAAGGGCAACCTTTTGCAGTGCACACCAGGAGGTGAAACTGGGCACCTTCTCAGCTACCAGGTCCCACACTCTGTATTTTGTGCGTCTGTGGGACTTGAACCGGCAACCCTCCGGTTTCCCAAAGCCAAGTCCCTACACACTGGGCTACTGCTGCCCATAACACTTCATTAGTCACTGACTTCATTAACATAAATCAAATACATGACAGCTACTTTGCTTGGTTAATAAAAATAATGTATGTTTTGTTTTCCCCCCCTATTTTGCATCATGTATGTATGTATGTGTATGTATTATGCACAAATACAAGTTACAGGGATTGTGATTATAATGTATAATGTGATTGGTGATTCATGTGAAAACATAAAAACAAGTAAAAATGATTACTGTTTGGCTCAGTTTTGCTCTGTGTGGAGAAGCTGTCATCACTAGGTCTATCTATGGTTTACTGAAAATTATATTTTTAGAATTAATATTGAAAGCAGCATCTTAAATGTCAGAGAAGTGGGATTTAAATATCCATGGGTTGAATTCACAGCAGCTTCACAGTTGATGATGGTAATAAAAAGTCCTTATCTGCTCAAGCAGAGACAACCAGCAAAAGACAACCTTAACTGTGCTTTTATTGGGCAGCGCACAAGAGATTATGTAAACTGAATGAAAGATATGTCAGAAACGACAACTGAATGATGACGAATGCTGAAAGACACTGAAAAGACCCTCTATGGCGCAACCACATGTTTACTAATCAATAACAACAATGATTTGAATACGTGCCATTAGAGTGAATTTGCATCAAGTTTACAAGCTAGACCGACTGTGCAAAAAACACCTGGCATAAGATAAATGGAAATTTATACAAAGTAAAGATGTAATGTTTGTGGAGGCATCAAACATAATATAGCAGGATGTTGTTTTTTTGGATGTGAAGGGAGCAACATGTGTTGGTGTTACAAACCTGACAAAACTGACCTGCATAGGATTAAACACCAATATCCCTTTACACAATCTTTACCAAGATAATGAACACAAAGATTCTTATTTTCCAAGATTATACACTAATGAAAACATATCTAATATTACACTCAATTTCTGCCAGTAGATCCTCCTAAATGTTACACACTGGACCTTAAATGTCAAAATGCGTGATGTGGTTCTACAGCTCCCATGATTAACTCCAAATGAATGCTATTCTATGCTAAAGTTGCTCCATGTCAACTCTTTGCTAACATGTTCACCAGATCACCAGTCACAGTATCCTCTCTCTTGATAGATATTCAACTTAAACATTCAACAGAGACAGCACCTCGTCCTCAACTAAGCCATGGTGATGGAAAACTTAAAGGATAACATAACCATCAGTCTGAACCACACAGTACCGGGGGTCAGTGATCTTGTCTGGTACTTTCTGCCCACTGTTGTCTCAGTGCCACCACTGGGGATACCAACCAACGCTTTGGTCATACGCCTCCTGCTGCACAAACCCGGTATCTGCTCCACCTCAGAGATCTTCACACTCAACCAGGCACTATTCAACATGCTGTTCTGCTTCATGTTCCTCGTCGAGTACATCCATTTCGTGTGCAATCAAACGATGGAGGCTTCTAACTTCGTGGCCTGGGGTCTGAATCAAGGAGGAGGGCCGATATTGCTCTGCATGTTGGGTTTCGACAGCTACATGGCCGTCTGTCATCCACTGGTCTACCTTCGCCTTAAGGATCCTAAACTGCGCCTGTCGCTGTGCTCGGTGGTGGGCTTCATAACTACTGGCTGTTGTGGTCTGGTAAAGGTCGCCTCAAGGTTCAAGTGGACTGTGATATTCGTGCTCCTGAGCAGTTCCATGGCAATCATATCTACCTGCAACATCCTGATTCTCAAGTCCCTCCGCCAAACAGGGCCCAACAAAAAGGAGCTCCATCCAGTGAAAAAGCGAGCATTCAAGATAGTGCTGAACGCATTGATGCAGGTCAACTTCCACTACCTCCCCCCACTTGGCGAGTACCTGCTTAAGGAGTATGGTCCCTGGTATTTCAAGCCCTTTTCAGTCTTCACTGGTGTGAGCTACTTTGCTCTCTCCATGGGCAGTTTCGTTCAGCCTCTGAGTTATCTGGTCCGGACCAAACAGCTGTCCAAGATAGGATGTCACTGTGGCTCAACTGCTAAGGCAAAAACTGTGGCTACAGTTTAGAGCAGCTCATGAATTGGAGAACCAAATGTAATGGAAGACCTGGGCTGTACCTGTTGTTGATTAATATTAGGGTTTAGCGAGTAGAGTATAAAGCGTTAATATCCGTATACTACTATTAATACTGTTAATATAGTAACAAAGAGAATTGTTCTGTAAATAGCTCTTACACTTGTGATAATAAACAATGCTCTGAAGCTCAATTCTGAGGCTCTTCTGTACAATCCATAACAATTACCGGCCTAAATTAACACCCGGTTAACCCAACACTCCTCTGGATTAAGCCCCGCCCAATATGAGGATAGATATGAATACAGGTAGTTTAATTGGTTGACGAGATACAGATATTGGTGTACTCGCTCATCCCTAATTTATATACAATTAGATATTTTGGAGAAATTACATAATTACCTCTGGTGACAAACATTGTAGTGGTCATCACTGTATGTCTTACTATATTTGTATATTGTCATAGTGCCTCTGAATATGCTCTGTAGTAAGTATGTTTTCACCCAACAAGACACGAAACATTAGAAAATACTTTCTAAAACAATAAATACTATGACAAAAAAATTATTACAATGTTTAATTTAATTCATCAGAAAAACATCCTAATTTGGCTTACAAATAGGCATCAATAGTCAAATACTCTGGAGAACACCTCAGGAAGTATCTGTATTTGACACACGAATGTGCTGAATGAAGAGAGAAAACAATTGTCAGCAATGGCAATGAACATCTGAATTTATTGTTTAAGCTGTCTCTTCTTTTAAACTGAGAACGTGAACCTGATTAAGTGATAAACTAAAGCATTCTCTGTCTTTCTTGTACAGCTTTACACTAACAAGAATCTAAGAGACTTACACTGTCTGTACTGTGTGTTCAGGAAAGAGCACATGCGCACAAAGATACAAGCATTAGGACTGTACAGGCTGATCAACAGCTTTTAAATATGAAAACAAATGTTGTTTAGGTGATATAAGAGACATTGTACTGTTTAAAGTGTATAATAACCCACATTTGACATCATCCGCATCTCAAAAGCCAATCAAGTTTGAATTTAACATATTAAAAGTGTGTCTACCGTGAGGAAGATCAAGAGATTCTTAGGAGCGGCAAATATTAATTCATGGTTATACACAATCAAGGTATTCAACAAATAAGGTAAAAAAAATAATAATATTAGAACTGTGTTCTTGTATTACCTTGAATTATCAGTTTAAATATAAAATGCAATACATTAAGATTATAAATGTCTGTAACCTGCACAAATTATATCAAAATAATTCATTTCCAACCCACACCACTCAAAAAGTTAAAAACATGATTTTGTCTTGTAAAACAGCTTCTCTATCTCATTTGCCTTTTTCTACATCTCTTTTAAGACTAGTATCTAATAGAGGAAAAGAGCAAGAAATGATGGATTTAACCTGGATTTACCTCTAGTGCATAATTTCTAATATCTATCATTTTCTCCACCACCTCCTGTCTAAATGTACTGCACAACAAAGAAACCAAGAATAGGTCTACATGAGAAATGACTGAATACACAGTTCTGACGTGTGCAGTCCAAACAATATTTATGTGAACATGTATTTTAAAGACACTGAATGGTAAACTTGATGATTTACCATGTCTTGGCATGTTGGAAAAGTAATAAAAATATGACTTGAAACATGAATTCATAAATGAATGTTCTCATCTTACAAATAAATAACACCTTTCTTTCCTGGTTGTTATAAAATGTAATGGTGTTATGCACAAGGAAATAGAAACACAGATGTCATGAAGTCAACATGACATCTTTCAAACAGGTTAGAAAAAGAAGTTTCAAGTATTCAAGTACAAGTAATAAAATCAAAACTGACAAGTTCAAAAGAGAAAACAAAAGTTACAAAGCTGCATATTTGATCTTTCATAGGAATATTAAACCAAATTTAACTTAACAATAACAAACAATACTGATTAAAAAACATTCACTGCTGCCCTCTGTACGATTTCTTCCTATTGTTCATAGGATGGTGCATCCCATCAGTTACAACATCAGCAACGACCAATAGTTGTCCCATAAAAAATGACGTAACAGCTGTTTCAACCACTCTCGAAAACAACAGAACTAGCATGTGTGATTGAGAACTTCAAAAACTAGATATTTATATCGTAAAGATAGTAAATATTGAAATTAATTTAGTGCTTTAGAAATGATTGTTATTCTTTTAACTTCATGAATGTCACTTTATCGCTGATGTGTGCAAGCTTGCAACCAGGGTCAGTAAAGTTAATTCTTTCACTTGTTAGAGTACCTTCGAGCAAGACATTTAACACTCAGCTGGTCCACTGCAGCTGCTCAGTGGTATAATGTAAAGAAATTTCATTTGATGAGGAATGCAAAGTTGG
This sequence comes from Morone saxatilis, assembly GCF_004916995.1. Lineage (NCBI taxonomy): Eukaryota > Metazoa > Chordata > Actinopteri > Moronidae > Morone > Morone saxatilis. The sequence goes on along the minus strand of NW_023339774.1, from coordinate 7,219,112 downwards.
AAAAACAAATAGCAACAATAATTAATAATAACACAAGTTAAAATTTATTCAGTGGCACTCTGGTGTGGCCAAAAGCATAAAGTTTCCAGAACTTTATGCTCCAAAATGGTTTTACCAGGTAGATTTTTGGTTTTTAGAAACATATTTTACACTTCATTCTGTACAGTTATTCAAAGCCAAGTTTGCACTTTAAATTGTGCACAAACCCTTTTATGATTTCAGTCACATTAAGCAATCAAAAAACACCAAAACAGGAGTGATTATTTAACACTAAAGGTTTTTTCAGTAGCATTTGGCCCTGAACACACCTCCGACCAACAGAATTTTACTATTTAAATAGTGTACATGTCAAATGCACTTTCTGACATGGTGGAATGAGTTGTCACGTCACGGTCAGTTAGTCTTGTGTCTCATGTAGAGATCTGTCCGTGCACACGGAAGCGGTAAAGACACGTATATTCCACATGACCCCAGTTAGTGAGGACACGCAGCTCCACAAATCGATACACCACGTCACTGGGATTCTGCATGAGCGGGGTGGGGGCACGGGAGAGGAGAAGAGAATAAAAGAGAAGAATACATTTTCAGTCAACATTTAACACGAGTGACAAAAGCTCACACAAGCCACACACTTTGTATGCAGAAGAGGAAGGAGTTAAGTCAAGTCCTATTCACATCTGACAGTTTGAACTCACAGGCAGCTTAAACGTTTGCGTTGACTCTCCATTTTCATCGTAAGTGAATGTCCCCAGCAGTGTTCCTTCTTCTGTGTCATTTTTCATTCCCTGGGAAAGAGTGAAATCACAACCACGTCAGAGCGGTAAGAATGGTTTACTCTCAGAGTGACAGGGCTTTAAAATGAAGAAAAATAGAGGATGACCAAAGCATTTACACCTTCTAATCAGAATGATTATGACTAAAACAAAGTCTCTGATGATTTCTCCAATTACAGTTTTGTTTTAATAGTAACTATAAAATGCAGCTCCATTAAGCAGCCTACATGCTGTGTTCTATGTAAGCTAATAGCCAATATTTTCCCATCCACATTGGCCAACACTACTACCACTACGTACTACTCTACTCTACAAATGCAAGCTTTGCCTAAATGTTCATCTTAAGGTCACTGTTTTGTAAAGAATATTATACTTTTATTTGATTTCTAAATGACATATTACATGAGATAAATGCCACATCCACAATCATCCAAACTTTGTTTGCAGTCAGACTGATAACGAATAAATAAATATATAATCTCAACTTTTTATTGTATCTGTCAGTTAAACAGGGTTTAATTGGGCTGCCATACTGAATTTCTGCCACTCACATAAACTTCAAAGTCTTTGGGGGCGGAATCGATGCGTCCGGTGGGGGAGTTGTAGCGCGGCAGGTGGTCCAGCGTCACATGAGTTATGGTGACGGGGTGTGACAGAGAGATCACAAGAGTGCCCTGGACACCGTGAAACGCCCAACATTTCCCTGGGAGCAGCACTGGGTAGCCCTGGGAAGGAAGGTGGAAACACAACTATTAGTGTCTGGCAAGTATGAAAAACTGTGTATAATATTTTTCTGACTAAAAACACAGATAAAGAAAAGAAAAAGGGGCAGATTATAAAAGACAAGAAGGTCAGATGTCTTCAGAAAATAGATGAGAATGGAAGGTAATGGATGATGACTAACTGTGGGGAATGAGACAGATTTGAAATGATAGATAGGATGGAAGTGGTATGTCAGAATGAAAACACTGAGGGAACATCATACCTGAATAACAGTGCGTGGGCTTTCAGATGGGTACCACAGAGGGAATCCAAACAGGGTCACACATGCTGAACGAATACGATATGTCTCTGAACACCTGGTACTGATCACACTGGCACCTGCACGAAAACACACACACACACATTTTTCTACTACCTCAATATTTTTGCTCTAGATTTCTGCAAGCGTGACCACACAGAATTAAATATTGTTAAATAAAGCCATGTGACAGTGACATCCAGATGTTCCCAACCTTGAGTCTCCAGTGCAAAGTCGGGCATTTTGTCAGCCATGGGGCGCCCACACTCTGAGCCTCCTTTGTCACCAAGCCTGATAGCATCCTGCTCCTGAATCGCATTCACATACAGTACATACCGTAAGTATGTGTGCACTAATGCATGTATCAACATATGGCAAAAAGTACAGACACATTAGTACTGAAATCAGATCATATAAGCAGTATTATTCAGAAGCTCAAAAACTACCACATGACAGGGGAAATAAGCTTTACAACAGAATATTTTCTAGAACTGTGGTTATATTGATTGATATAGATTGATGGGTTTCAGCATCTGTAAGATGTCATGAAAGTTATCTACAGTCACTATCCCTCCACACACACCTTGATACGGTCAGTGAGCCACTTCTCCATGGCCTGTTGGAGCTCTGGGGTGAGATGGTTTTGGACTGGGATGGTGCTGGTATCAGGACAAGGGGCGGGTGGAGGCATCAGCTTGATGGACGACCACTCCTGGGACAGCTGCAAGAAACAGGCAGTCACATTATAGATGCACAATCTCAAGGAAGCAGGTTAGCACATAACATGAACAAGAGGCAGGGTTAATGAATGGCTCTATCTTTCCTTACAAACATGTTGAGTCTATCAGTTGTGTACATCTCCACCAGCGCTATTACCTCGGCATTCTGGGCCTCTAAAGCTTGGATTCTGAGGCTGAGGCTGGCAGCAGCAGAGCGGCTGTCTGTCTGGTAATCCACCATCTGCTTGCCCAAGCCAGCAAGCTCCTGCTCCAGACGCATCCGACCATCTGAGTCCACAACCTCAAGCTTGGCTTTCATGTCCTGCACCTCGAGCTGTAGTCTCTCCTTCATCTGAGACAGAAAGATGAGAGAGGGTCAGTCATTACTGGACTCAAGGAGATGTGCTGGGCGGCAGAGGCTTCTAGAGGCGTCATGGGTCTAATTAAACATTACATGACTGATGAGAAGTGCACTCTTGGAAGCCCAGATGTCACTCTCAAACACACTCTAAGGCCAGGTTTCTATACAGAGTGCATCTTCATCCTATAAGTTACCCTTGCAAGGAGGCTGGTTAGCTTGTTAGTGTCAGAAAGAAGTCTAACACAGGAATTGTTTTTCTATTAAAATACATGGACAGATATAGCTGGACCAAGGAGTTATTGATAGATTGATCACCACCCAAACCAGACTGTTACCCTAAAACCCAGACAGATTCAATGGGTTTAAAGGCAGAAAGAGTAGGATTTAAAAACAATGTATAGATGCAAAAGTAATCAAAATGATTCCTCTCACTCGTCACATATGACCCACTAGAAGTGTGTGGTGGTGTCAGTATCTGCAGACACCCTTCACTCTGCCTGTATTTTCATATTTTGCTGACTTTGGTTTGTTTCTGGGCATCAACCTTTGTTGTTTGTTTACCACCTGCAACCGACAAATCCTACTCATTCTGCCTTTATAGGTAACAAAATTAATTTAAATCCTGAATGAGGCCTTTGATGTCTGCAACAGCAAGTTGGAGAACTAGTTTGCACTTCCAGCGTCCTCGTGAGTTACACAATACAAACTTAGAAAGCTACAGAATCCTGCAGAAAATGTGCCTGTATTGTCTCTGCAGTTCCACATCACCACCACAAGATGTCCCTCTGGGTTTTGACCCTGTTGTTACTCCCTGTCTTGCTTCCACCCTGGCCTCACCAGGCAGGACTTTTAACCACACACAGAGCAAGTTTGTTAACTACAAGAGGAAAGGAATGAGAGAAGACACAGAACCACAGAATCAGAAACAGAGAGTGAGTTCCTCTCACCTGGGAGAGAAGGTGTTCCTGCTTCAGCTGCAGCTCCTCGTGCTTCAACTGCAGTTCCCCCTGCAACAAACACAGATACAGGTTACACTCCAGAAACAGGAACCTGGATTTACATATGAGGCCTCAAAGTTATTTTAGCCCCTTCCTGTCATTACTTTCTTTATTTTGTTATATTGAGCAGGCTTCATTTTTACAGACAATCTGTGTCTTACCATAAAATGGCGCATCTTCGCTTCTACAGCAGCAGACACAACGGCTGGATCCTAGAGGACAAAAAAGACTTAATACATTCAGGTAACAAAATACCCCACCTTTAATGCCAACAATCCCCAAATAAATAGATGTTTGTTCATCTAAAAAACATTTTAGTTAGTTATGGCTTTGTGCATTATTTTAGTCTTCATCATTATGCCTGTATTCCCAAATGTGGAATAGGAAATAAATACTACATTGTTCATGTACAGGCTTGCAAAACAATAACAAAAATAAGTTTGAGGATCAATAGCTAAGTTAAATCAATTTCAATTTAACCTCCACAAACACACACATAACCAGTGAGATGAAGATGATCTGCCCTACCACCACAGGTGTAGGATGCATGGTGTTCAGTTGAGGAGGAGGAGTGGCAGGGATAACAGGTTGACTCTTAGGTTTTGTCTGTGATAGGGTCTTTGTGGCAGTCATGCGGGAGAGGAAAGAGGTCAACAAAGGTAGGAGGAACCAAATACCTAGAGAAAACAGGAGGAACGGCGCCTTAAGAACAGCACTTTGAAACAGACACACAGTCTGCACAAAGAAAAGATCGCCTGACTAAGATCAAAGGCCCCTGACATGTGAAACTTGTAATGACTTTACTGTGACTCATTCAGTCACATCGAGGTGGGGATGTGTGAGGAAAAACCCAAAACACAAGCAGAGGAGACCAGGCCGAGCTGCTGCGCAAGTCAAACACACACAGTCTGGCACAGACGCTACCACCTCTGCTAACCAATGTCCTGGGGGAAAACCCTGAGTGCCACTAATCTCTGATGACTTCAGGAAAGTAGGTCTTATAGGATTTTCATTGTCACGCTACAAAATGGCAGGAGGTGCTTAAAAAAATATACTTAAATATAAACAAAACTCTTTCTGGCAAGGAAACATGGACAAGATGACATCAACATTCAAGACAGCACAACTAACACTCCCTTGAGGTGTTGATGTGTCTCGAAGTTGTGGTTGAAACATGCAAACCTGAGTCTGTTTATGTCACTTACATAGAAGTAAGAAGAGGAGGAGGAGAAGCAGACCACAGGCCTTCTTCATGTGACTGCTGAGTGAAGAAGTATTAGCTGCAGGGACAAGAAGAAAAGTTGATTTGCAGGGGATTTCGATAAGCTGGAGCCAGATCACATGCAACAACTGTGAAAACACAAACCTACTGACATGTGAAAGCAGTATACACGTGAGGAAACGTGGACATGTACTGAACAAATCTTCTTAACAAAGCTAGAAAAACAAGCACAAGCATGTACCGTACATACTGATCATAATCTCACTCAGTATGTGCATGTATACATAAAAATAAACAAACACACCAACATCGTACCTAAAGCTGCCCGATGCATTATTTTTGAGTGTACTGCGACGGCCATCAACGAGATTGAGTCTGAAAAACCACAGGAAACAGTGAGATTATCATATAGACATGCACAGACACACACATACAAAGAAACACACCCTCCATACTCCATACCCATTAGACTAAAGAAGGCACTGCTGATCCTGGTTCCGTATCCAGTCCTGGGAGCCGCACTGTTACCATGGTTGCTACTGGTGCTACTGGTGGTGTTGGCGGCGGCGGGCTTCCTGTGAGGGCCCTCAGAGGACGAGTACCCTGAGCTGTCCACGCCGCTCTGACTCAGCTCCTTGTGGTTGGGTCTGAAGTGTAATCCTGGTTTGCTGGAGCTGCAGAGCCCAGCGTGGGGGCTCTTCTCTGGAGGTACCGAGGGGCAGCGTGTGGGCGTCTGACTCCGGCTTGATGACGGGGTCAGGGCAGGCCGAGGGGTGGCTATGGTGGAAACGTAGGGTACGGTCCTCGTGATCGGCTGGGTCGGACTGCTCTGGGGGGAAGGACTCAGGCCTGAGAGGCAGAAGGAAGATGTGGAAAGACAAAGAGAAAGCAGTCGGCTGTGAATATGTATATAATAATTCATTTATTTTCTTGTTGCAAGACTTAAATTAGATTTTCTGACTTCCCTCTAATCTCCTTTTTCTTGTGAAATAACTGATAGTTTCACCTCTTTAGCTGAACTGGTCATAAAGGACAGACAACCAGTGACGAGGGTTTGCTAAAAGGGGATTATAAGTATAATTGTTTTGTAACAAGTTCCGTTTTAAAGTTATAAAATACCAGAAAAAACTTTCATATCACAATTTTACGGAGCCCATTGTGAAAACGGTCCAATACTCAGTAATAAGGTAACTCACATTTCCTCACACAGATGCTGGAAACCAGTAAATGCTTAGCAATTTTGCTTTATAAATGTGATTTTCAAAAAGCAATTCATCACCTAATTGTTTCAGCACTGCTACTTTTGTATTCACAGGATATCAGGATAGGTAGATCGGTAGGACAGGATATGCCATTATTACTCTGATATGGACTGATGGGATGATGTGTTGTTTTTACCATCATACTGGCCTGCAGTGGTTGACGGCTCGGGGCTGTCAAAACTAGCATTGCTGTTGGTCCTAGTGGGGGTATGTGAGCGGCCCTTGCGGGTACCCGCCTTCTTCTTGAAAACCCTGATGACAATAAACAAGACAACACACACATACACACACAGGAGGGGGAGGTGGCAGAGGACAAAGGACAAAGATTTCTTAACATTACAGTTTGTAAATAAGAACTGCTGACTAAAATCCAAGCTACAAACACATGAACACACACACAGAGTTAGAGTTACATACTTGACAGGGTTTTCACGGTAGGATATGTTTGTCACGCTGCTTGAATCAGATTCTTCATCTGAGTTATAGTAGCCGCCGGACACCAGGCGAGAACTCCTACGAGACATGACTGAAAGACACAGAGAGAAAAATAATAAGACATGATTGATCCTTAAACTCAGTACAGCGCCACACACATCACGATTCCAACTTTATGGACTGAAGTCGGTTGCATTGTGTTTAAAATGTATCTGCTCATTTTTATAAAATTACATAAAATATAATTTTCCATCAATTACTGACTAAATGCATCATGCATCAACTCCTTAAAAATAACTCCAAAGCTGAGTTCTTAGTGCAGGGGCCCGGGTTTGAATCCGGCCTTTGCTGCATGTCGTTCACTCCTTTCCTCACACTTTCCACATAAAGCGAAATGCCAAAAGAAAAGTGAAAAAATAAAAATAAATAAACAACACAAAGATAAACAATCGCTAACTTCAACTAAATACTAAATATTTTCTGTCTACTGAGTTATTTTTTGACCAACACAGTATTTCAAGCCCATAAAAGTTCCAACACCCAACACATCATAACTGACTACGAATGCATACTTTACGAGCATGATAATGATCAACCCAGACCCACCAACACACACACACACACACTTAAATACATAAATGTAAACACGTTTCCCCCAAAATATTGGTTAGGAGGTTGTAAGCATAGTAATATATTTTATAAAAGTGTAATCATTTCTTGTGACTGTTTCTTGCAACTACAACAATACAAGGAACCCTGAAGAAACACTCAACCCCTCTGGTACATAAGTGTAACATCAGCAGCGGTGGGTAGTTATATTCTAGCGTTAGCAGCAGTAAATAATAACATAGATGTGGTACTAGGGGTTGCTGCTGCAGTAACAGAAGTAGTGGTTAGCAGCAGTTAAAAGGTGTTACCAGTGCAGCAGCAGTAACAGTAGTGGTCTGTAGCAGCTGATGTAGTAATGATGGCAGAAAGTCTCTGACAGATGCTCTCTTGCTTAATCTTGGCCGTCTGTAATCCGGCTAATCTACAGGAGCGATTGTGCTGCTCACACACTCACAGGGCGCAAAGAAAACACAAACACCAACAGACAAATCCACACAAGCATAAAGAGGGATCCTAAAATGAGCCGTGTGATTGGTCAGTGTGTTCTTAACATAAACCACAGCTCACGAGCTTTACTGTTTGCTGCGCCGACTCCAAAGTTAATTTTAAAAAAGCCACGGACGTATTCTACCTACATCAACTTCTCCCAGTCAAATATCTATGATAGATGTCGCTGTAAGATGCATGTTTCTACTGCCAAGCACTGCTCTGCCTACAGTTACGGCCTCTTGTACATGAATAATACACTATGTAATGCAGCAGTCCGCCTAAAGACAACAAGCACTTGCATATATTCTTATTTCGAGAGCGCCGTAAGAAGTAGTGATTCATTTCACTCCACTGAGTCTTTCGTGCTGTATGTCATTCATTTGTCATTGTGGATTCTCCGTCTTTGTTCTGCTGAACCAACTCAAGTGGTGACACAAACATTACAAGTGAGATGTTAGAAAGTTACCCAATTCTGAGAGTTATAAATAAGTCTATCCACTCCTCTGGGCGTTATTCAGCTCTGTGACAGCCGTTACAGTCTGCATTTATATGACTGCTTCATAAAACTAAAACAATAAAACCCCACTAACCTTTGTCTTTACAATACGGTGCCTCCTCTGCAATAAACAGGCTCGTGGTCTCAGGAGAACTAACTTATTATGGTTTGAATGAGCCGTTTGATATCGCGGCACTACAGCAGACAGCAGTGACTAACTACTACTGAAAAGAGCGGTAGAGATGAGATGACAGAAAGGGAAGCTGTGGCTGCGCCGAACAGATACAGACAGGAAGTCAGCACGCACGCACGCAGAAACCTCCACTCCCAAAAAGGGCGTTAGGACTCAATTTAACTACATTAAATGTGATTGTGTTAATCAGTTTAGAGACTATTACAATCAGCACAGCTCAGATGTTTTTCCACTGAAGCCTTTCTTCTTCACATCAGGCCTCACGTGAAAATTTGGGCCGACGACCGAGAAGACGCGTCGATAAACAGACAATAATAGCAACAACCCCCCGGTTACGCCCAACAGGAGTCCATCGCTGTGGTTGCCACTGCCGGCAGAGAGGCACAGTCTCTGTTTACTGTAAACAAAGACAACACATTGTCACACTGGATGGGATTTTTCTGCAGCAGCCGCAAACAATCCATAAGTGAGGTCTTATTATTTATATTAAAAATGTCTTGAATCATGAAGCTGCTTGTTACACCACTTGTCTCTCAAACAGTTCATCAGGTTATCATTCAGCACAAACCAGCAGCTATATATATATATATATATATGTTTATTATAGCTCCAGGCTGGCTAAATTAGTTCTTGCGTGTTTTATTTTGCTCATTAGCCTCTGATGTTCGTATCCTGTGAGATTTTTTCAACTAGGGCGATGGCAGAATTATCATAAATGTGTTTATCACGGACGTAACCGGCAGCCAACATTAAAGAGGCCAGTGAGAGCAGCTTTGACTCTTTTTCCTCAGTATGTTTGGATTAAAAAAGGAGGATGTGGTTACTGAACTGTGGAGGGCGAGCTCTATTAACGCAAACCTCACTTTAAAATAGCGTTTCTAAACAAAAACTGAGAACATAATGTATTTATTTTCTTTTCAATTACAACCTGCTTTGAACCATTTTACAGATCCTATCGTGAGCACAAAACAAATAAACAGCAACAAGGGTCACAAATATTTGGACTCCACAGCAACAACCGCCTCTCTCTCTCTGTCACAATTTGCATTTCTTCCTCTGCAGCACGTTGAGAGGCTTTAAGCTCAGAAAGGAGCCGTTTGTTCCATAATTCCTTCAAATCCTCCCTTCCACTTTAAACGGCGTCTCGGCGCAGCAGGCTCAGCACTTTCCCCCTCCTGAGCGACGTACCAACCCCCTCCTTATTAACGCAGAGGGCACTCCTGCACTTCTCCTTTTGCCCCCTTCTTCATTCTCTCAGTTCACTCACTCATCCTTCACTGTGGAAATGTCTGATCCCATCACACGTTCTTGCTAATCACCCCCTTGATCTCCGGATACATTTTACTCTATAATTGCTCTTTCATACTCTAAACTTGGAAAGTCTTTTTTGTCCTGGAGTGGGTCGGAGGACATTTTGAAGAGCCTCATTCCTCCACTGAAGGGCTGCTGAGAACGCTCTGGTTTTTTTCTGATGTCTTGCTCACTCTTTTACTACTCTCTGTGTCCTCGAGGTACGATTCCTCCAGGTAAATCTCAGTGGGACAGGAATATACGGTGATAGATAGAAGAAACCCTGTTTTAGTTCCTGTGGGAATCATGTGCAGACAGACACAAAAGGTGTATTTAAATCATGTGACATTACAGCTACACTTACACTACAGCCTGTATCATGAAGGACAGCGGTAGAAGAAGTAACTAAAGATGAGTTTGTCCAAATGAAACTGAACCAGGTATCGTCAGTTCTCCGTCTACAGGAAGCGGGAAACAAAACTGGAGAGTGTCATTATCAGTCATCTCTTTCACGTTCACTTCCAGGGCGTATGGGTACACAAAGACACGTTTATGGACACTTCTTGAAGCAGGTTGTACCCACTGCGGTGTCTAAACAGCAGTGTACGTGCGAGACCAAAACATTGCAGAATGGAAGACGAAACAGCAACCTCCTCACATAATTCCCAATAAAAGAAAAAGTCCTAAAAAAACAGCTCGCCCTAAATCATCGAAGGTATGGGAATACTTCAAATTTAGTCGACCAATCGATAAAACAGTCGCCCGATTAATCGTTTAATACATAATCGTTTCCCCCAGGCCCTAGAGCGTGTAAAATATCTCATACAGACACGCAGCATGTGTCATGAGCCCAATAAGCCACAGCCAGACATCCACACTGGGTCGTAATCAGAGGGAGCAGAGGTTGGGAGGTAGTGCTGGTATTTGCTCAGGGTTGGGCAGGGCGGGGCGCTGTAACTGGTCCACTGTAACTGGTCCAGTATCCTGACCACTGACACTGGCAGGGCACAGACAAAGAGGGCAAAATGGTAATGAGAGAGAGAGAGAGAGACAGAAAGAGCTAGAGCAGATTGGGACAAAGGGAGGGAGGGTAGAGAGAAAGATGGACAGCACAACAAAGAGGAAAGGATGAATGGTGGACAAAGAGATATAAAATGACAAAAGGGGGGAAGAGATGAAACGGGGGGGAATGTGTGAGAGAAATGTTGGTTTTGAATCCACAGGAGGGAAAATGTGTAAAAACACACGTGTGGCTTTAAAAGCAGTGAGTGGAAAAAAGGGAGAGAGAGTGAAGGGAGAGAAAAGTTTAAAAAAGGAACGGGCACAGAGAGGAACGCAGAGAAACAAACGGTTGAATACTGTGGCTAACTTTAGGACGGTGCCAGTGAAACATGACTCAGACATACAGAGCAGATGAGTCATACTGTGCACTGGCTTTAGACAAATTACCCCGAGACTCTTTGTCAAGTAGAAGAGGGGGAAACATGAACATTTAGCTGAGCAGCTACCTAACAGGGTCTGTTTATATCAATGTGAACCAGATGCTTACATTGCTCTGGCTCTCCTCCATGTGCTCAGTTACAGTGGGGCTTATATCAGGGCTGGGGAACATGAACAAGCCTGAGATCCTCTGGAAACAAGTTCCTGTGGTTGTTGTGCGAATCTCCCCCATCCTTAAAAATCACTTTATCCAACAGTATTCTCTTAACAGTAAGAGACAGTTTAGTTAATTCATTTTTGACCATTTGTTACAGCGATATCCTTGTTTTCGTGCTAGGAATGAGCTTATAAATAAATAATAATAATACAATTTTTTATTTTAAAAGCGCTTTTCTAAATACCAAGACACTGTAGAAGAACTTCAATCAGCCAAAACAATATAAAACCGTACATTACATACGTTAAAAACACATCATTACAGGGATTTTAAAAGCCAAAAGTATGTGTTTTTGTTAATATTCTGCTGCACACGTTTTACCAACTTCAGTATACACAGTATGATAAAACTTATAACACAACAATGAAGGATTGGTACAGCCGTGTTGGTTTTATGACAGTTGCACTAATGCAACACTACGACATACACTAATGACACAATCTTGTTTTGCTCTTAACAGACGTAGTAACAAGGTTCACGGAGTAAAAATACTGCACTGCAAAAATCTGTTAGAAATATCATGAATATAGGAATATCAAGGTGATTTAATCCTGTTTATACCTGTATTTTTACATTAAACACCACAAACAGTAGTGGAAGAAGTACTCAGAT
>NW_023339774.1:7200283-7206963 GCF_004916995.1 Morone saxatilis | reverse complement strand
TTAGTAAAAGTCCTGCATTCAAAACTTTACTTAGTAAGTATCAGCATTAAAATACACTTTAGGTTTTAAAAGCAAAAGTGCCATTTTTAGAATAATATATTATATTATTGAATTATAATTATGGATTCATTAAAGTGTATTAAAGCGTGGAGCTAATTATAATTTCTTTACAGACTGCCAGGTGGCTTATTCCACAAAAACAAACATAATCAATTACTTTATTACATTTAGTATTAATAATCTCACTGCAAATGAACTGGTAACTAAAATGAATGTAGCTTAAAAATACAACACTGACCTCAAAACTTAACTTGTAAATACTGGAAACACTCAAATAATGTGCAAGTAACTACACAAGTAACGGAACTGATTCCTGAGCAGGACGTTACTTGTGCACTTAACGTTACACCCCACCACTGTCAGCCACTAACGTTACTTAACGTTACTTAGGTCATCTAAGTAGCCATTCATTTAACTAACCCAGCTTTTAAAAAGATACAAACCTCCGCCTACACACTTGACTAGTCACACTGAACGCCTGCAAGAATGACTAGTTGCAGCATTTTTAATATTATTATATGTGCAGCCCGTTAATGTAACGTTAACAGTACAAGTAACGTTAGGCGAGCACCGTTTTAAGTTAATGCAGCTACCGTTACATGGACGAGTAACCAGCAGCACACACGCCTTTTTTAAACTTATTTTAACAGCTAACAAATGCATTAAATGCAGGAGTTTAACTTACCTCGTTGTGCTGTCGGGTCTGTCGCAGTTGAACGAAAACACCAACAGCCTAGTTAGTGGTTTACTGTCAAATTCTCTGTGAGGAAACGATAATCCTCTCTCTAACGTTAGCCCCTCCTCCGTTCACACACTCATCTCCACTCCGCTCAACTCGGACACAGAAGATAAAACAACAACTTCGCTAGTTAGTCTGTTAGTCCTGGATTTCCACAAGTAGGGAGCTGGATGCCATGACTGCGGGGTTGACGCGTGTTGTGACAGCTCGGAGGTTCCTCCGCTACAACTGGGGACGGTTAGCAGAGTGAAGCTAGCGAGAGTGAAGGCGTGCACTTCCGGTTAACAAAATAAAGTTCTGCCGAAAATGTAATCGGATGGTGTTTATTTTGTTGTTCGTTTTTTATGTTTTTTATTTTGAATGTATTATTATTATTATTATTATTATTATTATTATTATTATCTCTAAAAGTGTTATCTGTTGTGGATTTTTATTTTTCTCTTGACTAGTGTTTTTTTTATTTCCCTAGACTCCTTACTGTTTTTATACCTGTTTTTCTCTTGTACATGTGTGTTTTTTGTATTTTCCCCTACTCTTACTGTTTTTATACTGTTTTTTCTCTATCCCAACTTTACCTGCTGTAACATTGGAATTTCCCCATTGTGGGACAAATAAAGGAATATCTATCTAAAGTGAGCTCTCTCACATAGCTGAATAGTGTACAGTTTTCTTGTTTAAACTGTAAGAGATTATTAGGACCAAAAATACATTTTCACCAGAAAATGGTGCATAAAAGCGAGTACCCTTTTAAATCTTTATTTATTTATTTATTCTATCTGTACACGACCATAGAAATGATGTTGTACACTTTGAATCTGTTTCCGGTTTCGTTTTGGTGATTCATGGCATAGTGCTTCAAGCAATAAGGAACCAAAGATCGCCATCTAGTGGTCATATATATGTTCACATCATGAAACTCTTCCCTCAGCTGCTATTCAGTCCTGCTGACACACAGTGGAGCCATCCGGCTGTGAATAACACGTCCTGAACAGGTCTGTTACACTTTATAAAAGCTCCTCAAGTATCATTAAACTGACATTGTAATGTTAAGAACATTGGGCTTATAAGCCCAAAATCTTAAATCTTAAAAAAAGGTAACTCAAGCAAACTAAACGGTCTGACATCAAAATCACCTGATGTCAGAGGGAAAATCCATTCAAACACAAGGGCAGGAAGTGAGAGATATTAAACTGGGCTACTACCAGCAACTGCCAGTAAACCAAAGCTCTAAGGGGCCACAATGAAGGAAACAAACAGCAGAGCAATAGTTGTATAACATTTGTGTGTTAGTCAAACCTTCACTGGATAAAAACAGTTTTCTTTTTTCTATACTGTATCATTGAACATATGAAAGGTTTCACTGCAAATGTAGATACTGAAGGCCTGCTGTGTTATGGCATCTACCAGAGCTCATCAAGCTCATAGGAGAAATTACGACGGCTGTAAAACGTATAGAAAACATGAACAGCCCTAGAGCCACTGCTGTACTTCTTCTGAAGAAACATGGCGGTTCAACATGGCCTCTGTAGATATATAAGGCTTATTCTAAGGTAACAAAACATTATGATTCTGTTTTACAGCTGATTATACACTTATGATAACACCGTTATGCATATTATACTACTAATAATCCACGCATGTACTATATATATAACAAAACCATTTATGTCTGTCAATTAAGTGATTCATTACCTTCATTGGCACATGTATTACCCATCATGTCATCAAATGAGCATTAGGTGAACTTTCTTTGCAATACAGCCTTTTGGGATGAAATCCTTCTCACAGATTATTCATCATGATAGCCCATGTTCATCTTCTTACATTACACATGTCTACATCCTTGCATGAATGGAGTGCTATTTTCCCATCTAACTAAACTACTATGGCTGTGTTTATTGCCATAGGAACCATTAGCTGCAGGTACAGCTATAATAATTCAAAAAATGTATATAAAAGCTTTTTAGAGAAAGTGACAACACCAGTAGCAGTTAATGCAACCAGATAAGGTCAAACCTCTCAGAAAGTGAGACCAGGTTTTAGAATTGCTCCCTCTGTCTATTCGCCGCATGTTGGGGAACAAATCTCCCCCAAAACACAACAAAATGCTTTTAAGGGAAACCCTTGGGGCTTTGGTACTCTTTGCAGTGTTGCAAGCAGCCCAAAATAAACCCAATCTGACCTTATCACTGGGCAGACAAGGTCCAGGCAGGGGGAGGGAAGGCGGGAGGGGGATAATTCTTTATTCCAGCGGGTCATTTTAAGAAAAAAAAAAGCTCAGAAATGCGGCTGGTATGTCCGGATTGTTCCATATTTGATAAATACTTTCAGAAGGTCTGGAGACTATCAGCAACACAGGCAGAACCCCTGACCCCTGAGCCTCACCAACACAATGTGTGTGTATGTATTGTGCATGAACGTGTGTGTGTATTTACGCCCGTTGAACCCATTGTCTCTGAGTCTGTTATCATTATGCAGCAGTTTCCTCCGGCTGGCTGGCGTGAGGGTGAGGGAGAGACAGAGAAATAGGAATACATTCAATCATCAGATGCTCAACAATGAAGAGTCTATAATGTTGACAGGCTCATCACTCCTGAGGCCAATTCCACTGACTTTCAACAGAACATTTTTTATGCACTCTTTCATGTCTGGCATTTCCCTTCTCTCTTCACTTCAACACACACACAAACACACACACACACACACAGACTCCCACCCTGCTTATCTACCAAGCTGGTGGCCCAGACACAACCACAGTGCGCAAACAAACAGCTGACGTCATGGGCACACATGCACACACACCAGCTTTCCCATTTCTGGCCTGAAGTCACCGGGTTGAAATGTGATCAAAAATAGAGTGAGAGTGAAATGTGTGTATGTGAGAGGTGTTTGTTTATGAGAGTTCGACAGAGGGAGGGTGGGTAAAAGGAACGAGGCGGTGGAGGGAAGATGGGGGCACAGGGGGAGAGACAAGGATGGTAAGAGAGAGTGAAATCTTTAAACAGACATGGGGGCACTCACCTACAGACGGTGACACACACTGCCCACACTCACACACACACACACACACACACACACACATACACACACTGTCTGAGTCATCACCAGCGATCTCTTATCAAGGCCTAATAGGCAACATGTAGTAAATCCGCCAGTCAGACATATGCACACACTGTACTGCAGGTGTGTACACACTGCAACATTATGCAATTCTGCTTATTTAAACAGGATAACTTTCATTTACATATGACAAATCTGATGAAATATTTTGTTTGTTTTGTTCCAGGATGAACAAGAAAGTTCTTTCTGCCAGCTCATATGGCAAAAATTGTTTCATACCAAATATTCTATAATTCTATATTATTATGAATAATTCTATAATATAAGTCTATATTCAATATTTTGCACTAAGCTCTTATCATCACTTCTTCTCATAAGTATGCATTAAACCCAGTACAGCAGACATTGGGGAACTAAAGAGAACTTAAGTTTAGCAAGTGAACATTTTGTCCTCAAAGATGTGTTAGAAGCAGGAAAAATGGGCTCATTGACGCACGTGGGGAGCGAAGGCTGGCCCGTGTGGTCCGATCCAACAGACGAGCTACTCTAGCTCTAACTGCTGAAAAAGTTAATGCTGGTTTCTGATAGAAAGGTGTCACACAGTGCATCACAGTTTGTTGTGAATGGGGCTGCATAACATTATGACCACCAGGGTGCCCAGGTGGTCATAATGTTATGGCTCATCGGTGTATATATATATGAAAAAAACTTCATGTCTAAACACGTAAGCCTCGTTAAAGCTTCTGAGTTCATGCACTCTGCTCTGTGGTGTGAACAACCACATTTCATTTGCTATTCATTCCTCTTATTCAGACAGATACTCGCCTGCAGGCAGACCTGAGCAGATACAGTACTGGGTAATTACATTTTGAATAGCTGAAGAACACCAGGCGTACTTTATTTATCTGATCTTAGTCCAGCTCAGTGGATGTTTTACAGAGAAGAACGATTCCCGCTTTCCACACAAGAGCTAGTGGAGAGTGAAACATGATTGGCCCTTACTTGAACTGTCTGATCTTAGTTTACAGTGATTGGATGATTTGCAGGAAAATACCAATTTCCATTTTGACTCCACAGCTGGCAGATATGAAGTCTGATTAGTTTCCACCCCATTTCTTCTTATATTGTCCTTTACATTTTGGCCAATCACTTAATTTGTGTTAATTGGGTTGAAAAGTGTTCCAATTCTAACTAACAGTCACAAAAGACAATAGCCTCTGATATATACGCCACACACAGACCTGTGGTTGAAAAATAATACATTTTTCCATTCCCATTTCAGTTTTTTCTCCTCTACTGTCCTAGTGCTAAAATGAAGTGAGCAGAAAGGTCCGGCAATGGAAGACTAACCTTATCTTGCAAATGAAGTGTCTACTACTGTTCGGCTCTGTGTGAAGATAACTCAGGAACCATTTCCTTTACTGCTCCTCACTCTAATTTAGACAGATATGGATGTTAAGCCTGCAGGGAGACCTGGAAAAGATTGTAACTAATTACCTGTCGAACACTTCAAAAATCAAGAGTATGCCTGTGTTATCTTTCTCATATCTTCTTGGTGGGCAATGTGTCCGCATTTGAAGCTATTTATATGTCTAGTAATAAAGAGATCGTGACCACCTCAGCCATGTGCCATAAGATGGGAAGCAGGTGAGAAGGCTTGTGTGTAATGAGAAACAAGATGGAGGCCTATATGTGAGTTGTGAATCTTAAATTTACTGTATTGCATTTTTCATTGTGTTACCTACTGCAATCTCAATTTACTGTGTCCCTATCTGCATTTTATTTTTTTATTTTTCTTGCTGCGGCAGTGGCCCAATTTCCCAACAGGGATCATTAAACTTTCATTTCATCAAATCTAAGAACCATGTAAGCTGGAATTGGACATTTTCTGGCAAGCCACTGAACTTGTAGTGGTATATTCTATCCAAATTATTTAGGGTGTTGATGTCTTGCATCTTCTGAACCTACTGGGTGTAATTATGGATAGACACATGCTGCTCCACTGGGGCCTGTGGCCTCAGCGATTCCTCGTTTCCACACTAAGAGTGGATCCTGCAACATTGGAGACATGTTTTACAGGTTAAATTAAACTGTCTTGAGATTTAAGCATTTGCATGTGGTGATATGTTGTTTTGAATACCTAAAATTTGGGTCTGTGTGATTTAGTGTATTGTTATGACAATGGGAAGTCAGAGAGATAATCTCTGTGCATGTTGTTGCACTAACCACCTTATGGGGACATTAACCTGTTCACACACTCACATTGTGGGGACTCATCACCCATCTGAGGACAGTCTAATTCTCACAAGATTAACCATTAATTGTATGTGTATGCTTAGGTTGAGGTTATTGAACTTGATTGGTTAGATATGCGGGGATTATTATTAAAAGAAGTAATATAATCTATAAACATGCATTTTGTCCAGATTTAACAGTTCAATGTGTAGCATTTAGGAGAACCTAATTGCAGAAATGGAAAATAATATTCAATTCAATTCAGTTTTATTTGTATAGCGCCATTTCATAACAGAAGTTATGCTCAGGACATCTTTTCAAATAGAACAGGTGTAGACCGAACCTCCCTTTTTAATCATTTCAGCAGACAGCAACAGTTACCACCACCATGAGCAAGATCTTGGCGACCGGGGGGCAAGGAAAAACTGCCTTTTAACAGGCAGAAACCTAGGACCAGACCTTACGGCTCCTAGGATGGGTGGTCATCTGCCTTGACCAGTTGGGGGGAAGATGAAATGAGAGAGAGAGAGAGAAACAGAGGGAGACAGACAGATGTACAGCAACAACTACCATTAAATAGTAATGA
>NW_023339774.1:7192710-7200183 GCF_004916995.1 Morone saxatilis | reverse complement strand
GAGCTACTGTAGCTCAAACTGCTGAAAAAGTTAATGCTGGTTCTGATAGAAAGGTGTCAGAACACACAGTGCATTGCAGTTTATTGTGTATGGGGCTGCATAATAATTTAACCACTAGTGTGCCCAGGTGGTCAGAATGATAGATAGTATACACATACATATATATAGCCTATAGCATGTACTCTAACCACCATATCTACCGTTATAGCCTATTATATAATTTCTAAAGTATACACTATATTATTTTTAGCCACACTAGCAGCATGGCTCTGGGGACAGCAATGTTGATCTGTCTGTCCGTCTACTACTTTGGTCCAGACTGAAATATATCTCGACTACTATGAGATGAATTGCCATGAAATTTTATACACACATTCAGTCCTAATGACTTTGGTGATCAGCTGACTTTTCCTGTAGTGCCATCATCAGGTTGACGTATTGACATTTAGCTTAAAGCTATACGAAGCCAATGTATAACCTCTCATAACACCTGGGATGCCTGTAGACTCTTAGTCTTGTTGAAGACACGGTTGACAGTAATTTTTGAAGTATATATATGTACTAACAGGGAATGATGCAGGGTGATGGATGACAGATTGGTCTGCCAAAGAACATCAATCAAACTGCATCCTTCTTGTTTAAATGTTTTTTAAAAGTATTTTGTATGTGCACTAACTTTGTCGAGATGAGGGTTTGGGTTGGGGCTACTGCATAGAATTATCATGTAGTATGGAAGTGAAGCATTGCTTTTAAATCAGAACCTGTTGAGGGGGTGGATTGGGGGTTATAAAATGCTTTATGAGTATATGTTGAGTTTATGAGTAGCAGCTGTGGTACAGAAGAGATAAACCTTTGCAGCAGTGTTACAGCTGAGTGGACTGCTCATTAACACGTTAAAGAGACAACCCTATTGCGCAAGGTGCTTTGGATATATGATGCAGCAAATGGAGCGTGTCGTGTGAGTGCTGCACACAAGCTCACTGTCTGCCTGATCTGGCTCGCAGGCTTTACTTAATTTATTCTAGGTCACATTCACTAAATTTTTTATAGCACAAGTCTGATGAGAAGCTTAAATTTAGATGTTTAAATCTAGGGTGGTGTCCAGACATCTACGGTTACCACCTGACAAGTGTTTACACTGTAAACACCAGCAGACAAAAAAACCCACAACATTCATGTGCCCTGCTAAAGTGTTCTTGAGAAGGAACCTACAACTCTCACTGTAGAATTAATCTACCTGGATAAGAGAATAAGAGTTAAGAGTGCCTTATAAGCTGTAGTTTTCAACTTTTTTGGCACTTCTTGATTTCCTGAAAGAGCCCCCCACCACAGGCTCCTTCTGCAAAGTGTCGCACAGACATAAATAAGTTTCCATTTAATGTTTCATTAGGTTATAAGAGGAAGGCAAGCGGCTGTAAATCTAGGAAAACAATAAAAAACAGACATGATGATAAACTTGTATCATAGCGATATTGCTATGATACCAATATCCTATCCAATAAACTTAACTTGACTTAACCTAACACCTTATGTTGTGACCACTCCTCTCCATGACGATGACCATTGGGGTTTCCCTAATTGAAGAAATAAAGAAACTTCCAATGAACTGTTGACAAAGTTGCCATGTTAACAGCTGCTTTTATTTTCTTTCCACCTAATGCCCAGATGTACAGTCTTTCATGAGAAAGCTGAGCGGCATTTCCAGGCTCAAATCTGTTTTCCTGCAAGGAAGGTGACACAGAATGACCTTTGTAATTTTTGGAATGTGCATAAACAGGATGGATTTTCCTTCCATAGCAGCCAACAAGCATTTCCAGTGACACCATTTGCTTAAAGGGGCGGCTCACCTAAATTACAAATAATAATAATAAATCCTTTCTCACTTACTCGTAATGACTGTTTCCTTTGCTGTGAACTGTTTTTATTGGAACTACATTCTACTGAAGAAATAGTCCCTATTAAAAGTGTTGACAACATGGTGTAAAATGTGTAATGGGGACACTGTTCTGTTCACTGGAAAGGGTGTTGCTATTTCTCTTAAAGTATCATGTTTAATCATTAATGACTAATGACTATATTTAGTATGCTATTAGTCCCATTAGAGCTATTAGAGGTGAAATCTGCATGTGGCTCCACACGACAAAATAAAAAAATATTCCACATATTTATCATGCTTAAATTGATAGACTGATTGATTTTCTTTCAAGAAGAAAATCACAAAAATATGTTTAACATTCATTTGACATGTTAAATATCAAAGTTACGCTGGATCAAAGCAGTTTGATTGAAGTTGTTCTGAATCTAATGGTACCACACATTTTATATATATAGTATTTATTTATAGTTTTTGACATACAGCCATTTCTGTAACATACCATATTTAGTCATTATCCACTGCGGATAGTCATTTTTATTACTCATTATTTATTCCTGAAAACTGCTGTGTGTCATACTACCAATTTGAGAAATATAAAAATATAAATTGATTTGTGCTTTACGAGTACTCTCAGTGCTGGAAAGGAAATGATAAAATCCCACATTAATGAGCTGCATGCGCCACAAACAAACCATTCAATTTATCTCCATTGACATCTCAAAATATGTGCTAATGAAACATATATTTTGTGTATAATTTGCAAACCTATCCTTTAACATATATTTTAAGAAGAAGACTACAGAGTCTATGTGAAATGCAAAGAAAGAGGGTTCGTATGCGATATGGGTCATGGGCAGGGCTCAGCATGACATCACCAGCAGCATGGTAAATCGTCTGAGCCACACACACACACACACACACACACTGGCCCCATGTGGTCAAGCTTAAGCTACGCTGCGACCAGTGTGACAGCAGCATACCACAGGTTTAATCCACTCCTCTAGCAGGACACTGACCTCACTGCAGTGATGTCATCAAGGTGAGTCAGAGATGTCTGTGAAGTAACAGTCATACACCTGTGGTATGTTGCAATGCCACACAGACTGCATTGTGTACTTCCTGTGGAGACATATTTACTGAATCTACTATTAAGACTTGTTTTTGGGTAAAGCTGCACTAATCCATATTTTTACAATAACAGTTGGTGATATAACAATGTGTATGTAAAAGGTGACGCTTACTGTTCTCATTCAGTCTCACTGCTCCCGTCTACCTAATTTCCAGCAGTTTTCAGCAAAAAAGCTCAGATAAACCCATTGTAAGCTGCCCATTTAGCACCCAATGGCACACAGATACATTTGGCAACTAGCTGATGAACACAGTGAAGCATTTAGCACGTAAAGAGTCAGATATTTCCTTCAGCAGTTGGTAGAAAAATAGAGCTAAAAGAAGAGTACATTTTGAACTTAAATGTATCAGGTGGCCAGAAGGCCAGAAATACTAATGTTGCTATGTCAGCTGGGTGTGTAACTATATAAAACTGCTTTATGAAGTGATAAAATCAGTTAGTGTTGTGTTTACAGCTTATTTTGCGCTGCTGGCAAGTGGCTTTAAGGTTATATAATGACAAAAACAAACAACGTGCAATGTGTGTGTGTATGAGTACAGTATGCAACGGACAAAAAGAGCATGACATAAAATATCAGACATTCATTCAATTTTATTTCTCTCTCTGTGAGACTGAAGAGAAAAACAGAAATGAGACAGTGTCTGTGTGTGCTTTTGTGTGGTACAGGGGCCAGTAAGTCCTTGTCACATATTGTCACTTATTAACTAAAGCCTCCCTGCAGTCTCGCCAGTGGGAAATTCTTTATCAGTGACATCACAGGTAGTGGACAGACTGAGAGAGAGCGAGAGAGAGAGAGAGAGAGAGAGAGAAGGAGGAGAAGCATAGAGGGGTTTCAGGCAGTCAGCGGAAAGACTCCTTAAAAGGAGGAGATCTGTGTTGTTTTTCGTTTCGGTCCACCGCCGTCAAACAACATCATCTCCACTTCCTCAGATTGTCCTGAGGATGAGTAGACCGGTAGGCGAGTGCCGGTCACCTCAATGTTATTCCAAATCAACTGACTGTGAGAAGAAATAGCCACAAGTAATTGAGTTATTTTTTCATTTACAGAATGAGTGGGTGTCAAGTGTGGTTTGGTAATAGTATATGATAACAGTAAAAAAAAGTAACTCTTATTAGCTGACAAAAATTACCTTTTCTTCTAATCTGATTTGAAAGTCCTTGTTTTTCAAGAAAATGTAATTGAAGGGAAATATATTTTTCATTAATATAATTAGGAAACACTGGTAAAGTCACACGATATTAACACTGAAGGTAATGTTCACTGACAACATATTTCAATTTTCAACTAAAGCATCATTAACATTTCTTTTATGGTTATGCTTATGGGCTCTCACAGCCCTTTGTTAAGGTTAGGGGGAACAGACAACAGTATGCGTGAGAAACCAGGGAGTGAAACGTAAGTGAGACCTGTCTATCAGTCATTGTAAACAGTAAAGTTATACATAGATTTTCATCATATCTTATCATTTACTGTATATGGATGCAACTTACTAATAACTTTGCAGATAAGGACAAGTTGTGGACAAAGGATGTTTCCTAATAGTCTATAAATAGTAAGAGGGCTATGATGTGTGTAACGATGGATACAGCCACATCAATAGATGTACACACAGACAGTGATTTAGACATATCAATGGGAACAGTGGGCAGTAAAAAATGTGGTTATAAGGGAAAATATGACATGATATGTCTGCTGTTGGTACGTGTGAGTCTGTGTGTATTTCATTTCACCAGACAAGCTGACTAAGAGAAGATTCTCTTTTTTAATGACCCGAGGGAGCGGAGAAATTACCTGCCTTGTAAAACCACAGTCTTCTGCTGGCACTGGGCCACTGCAGGATTTGCAGGATTTGGTGCCTTGCTTCATGGTTTAAGACTTTCAGCAAGCGATGGTTACTCTTCCTTCACCTCTACGCTCCACTTGTTTAGGCTTTCTGGAGATTTGAACCATCAACCTCCCAGTGATGTGCCTGCCTCTCTAACTACCACATGCTGCTCCCTTCTGTGTGTGAGTTATTTGTGCATTCTGCTGCAAGTATTTTTAAGGATGAATGCACATGTGCAAGTGTGTGCATGCATAAATGTGGGTGGCTGTGCTTCTTAGCAATTGTGTACAGGTATGATGCTATACACATTTCAAAAACTGTGCATCCCCACCTGGCTGCTGTAGACACCACAAATCTTCACCCCTCACCTTCCCACCACACCAAAGGGAGTCTCCCTGTGAGCTCATGTCTGGAGCTCTGCCCGCTGTCTGAAAAAGGATAATACAGCAGCATTGTTTTTATCTATATGTAGGCAGCATCTCCTAAATAAACTCACTGTAGTTAGACAGACTTTTAGTTTGTGAGCATTTAGCTAAGAGAGTGAACCTACTGTATCTATCCATGGCTCTCAGTGTCTTTTACAAAGTACTGACCACTCAGATCTGGTAGTTTGGACCTTTTAGTTGTTCGCGAGTCTAGGTTAGCAACTAAAGATGACTGTGCTGTTGCCATACTGTTTTCCTTGGCTCTGGAACAGCCTATCTTTGGAACGCCATACCTTAAAAACCTATTTAACAAGAATGTCTTTTGCCCAGCTAACAGATAATTATTAGTAATTATCAACACATTAATTGTGATTGTGACAATCATTCTTACTACTACTGTTATTATCATTAGTAATTTCATTAGTAATTTCATTTCTGTAAGAGAAGCTTTATTATTTATCTGTTTATCTGTTTATCCTTCCTGATGTTAGACGTTGCCAGTGATAATATAACTGTAAAAGTGCTCTACAGCACTGTAACTAGCCATCTTTTTGAGTTAGCATCAGCCACATCAGCTAGGAATTGACAAACAGCCATTCGGTGGGCTATTTTTAACTTCAAGTAAGTTTAACTGAATCTGATCTACCTGCTCAAGGTTATCTCTGACCGCTGACCTTTATTAAAAGGCAGTATGACAGTAAGTATGTGTCTGGATGATGGAGGGTTTTGCATCAACTGCAGCTTCCACATATTGACCTATACAGTGAGCTACAATGGGCATATATTGTTGTTGAGCTGGTGATTCTCTACTTGGTAGCCAACCGGACAAAAAACACATTTTATGCTATTGCCAATTTTTTGCTACAGCTTCCTGGGTCAGGTAATTATATGATTATAGCATCATTTTTAAAATCTTTTTGCATCTTTTTTGTTTTCAAAACCTGGCACCTACAATGCCCACAATGCAACTTGACCATCAACAGTTTAATATTAGATTCAGGTGTGTTATGCTGGTAGTGGGTAATATAGCATTGAGCAACACACTAGAATAAATGCACAAAAATACAAGTAATGACACATTTGTATTTGTCAAAGATACAGACATTATGCAGAAGATTACAGACTGGATCATTTTCAATTTTCAATTCAACTGACTGAGCCATTTTATCAAACTTTGTGCAGCTCCCTCTGGAGCTACAAAAGCCTTTATACAACTTCTTTCACATATGCAGTAGTACTCCACAAGACCTGTAAACACACTTCGATGTATTAAATGGTGGAGTCCCCTCTAAAATAAAATGTATTCCAAGACTGAAAAAGATCATGTAGTGAAAATATACTTTTTTTTATTACAAGAGCACAGTGGCACTTATTAAGATAGCTGAAGCAGAAGAAGCCCCTCCCATTCATAAGATTCATAAAATGCAATATTGATATAACATTATTGATTTATTAACATTTTGTAATCCGTGCATGACTACTTGTGCATGTGTGTTTGGAAACTAAGGGTCAGGATGTCTAACGGAGGGCTAAACCCCAAAAGCAGGATCCACCCAGAGAGACTCACGCAAGCCTATCAATGGAGCCATTGATACATGAAAGGCCACGATGGATGGAGGGAGT
Source organism: Morone saxatilis (assembly GCF_004916995.1). NCBI lineage: Eukaryota > Metazoa > Chordata > Actinopteri > Moronidae > Morone > Morone saxatilis. The sequence continues at coordinate 7,193,304 of NW_023339774.1, read as the reverse complement.
GTGTGAGAGAGTGTGAGTGTCTGAGTGTGTTAGAGTGAGTGTGTGTCTGAGTGTGTGAGGGGAAGAGATTTACGAGAACAAATCCACCAGATGCATAGTGTGAAGCAAGCTTCAGACATTCATGTTTGCCTGGGTCACGACCTCAGAAAGAGTTTGATTTTTCCATGACCTGCAGACATAGGACACATGTGTTTCTGCAGCCAAAACCATTCAACTGTCTTTTCTTTTCCCTGACCCCTCTTTTCTAAGTTTTAGGTTTCATGTATTCATTTGTAATGACCTGTATCACAGTAGAACCCATGGAAACAGCTTTTTGGGTATTGATTCAGCATCACACACCTAAAGCTGGCAGGCAAACACGGTAATAAATTAGTAAAAATTGTAAAGACTGCTTTGGCAGAAACACCCACAGTGTCTCAAACCCTTATTGTTCATAGTGAGGAGCACAATAGTCAGTAAAGATATGTTTAAGTGAAGTTGTTTTTTGCTATTTGAAAATGAGCCACCAGTTTGAATGCATTCACAAAGCTCACATGCATTCATTATATAAATTCCTAAATATAAGTATATAGTATAGTATATAGAATAAAATAT
>NW_023339774.1:7192500-7192695 GCF_004916995.1 Morone saxatilis | reverse complement strand
TTACAGATCTGTCAAATTAAAAGCTGGTAACAGGGAACAAATGGATTAGGCCTTTTGTGCCAGCTTTATTCATCCCAAGGAAAAGCAGTCAATGCAGCACTAGATTTTATGCGATGAATGCAAAACATCTATGTAGGACGCAAAGGGTTTTATTGACAGTAGCTTAACACTGAACACAAGAATAACAAAGATTTT
>NW_023339774.1:7185050-7192488 GCF_004916995.1 Morone saxatilis | reverse complement strand
TTTTCATTATTAAATGTCAAATTTACATAAAGGTAACAGGTAATCTTTATCACATTAATGGGAATTCTCTATACCGAGAAGATTATTATATAATTACGTGCTAATTGCTATCAACTTAACGACTTACCACTTCAATGGCAAATTGTAATGTCAACAGTAGTATTGCCACAAACTCTTCTATCCTGCCCTGTCTGTCACCTCTTCATATCGGTCTCATCTGTGTTCCCATTCAGTTTGTATTTGTCTGTGCTAACTCTTCCACGCGGTGTGTCGGACCAGCTGTGCATGTTTTGATTTTCACTTGTTGCTCTGTGTTTCAGTGCTACCTGAACTGTGGCTGACACTCCATTTTCATCCGGTTCGCCTCAGCACACACACACACACAGTGATGTGGAGGTGAAAATGCTGCCAGCGATCATAAACATCAGTGACACGCCACATAAAAGAAAAGACAATATGATAAATGGCAGCTCAGACTGAGATTGTATATGTCTGAGCGTGTTTTATCATCTCTTAATCTAGAAATAAAGTTAATGGCAAGAGTACTCAAATTACTAGTGTGGATTATGTGTGCACGTGTGTGTGTTCGTAGAGAGAGAGAGAGAGAGAGAGAGAGAGAGAGAGAGAGAGAGACTTTGACTAAAATGTTCAGATTCTATATATTGAAATTTGATTGCAAGTTATTAACATATTTATTTATAATCACAATAGTATAAAAGGGTGGAGTTACATATATATATATATATATATATATATATCCACAAAGTATAAAACATTATATCCACAAAGCTTAACCTGGATACTATGGTTTTCAAAGTGCTAAAAATGCATTCAGTTGTTTCAATAACTCATTTTTGGTCCTATTTGCTCCAACCAACGGGTTGCTACTACTCTGATTTGCAGATACTGTCTGCAGCAGCTAAATGACAACATTAGTAACACTTTAAACAACCTATGTTTACATTTTTCTGAGAAGGACCTCTTGCAGCCATCAGAGTAATTATTGTCCTCTCAAAAAAGTAAAAGTGGGAGTTGCGAAACACCCTTGTTCTCTGCACCAGGTCTCTCACCTTAACCAAGTTTTAGTTGCCTAAACCTATAGATGTGGCAGATCAGAACATCAGCATTTGAATGGAAAAACTCTACTAATCACAATTAAAATATCTCAAACAGATAGCCTTAATGTAAAGGTTTTTATTTAACAAATAACATGGACTATCATATTGTTAGAAGAAAAGCATGATTATTATTAAAAGAAAACTTTCAAATGTGAATTAAAAGATTTCCACGTGGCTCTGCTCACTGATGGAGAGGTACACACAGTCGGGGGAGGAAGAGGGAGGGCGGAAGCAGTTGGGGAGGAAGGGGTTAACCCATCATCTGAAGGCTATGGTCTTGATGTGTGTAAAGTTTGTGTGTGTGTGTGTGTGTCACAGGTCATGCTGTTCCTTCAGGAATTGCGAGCAAGGGGATAGAACTTTTTTTGCTCATGTCTGTGTTTGTATGAAGAATGATAATAAAAGTCATGCTCAACATCAAACACTCTGGCCACCACAGTACATACATAAACCTTTTTAAAAGCCTTTATTCACAACATTAGAGGTTCAGAGGTAAGATGAAACTTTAATGATCCCCATAAAGGAATTAGGCTGTTGCAACAGCAAACAGAAACAGGCATCAAAGTACATTAGAACATTATACTGTATACTATAAGACCACAACAAGAGGAGGTAATTTCAACATATACCAGTTTCAACATTGCTGCAGATTAAAGAACAATCCTGATCCTCTTCTTTCTTTCTTTCTTTCTTTCTTTCTTTCTTTCTTAATCCTCCCTATCACTGTGGACCCATTTCAATGCTCATTTATTTTTATAGCGGTATTGAGGAAAATTATTTCACACCTAGATGAATCTGGCAAAGTTCACTGGTCATTATTAAAGTCGTCATTACTCCTCTGCTAGAAGTTAGACCAAAAAAAAAAAAAATTGGTAATTTTTAGTACGTTGACTGATTTCTAGAGAGAGTTTGTCTCCAAAATCCAGAAATGAATATACATAAATAAATAAAAACTGAAATCTGTTATACGAAAGCAAACAAAAGCCAACAACAGTAGAGCAACACCTGGCAGATCTTATATAGGCATATTTCATGAAAGACATTTTGACACTTTGCAAAGCACATGTCTAAAATAATATAATTTATTATGGCTGAATTTAGCTGCTTCGGTTTTTAGCTCACTGTCACACTGTCATGACTTACTGGAACACCTGAATAGAAAGGAGCCATAGTTAATATTATTAGTAACTCTGTACTAGCTCCCTCAGTTACACCAGTTTAGGCCACACAAGCAAGTGGCTGACCACAGCATTTGGTTTTTGCATTGCAATGTTAACTCCACTACAGAAGTAGTTAGCGGCTAACAGCATTAGCTTAAAGATAGCGTCCTCAAATTTGTCAACACTGTTTAGACAAGTTTGTTCTTGGTCAACAGCACAATGTGTAAAATTAACAAACCTGCTTACCTTATTTATGCATAGTTCATAGTTCACCTCCATGAGCATTTGGTGCAATGGACTTTTGCTGTCAAACATTCTTGTGAGTTGACAAGGCCCTAAAAGTGGCCTACCCTTTACATAATATCCAACTTCAGCAGAAAACATGTAAGTGCTTTTAAAACGTTAAAAATGACAAAATCCTTTTGTAATGTAATTTGGATTCAAACCAAACAGCTCACTGATGGCGAGAGAAATGGGAATTTTCCAAGAAGTGTGGGATTAGTTTTTCTGTGCTGGGTGACCATGGGGAATGGAGTGAGGGATGGATGCATGGATGGATGGATGGTGTAATGTAAGAAGGGGTCGGGGATTAGGTAAGCAGAGTGAAGGATTTCCAGACGAGAGAGTAATCTAGACGTGTCGATATTCATCCACTAGGGAGAAAAAATAAATAAAAATACCGGGCCAAGTAGATTATCCTGATGGTGATTGCATAATCTCGGTATGTGTGTGTGTTATGGCGAGCAGACGCACAATTAGTCACTCACTCAGTCATGCCCTCGGGCTGCGACCAGACACATACACACGTCACATCAGGCATGCAGCTACAGAGCTATAGAACTGCATGCACACTTTTACACACAGGAACACACACCAAAGCATTGATGAAAGAGACTTTCTCAACTGTGGTTTAATGAGGAACTTGGATTTTCCCTTTTTCTCTCCCTTCTTTCTTTGCAATCTTTCTTTCCTCCTTGCCTTCTATGAGCCCTCTTTTCCCCTTTGCTTGCTTTACATAGTTGCTCCCTATTTTCTCTCTTCTTCTTTCCTTTTTTTAACCAGTCCTCTTTACTGCTCCCTCTTTACTTTCTCAATCCCTTCATCATTTCCCCCTTTCTTTCTCCCTTTCTGTCCTGTCCTCCCCTCTTCTCTCCTCTTTTATTTTCTTTGCCATCTTCCTTAGTGGCATATCTCCTTCTTTCATTCATCTATTCACTACCTCTTTTCCTCCTTTCATTCTTTCCTCTGTCCTCTCAACATACTTTATTTATTATTTACTTGTTTTTTCTTTCTCCCTATCCATTATTTTCAGTATCACCAATCTTTCCCTCTCTTCTCCCCTTTCCTACCTTCTGCCCTCCTTTGCCTCCCAAGTCCTAACTTCTCCCGGCTCCTTTCCCCTTTTCTTTTTCATCACTCTACCCCTTTTTCTTTACCTCCTCCTCTTCCTCCCTCTTTCCATAATTCCAAAACCAGTCATGTTTCTTAACCTCAACCACTGAAAACCAATTAAAAGAATGATCAAATTATCCTGCTAGACTTATGATGTCATTCTTTTTTTTACCATTTATTTTCCAGTATTCCTTTCCTCCTTCTCCTTCTCTATTTCTTTCACACGTTCATATACTTCTCAGGGGTTTAGTTAGTGATGTCAGTGCCTTTGAATCCCTCCTTTTCTTCCATTGTCTCAGTGCTATAAATTCCCCCCATCTGTTAAGTTGGAACAGTCTTTTCCATAAGCTACAATGGGCCATTAAACATTAGTGTGTGTGTGTGTGTGTGTGTGTGTGTGTGTGCATGGTATGAGAGGACTCTTTGGGAAAAAAGGACACTTCTTCTCCTCCTGAAAATACTATTTTAAGATGTATGTGGGTGTTCATGAGATAATAGGCCTAATAAGACTCTTGGGAAAAAATGTCCTCGTAACTTTGTTAAATGCCCATGACATTGAAAATTCTGGGGAGGAAACGCCCCTAATAATTATGAGTACCTATTTTTGTGTGTGTCACCTTCCTTATGTTGTTATGCATTTAATTGAAATATTAACATTAAAATGCAACCAGGGTACCCTGTGAGGCCATCATCTGCATCCGCAGGAACTGTTTCCTTTAGGATCCAGGTGAGAAAAGATTAGACCCAAGCCAGCTGCTGAATTTGGGTTTTTGATCAGAAAACAATGTTGCCCTGTACCAGAGGTGGGTGTAAGTCACATATATGCAAGTCACTAGCAAGTCTCAAGTCACCGTGATGACAATCAAGTAAGTCGAGTCAAGTCACTGCTGTAAGTCAAGTCAAGTCACAATATATTCTGATGCTCTTCTCCGGTCCCCACATTAAAAACAGTTAAAAGTAGGGATGCAAATAAAGATATTTATTTGCACCAATAACTAATAATGAAATAATTACAATTATTTCACATTTTTTAACATAAATTATTGTGCATCCCTAGTTAAAAGACAGTGGTCATGAAAAGTTAAGTTGAGTCGTTTATTTTCAAAACTGTTGCAGCCTGCTTACATCTTTTATCAGATTGACATTTTGTGGGAATCAGTAACAAGCCTCCAAAATGAACAGCTATGCAGAGAGTTGCACGCGGGAGCGAGATTCTTCATGGCGATTTACGACTACTACACTGCAGATACTTCTCTTATAAACAAACAAAACAAACAGTATTACTAAGGCCAAATCACGGATAATATGTCAACCAAACCCACAGAAACTGCATACACATACACACTCTACCTAACGTTACAGTGCAACAAGCTGATACCTCTTCCACAGCCACCAGCTACCCACTCAGACCACAAAACAACAACAACAAATAAATACCATAAACCATAAACTTGACCTGCTTGTCACACTCCTAAACTATGGCCCTTTGGGATTGTTAACTAATACGACAGTGACTATGAGGCACTGTAAGGTTACCTTAGGTCTACAGTGGAGAGACACAGCTGTAACAACACTGGCTGCAAAGTGATTTTAACACAGCAGACACATAATTCATATTAATGGTGAGTTAACAAGGAACTCAAAAGAGCAGAGAAAGGGGTACAATGGCATGACATGATCAGAAATGTGAATGTTACGTTACACTTGTAACAAGCAGACAGCTGTGTTAGCTAATGTACCTGTACAGTTGTATGGTTGAAGTTTAGGGGTCAAAGATGGAGATCCTGAACTATTTCCCTCCAATATCCACGAAATCCAACACATTGATGGCATCTAGTAGCCCATGGACAGGCTCATCAACATGGACACATGGGTCTTGTGCTGACCCTGGTTGTCTGACAAACCATTTGAGAGAATACTCCCCATAAGGTATAACTACTGCTTTAGAGATAAACACGTCAAATAAGCCTGACTAGTCTACTATAAAGTCATAGTTTGGTGAGGGAGCAAGTGAGTTTGGCCCCTTAAATGCAGTTCATATTACGTGATCTCAGGCGATTTTGCTATCTAACGCAAAAGTAATGAAACAAATCAAATTCTACGGAAATTTCAGTCTGGACCAATGTGGTTGATCAGCTAACCAACTGACTTACCAATATTGCCAACTCTACAGCCATGCCATTAAAAAAACAATAACTACAACAAAACAATTGAGTGAATGGAAGATAAACCAGTTGAAGGTTGAGGGAAAGGACCCTGTCAAAACCTGCTGCTCAAAGGAGCAGCGATACCTAATGGTGAAAACTAAATGATTAATTGTCTGTACAATACAAATGTTTTATCTCAATTAAATTACTGCAGAACTGAATTCAAATTATTTGTCAATGGGGACGTAACCCAATACCCAAACTCTTATTGTACTAACTGGTAAGGATAAAGTATGTATTATTATTATTATTATTATGTGTATGCTGTATACACGTGTGTACCTGTCCGTTAATCCGTACACACGCATGACAGCTGCTCCATTGATCTCGTTGGGATCGTATGAAGATCAGATTTGCCATTATTATTGGATTTAGAAGATTAGTACACACCTGCATGGCAGGACATTAGAGAGCTCCTAAAACGGTGTTACACTGTGTGTGTGGGTGTGTGTGCGCCTGTGTGTGTGTGTTTATGTGTATTACACACTAAACCATCTTGAAAGGGAGCAAGATGAAAGAAAATTTGGCCATTTGAGCCGCTTCAACTTTCAGCTTCCTGCTATTTCACTCCACCATTGATCAATTCCTCCAGAGGGACCAAAGAGCAGAAAAGAGGGCAGTGTTACTTTATCTCTCTACCTCTGGTATTGTTTATGGACTTATCTTGAGAGAGATAGAAGACAGGTCTGTAGCTGCTTGGTGTGTTGCCGATGTTCAGAGGAAGTCGTCTCGTGTAAACAGGAAACAGTGAGGACAGTGGATGTGACAGCGGCAGGGGGAGTGGTCAAGTCAATCCAACATCAAACACACATAAAAGAATTCTTTACTTTTCTTACTTTTTGTGTTACTAATTATTAATCAAATAATACAGCAGCTATTGTACATTTTTCAAAAGAGGATGAAACTGTTAAGCTTGGAGGTTTTGTCTGACTGACATTTGAAAGCCGGCGTTTCAGGAGGGTGTGCCGTCAATTTCTGTAGTGCATTACTGGTTCGCATGTCACAGCCACAAACGTTGATATTTCTCTTTTTTCAACAAGCTTACATAGCATTCATTATGTAGGCTTGTTGAAAAAAAGGAATCTGATTCATCGTGCTTGTATTTCACTCGGAAAGTGGAAGCTACTTAGCCAAGCTTGCTAACGTTAGCACTCATTCCCACTCTATGTTATTATGTTATTTCAACACCTGGTCAGCAGCTCTTACAAACTCAGTGTTGTGTTTCATCCTTCGTCCATTATTGAAAGAGTTAGCTTGCATAGCTGCCTCTCTTTCATGGGTCCAGTCGTGATTCAAAGCACAGAATAACCTGTTTATGTGGAGTCATGGAGTATGCTAAAATCCGATCAGATGGAATTTATGGCTAACGTACGACCAACAATGTTTGCCTCCAACTGCCTGTGTGTCTGTCAAAACCATGTGAACTATTGCTTGCCTACAAAGATATTGGACCACACAAATTACAGAACATGGCATGCACTATATGTGTGTATATGCTTCAACACCTATATATACTTGCGTTGATGTACAAAATGTCAAATAAATATTATATAAATGCACA
>NW_023339774.1:7180846-7185001 GCF_004916995.1 Morone saxatilis | reverse complement strand
CACCCTTCTCCTGGATTGCCATTTATAGGGCGTACTGTATATGGTTTCTGGCATGAGTACACACACATGAAGCAGCATGCACTATAAAGTATTAATATCAAAGAATGAGGGAGCGGGGGGGGGGCAGGAAGTCCCCTAAATCAGATAGTGTTTGTGGAGAGAGAGTAGAAACCCAATGCCCTTATTACCTTATCAAATACTCTACTATGGGTTAGGTTGTCACTGTGCCTGTGTGTGTATGTGTGCGTGTGTGTGTGTTGTCTGGTTATACTTTAAGTGAAGGTGCATTCCAGAAATAGTTTTACCTTGCAGTCATTTTCTGCTTTAGTCTTTCTCTCCCCTTCTCCTTTCTTTCCTTCATCCCTCTGTCTATGCTCTTCCATCTTTCATTAGCCCTCTCACCTGCCTTTCAGTTCTGACCCATTTTTTCTCGTCCCCTTCTTTCCAGGAATCATAAGAGCTCTGCAACTTACCATTTTTTAAATAAAAAAAATTGATTTTACTTTCAATGGGGCCTTTTAGAAAATTAACATCATGTCGTATTGATTGGTTGAAGACTTGAAACCAGTTATTGAGACCATAAACTCATTAGGAAACAGTTTTACTGAGTTATTAAATCAAGTTAGAAGTAGGGCCATTTTGCCATAAACTTATATACAATCTGACTTCTTTTTGCAACCAGTGGAGTCGCTCGCCTGCTGGTCATTAGGAAGAATGCAGATTTAAGGCACTTCCACAAGGGTTTTGCTTTTCAGACACAGAAGCTATCTCCACTATCTTATATCCAGTTTGAACTACATTCAAAATGCTTAGACAATGACCCTGAACGTACGGGGTCATGCACACCCTTATGCACAAACCCAATATACTGAAGTCTGTGTGTGAAAGGATGAGTTTGTCCTGAGAGGTTAGTATTCCTCCTCTGCTGACGCATTTCCTCTGCTCCACATGTCCATACAGACTTTTCTTAGCCACTCTGTAAAAACCACAACTGTGCAAATTTGCACAGAAAAACCACCAAAACTTCCCCAGATGGCAAGTTTAGGGAAGTGGCTTTCCTTCGAAGATGTGTGATATGTGTATTTGTGTCTGTCGTACGTGCTTTTCAAGCCCTGCTTGTGTGCGTAAGTGTGTTCATCATTCACACCAGCTTGTGCCTTTTCTGCGACTCTTATGACGCTTTGTTCCAAAATTAAGAGTCCGAGTTTGTTTTTGTCTGTTTGCCCTCGTGTCGGGAAAATAACCCCAGGCTGGAAAGAGTTGTGGTCGTGGCTCACTGAAAGTCGTTCATCTCGAAAGGTTAACTGGAGTCGTAGAGGTGGGAAACACAGGTGCAGGAAAGTTTTGAGTTATTTCAGATCTCTGAGCCTGCAGTCTTTTTCTTTTTTGGGTTTAAACTGTGTATCTATGAAGAATAAGGAGATAAAAGAAAGTGTATGTGTATGTATGTACAGTCTCTTCTTCAGGACAGTTAAGTTGCTGCAGAGATTGCACCAGTGACATTTCAGTTACACAACAGTCTCTCTAACCACAATGCTGTCACCTTAACTTAACCCTGATTCTTGCTACAAGTGTTTGGTATGATGTTCTACAGGATATAATTTTAATCCAAGTATGGAGTTTAATTTCCTAGATGCATCTTAACACAAATACATCTTTGTTCTGTGAACAAGTCACCCAGTTTAACATGATCTTAAAGTAAAACTGGGTTCTAGTTGTACATTTCTTATATCTAATTAACTTAAAAAATGGGAAGCCAGTGTTGCTGGAGCGTGCAAAAAACTGAAATCTAATCTAATTTTGTTTTTGCCTTGTGCATCCTCCAATTCCCATTTCAATGGTGAGTAAAGTGAAAAAGTGGAGCATAAAATTAAAACTTTCCCCCTGAGGGGAGCGGAGAGGTGGAGGGCCTGGGTGAAGGCGGTGCTTCCCCGTTTCAAGGCCATCATTTGTTTTTTACAACGGAAAATCCTGTCAAAGCTTCACTGTGCTAATTTGCAGACAAGGTAGGCCAACATTGCAACACACTGTTTCTTGTATTTTGTTTTCCTTTTTACTCCTCATATGTCACTTGAAAGATGGAGGAGAAAGACAGGGGCCCTCATTCACACTTGGCATCTCTCTTCTTCCTATAAGCGCTTGTCAATAACACAGTGAACATAAAAGTGCATAAAAGGGCTGTTTGATGTGTGACAGACCTTATGGGAGACCTATGGAAAACACATGGTGGCCTGGTTGTGAAAGGATCACAGGGTGACGAACAACGGGAGGATTGAGTGTGGCTGGAAGAGGAGAAGGAAGAAGAAGAGAAGAGGAAGAAAAAAGGGAGTGAGGAAGAAGTGGTGGAGTGTGCAAGCCTTCCAACCCCAAAGGGCAACTGTCGTGAAGCTTCATAAGACTTGGAGGAAGAAGAAATAGAAGTTTATTTCTTTTTTTCGAAGATAGAGGAAGGGGACCCTCCTACAGCAGTACAAGGGGAAATTCCCACAAATTGAGCGAACCACCCCTCAGATCAAAGTGTGTGTGTGATAACGGTGTTACACCTGTGAGCAGAGCCACCCGCACTTCAAGAGGCGACGAGAAGAGGAGCTCAAAGGGGAGAAATGCAGCCATTAAAAACTGTTTGGAAATATGACACTGTTGTGTTGCAGCGCGACCAAGCAGAGCCAAATATTGTTTGTTTTCATGGTAATAACACATGCTAACATACTGTATACATATACTGTTACAGCAGGCTATAATCAGAAGCATGTCTGTGTCAGTGCAGTAACAGTAATTTGTAGTTGTATTGTGTTTTAAATGGAGCTGTAATGCATCTGCCTGTATCATATTACATTATATTGCGCTGTATTGTATCACCTTGTACTGTATCATGTCATTTTGTATCATTCAGCACTGGTTTTTATTATCCTGCACTGTAATGAAATATATAATTTTGCATATTGTATCATTTTTAACCATATTGCATCAAATTGAGAGTGTCACCTTTGACTCTTCTCTTACGTTCAAAAAAACACATCAACAATGTCACTCCAGACATTACTTGTCACAAGTATGGCCCTCTATTTAATGCAGGTCAGAGTACAAACCACTTGTTACCTATAAACTCTTCATGGATTAGCAACTGTCTACTCCTGAGACTTCCCCTATGTACTCTGATCATAGGCTTTTGGTTTTTTTTCCATGCTCCACTGCTGAGGAATACTTTACCTCAACCGAGGTATTATGTTTTACTGTGTTAGATTGCATCATATACCTCTGGCTTGCATTAAATGTTACCATGGCATATTGTAAAAAGAGTTTGAAACTCAGGGAAAATGTATGTGTTGCATATTTTTCTCTGATTCTCCAACCATCTATGACAACAGTGAGCATCCACCTTCACCTCATTAACCAGACTCATGAGCATTAACACCAGACTGTCACTCCCACACTCACCCTGTAAGCAGTCTGACACAGCACAGCACAGTTTCATGTTAATGTTTTCCCTGCAGTTCTTCATGCATTATACTATGTTGTTTTCCCCTTAACTCTCAGAGTATTTAAATAGCCATTGAGCTTATGACAGATGCTATTGGCATCGTATCTGTGTTGGTACATTTACTTGTTATTGGTGTTTTATGTATGTTCCTGTGTGCCTGTGTTTACATATGTGGGAGTTGCTGCCTTCCTAATGTGTGTCAGGTCATTTTCCTCTTTCATGTCAGATGTTATGAGACACTAAAGGAGGTCAAAAGTTAAACGTTTCTCTTGCCCACACACATATTTGCAGTCTCTTTTGTTCTCTCTTCCAACAGTCATGAAACACTGACATTGGAATGTTTTCTTTACTTATTTAGATGATGCAAATATGCTATGACATGCAACACACAAATATGCCTGCGACATCTGAGTTTTGGTATGCTATAACTTTTCCTGCACAGCCATTTGGTAGAAAAACAACAAAACTGTTGGGGGTATACTTCAGTGGTAGAGCATTAAAGTGCAGATCTCTTTGGTTGATTTAAACAACCACCTGTGATCCCTATATTCGGTTCAGACCTAGACTGCCTACATGTGTATAAACATAGATATATGTACATGGACATTTTTCTGTGAGAAGGTCACAGACCTAAATCATGTGGTTAATGCTTTTGCTCTGAGGGAGAAGAGGAC
>NW_023339774.1:7180510-7180746 GCF_004916995.1 Morone saxatilis | reverse complement strand
TTTTTTTTTTTTGCTTGTATTTTCACTTCTAAAACCAATATTTTAAACGCAAAACTAAACCTGTATTGATGACTGATGGTGGAATTCCTATATGGGATGGAAGGATGTTACTGCTGATGGATCACAGGACAGGTACAGCAATGTAGACAGGGATATAGTAGGTACACTGCTGCACCGTGGGAGGCAGAGGACTGAGCACAAAGCCAAGTGGGAGTGATGGATGGATGGATGGATGG
>NW_023339774.1:7180118-7180447 GCF_004916995.1 Morone saxatilis | reverse complement strand
GCATAGAAAATCAGCAAACTGAATGACTGGTGAATGAAAGGATTTATGAATACATCAGTTGACAGATTGTGTGAGTTGGGCAGCTTTTTAAGTGACTGTGAGCTTTTGGATGAAAGGCAGTATGGGTAAATATAGAGATGAACAGATGAATGGAATAATGCATCCAAGACAAGATGTGAAGCATTGCACAAATAAGTTATTGATTGTATTAACTCTGTCTCTGAAAAAGCATAAATCCATTTCAAAGAGTGAGACAGAATCCACTCATGTTTGAATTACAAAAAATCTATTTTGTTGTGAACTTGTTGAGAAAAGATAAGTGTGGTTCA
>NW_023339774.1:7167904-7180075 GCF_004916995.1 Morone saxatilis | reverse complement strand
TTATACACACATAGACATACATGTGGGATGCAAACACAGATGTCTCTGTGCAATCAAACTTGAGGATGGATACAAGCACAATCTAACCCTAGAGGGTCAGCTCAGAGAGATAAACTGAATTCCATTACAATGCAATACATTTAAAAACACTCAATAGCAATGGTGTTGTTCTGGATAATGCATAGACCTTGCTGTCAACATGTTTTCTAGCAGCGTGGCTCTATGGCAGTGTCGGTCTGTCTGGCGGTCGGTTGATCTACCACTTTGGTCCAGACTGATATATCTCAACACTTATTTGATGGATTGCCATGACATTTTACACAGACACTTGTGGTTCTGTGAGGATAAATCCTACTGCTTTTGGGGCTCCTTTGATGTTTCCACTTCACTATCATGAGGTTTACGTTCATGGTTTTGAGTGAAAAAGCTTTTAGGTAGATTGCCATGATATTTGGTACACACATTTTAGTCTCCCTCAGGATGAAGAATTTTCATTTTGTGCCACTATCCAATCAACATTCCAAATGTTCCAGTGATTCGGTTTATGACCAAATACCTAAATAACTAATGATGACCCATGAGCCTCAGCTGTACTTTGTGTTTACAGCTAATTATCGAATGTTACCATGCTAACACACTGAACTAAAATGGTGACAATGGTAAGCAATTAAACTGCTTAACATTAGCCCGTTAGCATTTAGCTCAAAACACCGCTGTGAGTCTTAATGTTTACACAACAACACTTGACTTATCAGCCTGTGGATATAGTGTTTAAACCCAAAGTGACTGTAAGACACTCATTTTTGTAACCTAGGCACACACAACATCAACTGTGGAGACTTTACAATATAATCCATCCTCTCATCTGCATCCATGCTTTCTGACCCAGCAAGGGCAGGAAAGATACTGTGTCTGGGTGGGTGTGTACTCAATATTAATCACATATGCAGTTATTAATCATGCCAACAAGTTCACATACTCAAATTCTTACCACAGAGTTTCTGGAATAAGAACTAAATATAACTTCATTTAATCTAATTAACATATATAACCTTTTGATGAAATTGTTCATGTGGAGTAACAAATATCAGGTGACATTGTTTTGTTTTCCCAAAATGACACATTTCAAATAGAAAAGTGATGTTCTGCCATCTGCTCACCACAGGAACATTTGCCTCTGGCTTTTTGAGCCCCAGACTGTGAGGACTTCACCTGCATGATTAGTAGTACAAGTGAAAGTGTGAGCTTGTCCTATATTTAAGTTAGTTTAACAGGTTTATTATTATAATAGTTGCTTGTTGCTAGTTCTCGAAAGAAATGACAGACCAGGTGTGATGAATTACATCTCTTTACTTCATGCAGCATGGAGAAAACACCTCAGCATGGTTGATCTCTACCTCACTTTCAGAATGCTTTGCCTCATACCACCAGGCAAACATAAGAATTGGTGACCTCCTGACAAATCAAGAGTTCATCATATGTTAGTGCATTAGGCCTTCCTCAGTACAATGGTCCTTTAATGTTACAGTGTAATTCTGAGTTGGCTGTCAGCAGATTTTCATCTGACTTCTTCACAATACAAAAGCACATTGGCATCACCAAATCAATACGTTAATTACTCAGTCTACAATGTTTATTTCCCACAATAGCTTTACAAATTCCCTCATAAACTACTTGATAGAGGTCAGTATGTTGACATGGCTGAAATTGATAGCTAAAGGCCTTGTCAGATTTTATATTATGAACACTAACCTGTAAACTTACACAATCAGAATCTTGATGTTCTTATCACATAAATGTTCAAATCAATGTACCCTTCTCTATACTTGACTGTTAGTGAATAAACATGCACTGAGAAACCGCAAAGGCTGAAATAGAAATTGAGGCATTACACATCTATCTCTCATAGACACACTAAGGTTGCCAATGCACAGTTTACAATTGGAGTCTAAGATTAAGCAAAACATCACTTAATCCAATTTGATTTCCAACCATTAAAGGATAGGTTCATACAATTTCAAGTCTGTCTTGTCAGGTGGCCATATGGACTTTGGAACAGTTTTTGCATGCTGTAATTATTCCTGCTTTGAGTTAAGACATTTCAAGTGGGTATCTTCCAAGATTATGACACAGATAGAGTAAATCTGTACCAAAACAACTATAACTTTAGAAGACATCCTCTTGATTAGATTAACTCAGACTGCTGAAACCTCATATTAACTTCAGATGGAATAAATCTAAATCAGAATGAGGACTGTGGATTTTGTCCCAGATTACTTACATTGGAAGCACATTATGAAAGGGTATTTTAATGGCCAGTATAAAGAAGAGGAGTGAATAAATCAACCTACAACTGTTCTAATGTTTTGAGACATTGTGAACCTAGCCTTTAAACCCATGGTTCTCAACTTCGGGACTGGGGACTCCCAGTTGTCCTTGAGGGGTTTCCACTGGGGTCCCCAGAAAAAGGGAAAATATTTGAATTTCATGATTATTTCACTGACACCAAAAAGAATTAGGACCACGGCTCTGGACAATGACAAATGCCTAAACCAAAGCTTGCGGGCTTCTCTGTCCTCACTGTCCTGTCTAAGCAACAGTGAGGAAAGATGGATTGCCTCACCACCACCTGTATTTCCCCAACCTTTGTGTGTCTCTCATCTATAGTTGATGGTATAATTATCATTAAACAATCTGTAAAGATATGCTCAAAATAAAACAATGTCTCAAAATAAAGCCTATTGTAAGACTTGGTGTGTCCTTGCTGTTAAGGGTGATAGAGGAGGGTTTGAGGGTTCAGTCTGTTCCCATTATGACATGATGACACTCAGAGTGTCCCTGTCATGATGTGTGTGAATGTATCTTAGTGTGGTGCCTTTGTGGATATATTTGGTGATGTTCCTGTCTGATACAAGTGAATTTAAAGTTTAAAAGCTAGACATAGTCTCACAAATCAGTTAAACGCCCAACAATGGAACAAGGTATGTAAATACAGTGCAGTCAAGTAGTATATGGTATATTTAAGATGCAGTGACAATGTTGCCAGGACACTCAAGTCATACGTTTTCACACTAATGACTGTAGGTGTGTGTGTGTGTGTGTGAGAGAGAGAGAGAGAGGGAGACAGATGATGACTCAACTACTTCATAATAGACCTGTTCTTTCACCTGATATGAAATGAACAAAAGGGATTCTTCCTTTTCCCAGAAGTTCTTGTAAAATCGGCAGCAGGGGACACTGAGAAAGAAAAAGATTCATTAAGAGATGAGGACAGAGATCTGAACAGGGAGCCAAAGGTAGAGAGCCTGAAATAGATAGGGAGCAAAGGCATGAGAAGAGAATCGTTTTGTTTATCACAGAGAGTATAAGTTATATTAGGTAAAGAGAATTGTTGAAAGCTCTTGTGGGAGTTCAACACAGTGGGTGAGATTTACTCATCAGTACCAAACTATGATCCCTCTCTTCTCTTTTTCTTCTCAGGACAAATTGATCCTGAAAAAACTACCTTGCTCAAAACACATCAACACAGTAAACTATCCATAAACCAATGTCTGAAACTTGTACTTTATAGTAATGCAATATGGTAATCATATGGTAAAAGGAAATAGGGTATGGCAAAATGTTAACGGAGAATTTTACAATTTCTAACATGCTAATGCCCAATTGTACAAATATTTAAACCCATCTCATTGTGCTTTAAGTATGACGCTCCAGATGTCCCTTTAGCATAGTTTCTGGACGTATCCTATACTGTAGTATAAAGTGAGAAAGTCTGCATATGGAGGTGGTGAGATGGGTGGATGGCTCAAACAAACACAGGACTTTGACCCAAGAAAAGTAAAGTTGCCTCAAGTACAGTGCATAAATTAAATTTTATTCATGTACTTAAGTTACATCAGGTCACCAGCAAGCCTTTTTTACTTTTTGAAAGTGTAACCGGATGTTGCATATTTATTATTGCTAACTTGGCCAGAAGTTGACCAGTCCTGTGCATCCAGAAATGATGCCAGAGGGGTACCGACAGCGTCATAATTTGAAGCGGATGGCCACGTGTTGGTACCTCAAATGTGCAGTATCCACACAATTGGGTGCCATGACAGAGTCTTGCTATCTTGTAACTTTTTTATTTTGTAATGATTGCTTGATTTGTTTTAAAACAAAGGTCGAAGGACAAATGTCACCTGGTACATGCAAGTATTAACTCAAATTCAAATAGCAGTAGCCTGACAGAGTTAATATCACGATCTAAACAACATTTAAAACTTACATTTCTCCTGTTTAATTAAAGGTAAAATTTTTGTACTGTTTAAGAATCACACAAATCTCTATTTGTAGCAATATTCCAACATCAACATTAATGCCCTTTAGTTCAGTTTGTATTTGTCTCATTTTACATATTATATAAACACCTATGACTTATCTGTTACTTTTAGACTCAGTACAGTGTAGGCAGTGATACTTTTTCTCCTCTCTCCTCTTTTCTATGACAAAACACTGAATCCAGTCCTCAAATAGTCAGTCCACCTCCATATCTCCCTCCTCCTCAGAAGGGGCAGTTCACGTTTTTCTGACTATCTGCTCCTCCATCTGGCTGGCATTCTTCTTCTTTGTCTTCATGTGTCAGCATCTCTTGTTCTTATTTTCACTTTCCCACCCTATTTCACTTTTCCTCTCTTCTGTCATATAAACTATCAACCAGTTTGTCTGTCTGTCTTATTGGTTACCCTCTTTGTACCTAGCCCTCATAAAATCTCTCTCTTTATATTTCATTTTGCCTCACAATCTCTCCTCTCCCCGTGCTGGGTCTTTCCTATTAACAATAGACAGTTTTTCAATATAAAAAGTGAAGCTTCCGTCCCCTTGTTAGTAAGACCTTGTCAAATGACCCTGTTCCCCCCCCCCAAAAAAAATAATTGATGCTGTTTGAAATACCAAAGACACACTGAGAAGCACATTTTACCTAACTCCTTTAATTGATTAATGTCAATTTTAACAAATGAATAATCAATTTCCATTATAAGGCACCAAAAAATGCATGTACTGTATTTCAAATAGAAATTATTAGCCAATCAATAACATCCCTGTCCTGATCCCAAGCTTCAAGAATGGGTTTTAGGTGGGTGTAGTTAATGAAAGACGACCCAGGAGACTCAAGATATCTCCTGAAATTAAATGGCTTTTTTTCCTGCTACAGCATCTGCTCTGTAAATCACTTGTTCTGTGTTTCGCCTTTGAGGAAAGAAGAAAGGGAAATTTATATTTTATACTTTTTTGGTTTCATGATGGCACCCTCTAGTTTTGCAGTAATTCGACAAAAAGGTAGGCTTATCCGTCTGCATAGATGGAGACATCATTTCAATACAGCCAATTAAATCTTAACCTGACTGCGCCATATGGTTGCCTTTGATGATAGAGACAGACAGGGGACAGAGAGAGGGGATGACACGCAGTAAAGGGCTGCAGGTCGGATTCGAATCCTGGGCTGCTGCAGCAAGGACTCAGCCTCGCTACATGGGTCGCCAGCGCTACCCACTGAGCTAACCGGGCACCAGCATATGGGGCAGGTTAAACAGTTTAAACTCTTAACGAAGCCAGTCAGGAAAAGAGTGAAAATATCTTTTATGTTGTCAAACACACCGTGTTAAACCACGCCCATAACGCATGCTGTAGCTTCCATTAGTTCCTCAAAGTCCGCTGACTGGTTTGTAGCCACTGTGTTCAGACACAAGCGTATAGCTTACAGCCTGTTAAAATGGACTCTCGCATGATCTCGTGATCTCACTCCAGCTGCTTCACAAGGTTAAACAAATCTTAAAGCAGTTACCCCAGCGCCAGTGAACAACCTACATTAGCTTTCCCGCTAAAGTCTTCTTCTTATGTAACTTACAAACATGATTACGTCTTGTCATGCAGTGCAGCTTGTTGAATAAGGGGCCAAACAAACAGTGAAGAAGTGCACTGCTATCAATTTGCTGGCTAGATAGCTAATTAGCTACTCAGCTGCAGCACATTAAACAGCAGGTAAACGTATGAATATCACTTCGGACCGGTTAGATGCTGGTGTAGTCCTTACTCTTTAATACCACTAACAACTGTCTGCTGTCTGCCCATGACATTTGGGCTACAGTGCAAGTTTGTTTACTTTGTCTCTTGTTCCTTAAGTTATAACACTGGCCCTCTGGCAGCCTGGCAGCTGTCAATTAAACACACTGATACACCCTTCCAGCTGGCTGAGATAAATTTCTGATATTTCCCCAAAGACCTTTTGTCTTCCTTTTAATGATTAAAAAAAAAACAATTTATTAAGAATAAATCTAAAAAACATGTTGACATTATTATTAAATTATGACTACAAAAAGGGAATGCTAAATGTGATTTCAGTTGGACTTTAAGTGTAATATTGCTCAACCTGATGAAAAACAGAGTTTACGGCCAGAGGTATTGGTGGAAGAAGCGTAGTGTTGTCATAACTGCAAAACCTGTGAATGGTTGGTTTTACAAAGCAGATGTAGACCTCTGTTCACCAGTATTTTAATGTATTTAACCAAACCTTTCCTGAACCTGGCACATCAACAAAAACCAATATAAATTATTTCTGTCAAAGTCATTTGTAACAGCAAAGGGAAACAACCCACTTAGTTATTTAGGTTGGAGAATATCTGTCTGTTTTAAAGTTATTCACAAAGAAATCAGTAGCACAAATACATGAATGGGAATTAAATCAAGCTCTAAACGTATATTCACTTGAATGTAATTTCTGGGAAACTTGAAAAAACTTGTATTCTGTGCTCAGCAGCCAAATAAGCTACAACAATCTACCCAGACAGTTGGTGCTCAGCAGGAGTCAGAAAAGAAGACAAGAAGAGAGGAGAGTCAAGCTGAGCTGAACCATTGCTAAAGTTTGCATGTAGTTTTCAGATTCATAACCAACCACAACGATATATATAGTAGAAAGACAGTCAGAACAATCGTAATTTTCAGGAACAACATTTTAATTTCTTTGCGTTTCTTCAAAAGTTTTGGTTCTCACTGTGGCAGGCATTTCCTGCTTTTCCACTGATTAACTGCATCGAAGAGAGAATTTAATTTTTTCTTTCTTCTTTTTGGGTCACAGTGGAGGTAGAACTTTAAGAAGGATTTCAAAAAGGCACATCTTTCCTCACAGTCACACTTTTCAAAATAAATAAACTCCAAATCATTAGTCGGCGAGAAAAAAATTACACATCAGCCCATGGCCTATATTTTAGCTTTCTGCTAGGGTGAAAAGATTCTGCAGCGAAAACAGAAGAGTTAATTTAGATACTCACAAACATCACTAAGAACAATTTATTCCTTCGTTAAAGATAAAACTGTTGTGTCAACTACGCAGGGTAAAGCGGTATTAGATGAATATTTAATGGTGAGAGACAGAGAGATGTGCATTATATTTTACTTACCTTTCAAGGAATTTGCTCCGTTTTTTTAGTCTCCTTAGTGACAATAAATTATGTGTAACTCAAGCATATTCAAATACATTTTTCATCGTGACAGGATCAGCTTTTTTGTCAAATGATGAAAGTGTTCCCTAAAAAGGATCCAGCAAAGAGGAAGAAAAAGTGAGCACTTTGTTCAGACAGACTGACAGTTTTGCTGCCTTTGCAGCAAATGTGAATCGCAGAAATTTTATGGTAGAGGTAAACTGTATCCTGTGGGAAGACATTTTCAAAAGAACATAGGTTTGAGTAATATGTATGTTCAGATGCTAAGGTTATACAAATCATACTTCAATTCAGAGATTAACTATATGACTGTCACTACATTTCCTTAGGGAGAAAAAACTGAATGGATTTGTGTTTTTATTTGTCTGGAAGGCTGCTGAAGGTTTTAATATTTCTAGACAAATTTTATGTAACATTGGTGGATTACAGTTGAAAATATGTCCTAACAAGCTTATCCCTTCTCAATGCCTCTCAAGCTGTCCCCTTCCTTAAAACTAAATGCTTCAGGGTATCTGGAGATTTTTTTTGACTTTTTTTTCCCACAAAATAATAGGGGTGTAATGTGTAGCCCTGGGAGATGGAAGCTTATTAGACCCCAATGAAAACATTTTCTTTCCAAAGCAAATGTAGGCAGACCCCCTTCAGCATTTGATCTGTTATCATGACACCACAAAGCAGGCAACGACAAATAATCAAGATTGTGCCATTGTAGCGTGACTCAAGTTTCCAATCCATGATATACATATGCTCAGTTTGTACAGGATGTACCATCGTTTCTGCTGAACAGGTACATACTGTACTTTAAGGAAGAAGGGGAGAAGGTCAAGAGGGAATCCAAGCAATACAGAGAGTAAAAAGAACCAGGAGGAAGATGAAAGGGGTAAAGGAAGGAAAGAAACAAGGGGATAGTGTGTACCCTTGTGGTCCATGTTGAGTTTCTTTATTTACATTTCAGACAGATCCCACATCAGTGTGACCAACCATCTCGCATTCTGTTTTTGAGGAGTATGCAGAGGTCTCACTGGGCTGAAACTTTCAACAGGGAAGTATAGCTACTCATTAATGAAACAGTTTACAGTGACAGAGCCAACTGATCCCCAAGCCAACTTTCTTTGTTTTTGCCATCTGTCGTCAGCACTCCCCGTCTCTTTAATCTCTTATTTAATTTATTATCCTTTGTCCTTCTCTTCTTCAAATCTATTTCTGCTCCTATCTTCATTTTCCTCCTACGTTTGCTTCATCAAGACCTGTTTTCAATGCGTCATATCCTCCTCCTCTTGGTCACCTTCTCTCCTACCCTCTTCCTCTCCCCCATACTGTTCTCTGCTTCTCTTTTACCTGCTGTTTGAGGGTTTGTCAAGTCATCCTCTATACCTTCCCCTCTTCATCCTCTTTGAACATCTTCATTGTGTTGCCTCACCCTCTCCACCTCCTCCTTCTGCTTTTGTTCTTCCTGCATCCCCTCCTCCTCACTCACTCACAGTGGTGTAATAGTACAATGTGTATACACTCTATAAGTTCATGAAGCAGTGACCTGAGCATGAACATCCCACAGATGATGTGTTCTATGTTTCAGTTTTTGGAGTGGGAAAGGGAAGGTTGGTATATGACATTTTGAGACAGTGTCTTTACCCAACAGCAAGTTTCCTAATTTTGCAGCTTTTTTACCACAAGGCAAAAAACTGTTCGCTTACCATCCATGTGTTAAGAGCATACATTTTTCTTTTTGTATAGAGAACCTGACTTGTGACAACTTGCCGGTTTGGTTCCCAAACTTGCAGGATCAAGGAAGATACCACAGACTAACCACAAACTCCTTTAGCTCAGTGGGCAGCTTCCTAAAGGGAATTTTGAGCTGTGTGGCCCAACTTTAACACATACGGGCTCAGAGCCTGGAGAAGCAACGTGTTATTTTGTGTATGTTAAGAAGTTGCAGATACAGATAATTCCACACTACACAATTTACAATGCTAACTTTCAGTGCCAATGCAGTGTGTGAAAGTAAGGACGTGGAGGTCGGGGTGGTGGCCAGGCGTGTTGTATGTCTGCTTTTCCAGCAAGAGACTGGAGTTAGCATTAGGTCACAGACCTGCCATTAACATTTGTCTTTTCATTAACCATAACCACGACCTTTCCCTAACCTTAAACAAGTGTTTTAGTTGCCTAAAGCTAAACATATTTTATTTTCTTTAGCCATGATCCTTCTCCAACTTTAACCAGACTGCTACTGTTGCCATGCAGACCCATAAGTGGGTTTTTTTAACATGTTTTTGTCCCTAGCTTTGACTTCTTTGTAAAGGTAGGATGACAAGCTGATGCAATACTTAGCAATGATACTGTATACTTAGACAGGTAATGTAATATTGATACCATCCATAGGTCACAGTGAGTGGCTTGGTCCTGATAAGTCTCAGATAAGGACAAGCTGTGCCATTTATAGCATGTTGTACTGCACCAGGACTTCTCTTGCACTGGGCAATCGAAGTTGGTGGGTGGAGTTGGAGTTGAGCAGCTTCACCAAGGTTATCCACCCAACCAAATAAAAACAACTTCAAGCTACATACAAAATGCACTCTTTCTATAAATGATCACCTAAGCTTTTAAGGTAAATCGCTAATATCATTTAGAGTTTTATTCTGGATTACTGGTTTGAATTTGCCTCGATAGCTATGTTTCAGACCAGTGAATAACATAGCTAGTTACCTGTTGGTCTGGATTTGGTACTGAATCAGATGCAAGGGAGGTTTCAGAGAGCCATCAGTGTGGGAAATGCCAATTCAAGGTCTGTGAAATGGCTGTTCACACAATCTCATTTGGATCCTGCTCTCCCTGTGAGAAACAAGTTGGTGTGTTTGTGTGTGTTTATGTGATTTTAGAAGACATTGACTTACATTAATTCCCTGGGAGTCACATCATCACACTGCCTTCTTCCTCATCATTCCTCTGCTCTCCTCCTCCTCCTCCTGCTGCTGTGACTTCTCCTCCTCTAACCCCCCTCCCCCAGTCTTCTCTCTTTGCTCTGTGGTCAGGAAAGCTGAAGAAAACCATTGCAGTTGGGAACTGCTGCCAAATAAAAAAACTCAACTTGTTACTCTTAGAGTTTAAGCCCCTGCCAAATAAAAGCCCCTGCTCACAGGCCTGTAGGCAGTAAAATGTGGTAACAGAAACCTCAGCTTGTAAATCACGTCTTGATTGAAGGCTTGCTAAGAATGAGATGTGACGCACGCACATGGACACACTTGTCCGAACCTCTTTTCTCTGTCCATTCTTATTTTTTATTGTAACGTTTTAGATTTTCTCTCTCTTGGTATGTACCGTTTTCTTTCAAATCTCCTTTCTGCTACTGTCCACACTGCTCCTACAGTCACTGCTATGTGACTATAGTTTCTATGTTTCTTAAAGCTAGATCACACCAACAATTTGTTTTCCAGACCAGACCACCCTGACTATCAGGTCACTCCAGCATCAGGATGAAGTTTGATCAGATAATGTTATCAACTTAAACACTTCCAAAAGAGAGTTTGTTTCCTATCTACAAGAAAGTCCAAGGCATCTGTGAACAAGACTAAGTTCTGATAGTTTCAACAGCCGATGGGAAAATAATGAACCAGATAAAGAATACTTTATTGTTGATACTGCATTTGTTTTTTTTAGAGGAATACATTCCATATAGGATCCAAAAGCAAAATTTGCTTGTTTTGTCTATTGAATTTTATCTAAAAAAAAAAAACATACACTTAGAACCAACAAATCAGCAAACTACTGAGAATGGTTCTGATGATGACATTACCCACCGCCTTTCAAAATGCTCAGATGTAGATAACAGTGAAGCATTTCAGATACAATATCAAGCATCATTCTGCAAATGCGGGACTTATCATTTTCCCCAACTTTTATCCAGAACTTGTTTTTGCTACATCGTTTTGTAATTATTCTAGAACAACCATAGTTCATTTCAAGTTTAAAGACTAAAAGTAAAGATTAGTGACAATCCCATGGCAAAGCAATGTCATGTTCATCCAATCAGGTGCAGGAAAGGTTTGTATTACGTCCCAGCAAAGGAGAGCACATGTCAATCATTTATTCTACAGTCTGTTTGAAATTAGACCTGTCTCTATAGAATGCCTGTTGAGCCTTGCCAGACCACAATGAGCATTTGTGGGCAGGCTTTGTAAAGGCTAAAAAAGATGAAGATGTGTGCCCCAGGATGTTAAAGTACATATGACGTAATAGAGTACAGTGTAGGTCTGAGAGTCTGGCTCAAGCCCGACGTGGCCCAATTAATTTTGGCAGCTAACAACATAATATAGCCGAACTGGCTCAAAAACCAATGGCAATCATTTTACATTAGAAAACAGCAGCACAGACTTAATTACACAAGCTGATTTTCAGGCATCAACATGCCTGTTTCAGAGCTCAAATGAAGGCTGCGCTCTTTATTGATCATTCTATAGTGCTCCTGCTACCTTTTCAACGTATTATACTTGTTATTTTTATCAGAAAGTCTTGTGTGGTAGCATGTCTCAGGTTTAAAGCTGCAGCTGATAACTTTTTTAAAAGACTTACCTTGGCGCCTGGTTAGCTCAGTCGGTAGAGCTGGCAAACCAAGGACGGAGTTGCTGCAGTGGCCCGGGTTCAAATCCGACCTGCGGCCCTTTGCTGCACGTCATCCCTTCTCTCTCTGCCCCCCTTT
>NW_023339774.1:7166472-7167890 GCF_004916995.1 Morone saxatilis | reverse complement strand
CTTTCCTGTCAATCTTCGGCTGTTCTACCAATAAAGGCATAAAGGCCAAAAAAAAATAATAATAATAAAATAAAAATAAATAAAAAAAGACTTACCTTGTCTTGACAGTAGTACATGAGATCTGTGACACAAATTTGGTTCCTCTAGCTCCTCCCAGTATTCTCAATTCCAGTCCACCACATCTGGACAAAAAGAATCATTCAGAGTTGAGAAAGATTATATGTCATGAAACACATTTGAATCTATTCTAAACATCATGGCTACATGTTCAAGTTCCTCCACCTGGGCATATTTTAAAGTTAGAAATATAGACCTAAAATATAATACATTTGTAACTGTCGTGTCTTATCTTGGCCTTGTTGGCCAATGTTTGCACCTATCTAATAACACCTTGAATATTTACTTTAAATCAAAAATCCTGGATAACATTTGATTAGTTAATATATCGCTCAGAGACTCAACGGTGTTGACAGAATATTTTGAAGGGGGAGAAGTTGTGAGAAACCGGTCCATGAAAAGACGGTCACTGTTTCTAATCCCTCGGTTGACTGAGGGAATCTGGGAATAAGGGGAGAGAAAGAGCTACCTTCCTTCATATTACCAGTGAGCTGCTCTTGAGGGAAGTGCTTAATCCCTAAGTGCTCTGAGTGGAACCATTCAGAGCCAACAGTATAATACTGTGGTGGTGCTCGGTAGCTCCCAGGTGTGAAAAGTGTGTAACTGAGTGATTGAAGGAGTTGCTGAAAAGAAGCATATGAACTCAGCTCATCTTCTCCAGGTGAAAAAAATAGAAATAGACATACACACATGCGTCCCAGTCTTCTTTCACTTGCAGGTGTCAAGAGTCTCTTCTCCACTGAGGCCTTCTCTCTTCTCACTTTTTTTCCCTTTGTTCAGTCCTACTACAACAACTTCTCCAGCATTTCCCAGGGATGGACTGTTTCAACTCATATCATATACTATCTCTTTCTTCCTCGACAATGATGCCAATATATCTGGACTAGAAGGGAGGTTTGTTTCAGCGAACCAAATGCTCCTAATTTCTCCCCAAGTCGCATCAACAAATGAGAAAGCTGCATTACACCAAATGATGAGCTGTGCAGGCAGAGGTGGCAGAAGCAAAAACAAATCTGTTTATGCTGAAAAATGTGAAACATCTCCACAAATGCATACAACAATCTATCAAGGACATGAAAACTACCATAAAATGCCTGCAGCCTAGCCACACAAACATACTTACTGTGGCACAACCATATTCAGGTAGTGTATGTGTGTGTGGCGTATTACTTTTAATGCGAACCAGAGCAGAATCTGCAATACACTTTCGCTAACTTTAACCAAGTGTTTAGTTACTAACTAACTCTAACTACTACCTTAATTATAATATATTTGCCATAACCAAAGTGTTCAACCATGCA
>NW_023339774.1:7146833-7166457 GCF_004916995.1 Morone saxatilis | reverse complement strand
TTAAAAAAAAATTTGGCATTGGACATAAAATATCATCATTAAACAGAATCTAGGGTTGTCGAGTTTTCCATTAACAATTTCTTGTCTGGTGATGGTGTAACTGCTTATGCCTCCTCTTCCAAGGCATTTTACCCATGAACTGTCTGAGAAGGACACATTTCATTAGTTCCAGTAAGAGTAATTCCTGTAACTGGCAGTTAGACGGTAGTCTGTGCAGATAGTTTACTCTTTGGATGAGTTGCTATCAACAGGCTCTATAAACAACCTTGTTAGGTGGGAATACACAGCCTGGATGCAAGTCCTGTCTGAGAATGTGACAATGAGATACAAAATTATTATGAAGGTCACCAGTTTGTAATGAGTTTTCCTTTGTTGATATCAAGACCAAATCCCTCTTCACCTGAGCTTTGGAGAGCAGTTCTGAACTGGGGTATTTTAATTACTCAAATTCACAAGTATTCTTTTGATTTGAGAATTCTTTGAAAAACTTTTGCTTGAATTTGAATAAAGGCACTCACAAATAGTGAGTCCAGCAATTGATTAAACTTGCGGTAATTATTGCGATGGCATGATTGAAAATTCCTGGAGGGCTTCTCTTATTTTACAATAACCAAAAACCCTTTTTCATTATACACTCAAACACATACACAGGCAAACACACACACGCACATTCCTTTCATCACTCTTCTGCTCTTCTCACCCCAACCAAAGCTCTCTGCTTTTACATCCTGGTTGCTGTAACCAAAATATTGACGTTCATTAGTTAGATGCATGTCAAAGGAAGCCAAAGGATTAGATTCAGATGGCGGATGGGAAGCCAGAGGGCTGCTAATGAAATCTGGACCACAGAACTGAGGCTGAGGGATCTTAGGGAGGAGAGTGTGGTGAGACACACAAAGCTCTTGCAGGGCGATTCACACAAACACACACACACATACATGAAAGAATCAACGAACACACAGTCATATATCCACACAAAAGGATTGGTATATGCACATTGGCTCACACATGCATGCACACTTTATGACAGTTTCCCGGAGACATGCAGGGACAAATGTGTTAACACACACACAAACACACACACACACACTCACTCATTCACACAGGCAGAGTGAGGCAGAAGACCGCAAGGCTCTGTGTTGAGGTTAGGCTTCGTTTCATCTTTGGCTGAGGCCTAAATCTCCTCAGACAGGGGCCTCGCTTTGACACATTCCCCCAGCAGCCAAGCTCTCACCCTGGCATGTGTGAAGCTCTGAAGTTGTGGTTGACTCTGGGCTTTTTCTGCATTTTACTATTTTTTCCATCCTTTTTTTATCCTCTTTCTCTAATAAAAGACTTCTTTTTTTTCTTTAAGCGTTTCATCTGCATGTCTCTGGTGTATCTCATTGTGTGTCTTTATGTGTGTTCGCAAGGGGCTGTATGTACTGCATGCGTGCTTCTGAACGTGTGTGTGCGCGCATGCATCTCTTTATGTATGTCTAACATTTCTCTCCCTCATTGTTCTTCTGTGTTCTCTTAGTCTCTTATTCGTCCTTTAACACACAACAGGATATTGAACTGTGGTGCTGGCTTAGAGAGCAGGCAAACTGATATTCATCTGGGATAAATATAGAAAACAGACACTTTCTTAGGCCCCAAACTATGAAAGTTTATAAGAACAAGAGGGCTTTGAAGCAGATGGGCTTTGATTTTGACGACTGATAGCACTGTGCTGTTTTGTTCATAGCTTAATAATATGGGTTCCTTTTTTTTTGCATTTTGGAGATAATAAGTATTTCACTAACAAAGCCACTCCATTTGTTCGGTATAAAAAGTACTTCATTTGGATTGGAGATAGGATTCTGGCAGAATAGGATGAGGGTCGGATGGATGATGAGGGTCATGTAAAGGAGGATGATAGAGGGTCGAGATAAAGAGGGTCGAGGAGAGCGATGAATGGGGGCCAATTAGAGTCATGATGCGGAACCTGGGAATCAAGATTGTGGGTGGGGACATGTCTCGATGCGCTAATGGCTTGACTGTCCCCCTGTAGGTTGCAGACCCATGTGAGCATGCAAACTCCACACGAAAGGGACCTGGGATTCAAACCCTAATCTTCTTGCGTCTTCCTGCTGACCACTGAGCCACCACTCTAAAGGGAGAGAGAAGAGAAAAGGGATTTGAAAGAGGGTTGTGAGAACGTAGACAAAGTTAGACACACTTATATAGGTGTGCAAAGGTGATTGAATTAACAAGGCTCAGGTCATAGGATTAATGAGGCATGGTCTTGTTCCTGAATCTGAAACAGAAAACTAATTTGTCCATATAATTTGTACTCTAAAATGATTAATTCAAAGTACAAAGTACAGTAAGAAACCATAACGTTCACAATTGTATAAAAAATATAGATGGATAGCTCAAAATCTGGTCAAATAAATCCCAAACTATCTGCCAAATACTACCCGAGGTAAGAAACTGCATTTGTAATTTGAGTGAAAAGAAAACCTTTAATGTGAGAGCATTGAAGCAGAAAGCATTAATTCCAAAATCAATATGTAGTCTTTTCTACATAAAGTCTGTATATAACTGTATGTACTGTATGTAAGCAGTTTCCATACTTCAACAAAACACCAGCTTCATGCAGTGTGCTAAGCATTAAAAAGATAGCTTATAATAAAATGCAAGTATTCACTGTTTCTTCATCAGATTATTTATCAATGCCAGATAATGAGATGAAAATGAATTTTGCAGTGATTGCTTTGCTATCTAAAATATGCTAATGCAATCATCCTTATCCAATTACTTCATTTGTAAAATCAATGTACCCTTATTTATCCAACATTATGCCACTAATGGCTATTGCATATGCATTGAGCATTTTATATTCCGACATGATTCCTTTAGCTATTGTACACAGTATTTTACTGTATGTCCTCCTACTGCGACTCGGAGTGTTGACACTGTGGTAGGCCAATATTTACCAAGCCCTCTTCCCTTCTGTGTGTCTGGATATGTTTTTCCAATTCTAATTGGAATTTTAATTGCAATGAGGATTAAGGCTGAGTGTTATGGATAATTGAGGCTGACAAACAGAGCACACGGCAGGCGACACACACTGGACTAATCTTGTTCCCTATTTTGCTTCAACTTCAATGGGTCTCTCTTTTATGGGGACACATTCAGTATTTAGGGCTAATAAGAGGTTTTAATCTTTAGTGGTTTTGTGGCGGTTAGGATGGAGATTGTGGAGAGGCTCCTCGTTAGATTGCTGGTTCAAAATAGGACTTTACTTTGAGTTCCCTTCCGAAAAACAGGAATAATTAGAGGTGCCGAGGACACTGTGGAGAAATGGAATAACAAATCGATGAAACAGAGTCACAAGTTCAATGTTAAAGATGGTTTAATTTACAGCACTCACACAGGCTTTCTGCAAATCTAGAGTTTGTTGAGGAGAAAGAGATTAAATGTTACCCTTCATTTGGCATGGCACACTAAAACCAAATGCCTTTCTTTCTATCCCTACTTATCTTAGTGTAGAATGTGTTCCTATTGCTGTGTTTTGTAACACTGGCATCATCAAGTGATTATATAGTTTAACCAATTGAGTTTAAAGGAATACTCAGCCAGTATGACACATGAGATTCACTCACACTGTTTATTTGCTGGCAGACAATTCTAAAGCATTTCCTCTTTTGGTTGTGAGGTTTATTTTTTGTCTGTAATTGCACATTTAGGGGAAGATGTAAAAACACTTGTTCACAATACTGTATACAAGCTGCCAAACTATAAATATGCAGCAATGGACTTTTTTTGTGACTGATACATTTTATTCAATTTACTTCTATGGTATGTTTCATTTTTTTCATTGGTATTGCAGAGAGGTGAGAGAAAAACTCACTGTGCCGTCTGTTGATTTAAACCTTCCATGAGGTAATGAAAAGTATATTTACTTGCAATACAGTATGTAATGGAGCTTAGCGTGAGTTTAGGCAGCACCTTCATTCCAGCGCATTTGTCCCTCCACCTTCCTCCTTACGTCTTCAGCTCTTGGTATTGTTGACTTTACAAAGATCTAATGGCCATATATGTGCTTGAGGGGGAATAGTTCTCCCCACAGAATAATTGTTGCTGCTCACATTCTTTGAGAACTGCCTTCCAGCAAATCTAAATGTATAAACACTAGATCACTACCATAAAAGCTGTATTTATCCTGTAATGTTCACTGCATTAAGTGTTTCAGTGTTTTAAAGCTCAAATGGGAAGACATCACAGAGCCACAGTTAAGTCTAAATGCTGCCAACCCACATGTTTTGGCACTCACTGGATAGCTGAAATATCCATGAAATAATCTGCTGTAAGACATCTATTTGAAACCCAGAATAAGCATATCACATAAACAAACAAAAAGAAAACATCCTGCAGCCCATAGGCATCCAATTTAGTCACGAATGGTTTCACATCATCTGTTCTTTCTGAGCGTGTCATGCTGCTGGACAGGTAGTCAAAGAAGATCATGATTGAGCTGTTGATTTTGGTTCAATAAAGATACTTTCTGTGTAATAAACATGACAGCGAAGAACAAACAGAGCAGCCAACAATGCAGTTAAAACAATTTAACTACATTATCTTCATGAACTTATCTTATAATAAAAGTGTATTTGATGGCTATTCAGAAAGGTCACTGAAGCCTCAAAAGCCGATTTTAAAAATGCGACAATAAAGTCTCATGGCCACACTGTGACATGACTAATCTGTATTTTAAAGCTTGATATATATACTGCTAGCCAGATGACTCACTTGACGTCATTCTATTAGTTAATAATGGCATTGCCTCCACTGCAGCTGTGATATGTCTCTCAGGTTTTATAACCGCAGATCTCTGAAGAAAAACTGACTGGGCACCTGTTTCTGCCTTCTTTTTGAGTGACATTAATCATCTTCGTCATCAAAAGGATTAGTGTAGACAAAACGTTCTGTCATGAATATCAGTCAGTTTGAGGTACAATTAACCACAACTTCAGCATTTCTGTCACTCAAATCAGGTTTGCAAATGACGTCTGCACTAAAGTCAAAGCTATCTGCCCTGTTAATGCATTCCTAATTTAAAATACAAACAGTAGGGTGCCTGATATGCTGCCAAAGTGCACAGCAATGTCATATGATGTGGGGTTTTTTTTCATGTCTTACATGAGGATTTCACCTTACCGATAAGCCTATGACCATGCTGAATTGCTGGCAGACTTTAAACACTCCGATGTGATGTATTCGACTGGTGCTGTCAGAGGAGAGACAACTTGATTGCATGTAAATCCTCTTGGTAATGGACTTGACTGATGACATGTGGGTTGGAATAAAATCATGTTGGATGCCATGATGGCTTAAAAAAATGCACAGAATGAAAGCAATCAAAAACTATCCTTAATCCTGTTAGTATTTAACAGATGGGTGATTAGACTGGCGTAAAATTAAGAACATCACTGCATGTGGCCATCAGAAGATACAGCAAAATGACAAGCCTCCTTGGGAAATGAATAGGCAGAAAGCCCACAACTGTTACATCACCATATGATCACCAAATATATATATATATATATGATTAAAAGAAGGCTGCCTTATAAAGTCACCCTTTATTCAATGTAAGTCATCATCTGCTCATCTTCAAAGTTCCAGTTAGGTCCTTCACCTTCATTTTCCATTCGTGAAAATTATTTAGGTGTGTGGTCTTGGTCTTAACTTTTCAAGTTGCAAAGCGTTTTACAGAACAAGATGAAATAGTATATACAGTCAAGTTAAAATGATAAAAACATAAATAAATATAAACCATAATAAAACAGTGTACAATACAAATACATAAACTAAGTTCCTCAGGTCCATAGTGCAAGGCTCTAACAGAAAACTCAGAGTTTCAGTTCAAAGGGTTCTACCTGGAGAGTGCAGGCAACAGCTAGGCTCATAAGGCACAAGTAAATCTATAATGTAGGTAGGAGCAAAGCCATGTAGGGCTTTAAAAGTAATAAACAAGAGTTTTATATCATTTATACTAAACAGGTAGCCAGTGTAACATTGCAAGGATTTGGATATGGTCTTGTCTCTTCAAGTTTTTCAGAAGTCTGGCAGCCAAATTCCGACTGAGCTAAAGACAGGGTGGGTGATTAATTAAGGACAGAAAATGAAAAGGGTGCACACAATCACATGATGGGGATTCACCTTACATGTGGACACACAAATAAGATGGTCCTGATAAGGTTAACCATGTAT
This sequence comes from Morone saxatilis, assembly GCF_004916995.1. Classification (NCBI taxonomy): domain Eukaryota; kingdom Metazoa; phylum Chordata; class Actinopteri; family Moronidae; genus Morone; species Morone saxatilis. Next base: position 7,160,220 of record NW_023339774.1, on the reverse strand, counting down.
TTAAGACCTTAAGACCTCAGGTTTAGCTCAAGGTTAGGATTAGGATTAGGGTTGGGGTTAGACATATACTCTTGATGGTCAAGATATGCTTAGTGACAAGGGAATGCATTAATGGAGTTCCTTGGAAATATTAGATAAACTAACGTGTGTGAATGCTCACATGTGCACAGGTACATTTTTTAATAAACATCGTTACACATGCTTTTCAGTGTGTGAACATGTGTGTCTTCATGTGTATGTCTGTCTATCAGGGTAAACATCTGTTCAATACTAGCTTTGCAATAAAAAGCACCTTTCTGAATGTTCAGGTTTTATACAGATTGTGTCAGCAAGGTGTTGATTTAGCTCTAGGTTAAGTTTGTGGTACTGACATATTGGATTGTAAGCAAGAAGGTAAGTAAAGTTTATTTGTATAGCACTTTTCTATGTCACATAGAGTGCTTCACAACAAAAGAACCCAAGGAAAAGATATAAAACACAGTACAGGGGTTGAAAAAAACAAAAAAAAACTAACAAAGCCAAGTCTAAAGAGACTGGTCTTGAGCTGCGTTTTAAGGGTGTCCACAGTGTCCATGGTTCTGGAATCCAAGAGGGACGAGATCCAAAGCAGATCCTCAAAGTAACAGTCTCCTTTAGACTTAAGCCTAAAGCGAGGTACACCCAATCAGTCCGAATGAGAAGACCTCAGTGATGATGTACAGCTCAAGGAAGCTCACCACTGCGGATAGCTGCCTGACCATACAGATCTGTAAGAGTGATCACAGGAATCTTGAAGTGTCCTCTTTTGATGGGATGATGAGACATTTTGATTGTGAGGTACTCCTGTTATTTTTTCACTTTGTGGACCTGCCAGCCCAGTGGTTTTTCTAATTTTCTCCTTGTAGCTATAATGAGCCCTGAGCCTGTCAGATATCTACAATTAAAACATGGGAACACATAAAAACATTACGAAGGCCAGATTAGTCTCTGACGGCTTTAACATTTTATGTTTTGACAGTATTCAGATACGACATGAAATGTTTCTGAGAAAATCATCCTGCTGCTTTTGTCAGCGGGGAGCAACAGGGAGACCAGAGCAAGAGGAACAGAAAATGAGAGAGTCAAAGAAAAAAGGAGGAAAATAATGATGAGGAGGGAGTGCAGAGCAATAAACAGGGCGGGTGAGAGGAAGGGAGGAAGAGAATAAAAAGAAAGGGAGATGGGGAAATGTTGAGATTGTAAAAAGGGAAGGGAGAGAGCAAGTGGACCAGACAAAAAGAGAGACACAGACTAAAAGTATTAGTTCTCACTAAGTGAGTAATAGTCAGGAGACACATTCAATATATTTTCAGGGCATTCAATATATTTATTAGCTGAGGGAAATGTCAAGTGTGCCACATTGTGAGAATAACATTTTTTGGTTATGTAAAATGAAAAATAATGTTTTATTACAACTTCTGAATGACAAATGTAACCGGGAACAGTTTCACTCGGATGACAGAGCGAGGAACATAAAGCCTTCAGGTTCTCTAAAACAAAAATAAAGAGATTTGAACACAAAAACATGCGCTGGTTGATGGTTTCCAAAAGTGGCAATGGTTCAGTTGTGCCATAGTTTGGACAACAAAGAAATCAGTTTTCCTTCCTGATCAGTAAGTCACTTAAAAAACAATAATGAGATGTGTGTGACCATTGGTTAAGATTGCAAGAGGATTACCCCATCACAAATAACAAAGTGCAGCTACACCGAGAGGCAGGAAACAACACCTCCTACAGTGCAACACGATGTTATTTTTAAACATCATCACATAATCCTGTGGTTGTTTGTTGTTGTTGTTGTTAAGTAGAGGTAAACAATTATGTATGATTTTTAAAAATTGTATCAACTACCCATTACATATTACTAATTTAATAACATTACTCAATTACAGATTGCTCAATAGCCAAAGTAAATAGTTACATTACTTTCCATTAGTCCATCAAAGATTCATTCATCAACAATTTAAAGCTTCCACATTAAAGGTGCAACACATACATTTTGCCTATGAAAACCAGTTTACTCTTCAGCAGTACTACAGGAGTACTACAGTACTGCCTGTGAAAACAGTTATAGTATAAGTACAGACAGTATAATGTCTTTTGTGGAATCGTTTTTAAAAATGTGATAAAATAAAGTTAGAGTTAGGTTGGGTTTTTAGCTTTAAACTCGACATTAATTGACTGACTTACTGATTAAGTGATTATGATGTGTTTCATTTTAAATCTTTTAAGGTCCAGTGTGTATCATTTAGGAGGCTCCATTGGCAGAAATGGAATATAACATTCATAGGTATGTTTTCATTTTATCCTGTAAACCCAGACAATGCAGGTCGCTATCCATGGAGTCCGCCATGTTAAACCACCATGTTTCTACAGTGGCCCAAAACGGACAAACTAAATACCGGCTCTAGATAGGGGTGTTTTTTGCATATTTCACGGCCACCATAGTTTCACCCCTTTGTGCTTGGAAAGAGAGGGTGAAATGAGTGAGTTGCAATCTGCAGCTACACCTCTAGATGCCCCTAAATCCTCCACGGCGGACCTTTAAATCCTTTTCCTAACAGGATAATGAACAAAACTTTGACTCACAAAGATCCAAGCATTTAAATCAACACTTTTGTTTTCTGGAAAAGAAAAAAATCATATCATCCCTTACCCTGCATCGCCTCTGTGGGTTAACTTGCAAGTCGATAGGAAGATGCAGACAGACGTTTGACATAATGACACCAGCACAGCCTGTGGCGATATCACTGCTAAAGAGTTCCAATTTTAGGAAGGCAAACAATCCAACAGGCAAACATACCCTGCATGGCGAACAATGACATTTTGTGTTCGTCTTATCAGAGCAAATAAATATTGGCTTAGCGCTGATGGAGGCTTTTGGGCCGGATGCTGTTTGTGATTCCGGGAATCAAGTGCCGAAGGGCCCAAAGGCGTGTTGTTGCTTTCCATCCGCAGTCTCCCAATGAGGAGGGAATCTATCTCCCTGACCTCAGCTAACACCACCAGACATGCTGATAAACACTGAATATTTATCATATACTCTCTCTCGCTCTGTCTATCTCTCTCTCTCACACACATACACACACCTCTCACACTAATCTCTCCCAAGAAAATCTAAACACACGTCCTTGCACACGCTCTTTGTCTCGCACACATATTGTCAAAGAAAGACACATAAACAGTTTTGCCCGTGTACACATATGCTTCTCTCCATAACACAAACACATGCGCTCGCACACACACATACACACTCACAAAAGATGATGCAAGTGTGTTGAAACCTTCAAGGACTGCAACAGAAGATGGACATTAGTTTTGTTTTTTTGTGGTGAAACTTTCAAGAACAATATGTTCCGAGAGTTCCTCTGTTGTATACTAATGAAACCACCCAGACCTTTTTGATGATTCCAGCTTATGCTTGACTCATCAACATCCACTCAAAACATCTCCTAAAGGTCATTTACATTGAGTCTTGTTCTATTACTTCTACCCTTTCAGTCATTTAACACATGCTGTTTTTTTGCTGAGAAGCAGCGGCTCAAATTTTTGACTAGTTTGCGTACAGTTCAAAGCTTCAATTGTTCAGAATGCTTTCATATAATTGAAGACATTGCTATAGAAAACCAAATGTTAATTGTTTGGACTTATTCAATAATTTGAATTATGCACTTCATTTAAAGCAGTTATAATCAATATCTTTATACCGATGCATCAAATGACAGCGTGACAATGTCAGACTCTCTTTAAGGGAATTATTACCTAAATCTGCTTCCCTCTACTTTATGGAGCTTTATATCAAGTTTCAGCTCATTGTTTAGTTGTTCAGCTGCAACTTGACAGTTTTTTTTTTTCACTCTCACTGCTCTCATTATGTTGTTTCAGCTGCAGTAGCCAGTGAATCTCTCTACAAACCCACTGTACGCTACCTGCTCAGCACCAAACTGCACAATTCCCTCAGGAGTTGGTAGACACTAAAACAGAGCTAAAACAGAAGGAATATTGCCTGGACAGAAAACAAATAACTACAAAGAAATGCATTCTGGGCTACTGTAGAAACATGGAGGTTCAAGATGGCGGACTCTGTAGAAAAGGACCTAATCCCTTTGTAGATAAAAACTGCTCATTCTAAGATAACTAACTAAAAAATTTTTCTTATTTTCAGGTCATTATACACTAATGAAAACATACCTATTAATATTGTATTTAATTTCCAATATATCCTCCTAAATGTTACACACTGGACCTTTAAAAGGTTTTACATCATTATACATCAATATTATGTTCACAATTTGTTTCTGCTGCCCCCAAGTGGCCAAAATAAATCTGTCAACGCAAGAATAAAGTCTGGTTTCTACTACACATAAAGAAATACTTGTGTAAAAATATATAGTAAGACAATTAAATTGCAATACAGATATATGAATATTCAAATAAGTGAGATGAAAAATGAATTGTGATATTAATTTAAAGCACATTTAATCTACTTTTGACTTTGCTTGTTCTACGTCACTCCCGTTGGTAACCGTTGTTACTATGTTTATACTTATATCCCCTTATTATGTTTTTATTGTGAACCTGATATCGTATAAAATCATAAGTTGAGTGTATTGGTACATTCCTATTCTTAACATCAGTATTTGCAGTATTCAGTATTTATAAATTGGAAATATAATGCACAGTCTTCAAACTGATTGAATTACATTGTTGTTGTTGTTTATTGTTAGGACGCTATAATGAAAGAAAAGTAATAGCATTGTCCGTGTGCTGTAGGTTTATTGATAAAGGAAAACACTTTTGGTATCTTAGAGATGACATGCACTTACTTCATAAAGACACATATTGTACAATAATATACATAAGATCTTGTTTAAGCTTGGCTTTGAAACCACACCAATATTTTTTTGTAAATTCACAATTTTAGAAAGCAAAAAGCTTATTGACTGAGGTAATGCTTCTAACAAAAGTGCATTTGTTGTTGAGGAGGCAGTGCAGAGAAAGGTAGCTTTTCCTGTGGTTCATCCCAACTGGAGCCCATACTCTATGAATAGATTGGCCATTTCATTATTGTTAGATGGATTTTTTTGTCTCCTTCCTGAATTGTATATTTTAGTGGCTCATTTAGTCTATGGCATGCTGTAAAACAAGAATAATATCTATTAAACCAACCACCATGACATAAGATTATTATTTCCATCCATTGTAGGGTTACCCCCGACAAAGAATACCCTGGATTCTAGTCCATCTTCACCGCTTATACAAAGTGTGGTAAGAATAATGATTTCAGTCGCCATAATCAATACCATGTGTACACAGACTTTTCTGTGCAAGTCTGTAGTCGTACATTGTCCAGTGTTTCTCCCTACAGGCCAGGGTGATGGGTTAATTATGTGTTAGAGTGGCAGGACTTCCCCATTGTTGAGTTAAAAGAGCTGTGTCCCCAGGTCAATAGTGGTGTTCAGGCATTCAGCACTACCTTACTCTGCCTGCCAGTGGAAATTGGGGTTGATTATTGTGGTTCTTCAAACTGCTGTATGCTTATAGGCAGGAACCTAGGAAGTGTCATACTAGGATAGAACATTGATGCCTCTGGAAATTAAGAGATTTTTTACAAACTGTGTAACATAGAGCCAGAGATTTCACTGTGCAAACAAGGTAAGGCGAGAAGTTAAGCCTGAGGAACCTCATTAACTAGCTCCACCTTTGATCGTAGATTAAGTGTTACAATGTGTTTTGATCTTGATAATGTCATATTTTGCAAGCTGAGATTCAGATACAGCTCATTCTTTCAGCATTACGAATATCATTACATCTTGTCAGATTATTTTTTTATGGAAATCTCTGTTTTGTGCAATTACTCTTAATAAGCCAATTTTTAGGCATCCATGTATTGTAACACATAATCCACAACGCTTTTATGAAGGTGATTATATTCAATGAGATACCAAGCCTGGGGCAGAGTTTGGCATCTGCAGAGAATTAAAACCTTACAGAGAATGACTGAATCAGTTTTGCTCAAACATTCATTTTAGTCTCTTATCTCCGGGTAGGATTAGTGCATGGCAGAGAATAAACTCATGACCTGTAATTCACATTATTCAATTTCAAACTCGAGATTTCTTCGGAATAGTCCCAGGGACTTTGTTCAGCACACTCTGTGAATGTGAATTATTCATTTACTTTTAGTGTAAACCTGTTAGGGTCACATATTGGGACTAAGGCCAAGATTAGCATTCAGATGAACTGCAGCTTTCGTCCACCACCCGCAGAAGGGACATGCACGCTTCATTGTAGCTAATATTGTTTCGAATTTATTAGTTTTTATCATTGCAAGACACTGTGGCAGGGATTGCAACTTGGCACTGCGTGGAAGGCAACTGCTATTTTGAAAACTCTGCCAGTGGTGTTTATCAGTGGGGAGCAGGCCTTTACTAATCCCTTGACCTGACCTGACAGTTTTCCTGTTATTATTTTTAAAGTGTTCTAGTAAGCAGAGGTTGCCATTAAAGAGGTGATACGCAAATTTCAAGAAACAGTTCAAAAGAAGTAGGCAAAATTCCATGAGTCATATAAAATCAGCCAACTAACAATTTTAGTAATATAATAATTAGTTGTGAAGAGGTGTGATCCTTAGTTTCCCTTTTTGCTCTTTAATACACCAACTCTGCAATCTATGTGTAGGTACAGTAAACGGGCCAAAAACTGTTTTAGGGCTGTTAAAATGGAATAAGCCTTACTGAGTGATGACTGGCGTGCTATCTAAGGATATCACAATCCTTGTTTAATATGTTGTTTGCATAGGATGAATTCTCTTTGCTTACATAATGTGAATAAATGTTTGTGCATTTTGTGCGGAGTAGGTATTGCAAAATCAGCTTAAGGAGATCAAAAGAGTCCACTTGATAAAATCACCTCTTAATATGGCAGCAGTGTGTCTTGGCAATTTCACAGCACACCCTCATACCTAAAAGATTTAATAGGTCGATTGCCAGTGGCTCCCAAAATGACATGTACCGCTCCATAAACGGAGTACAGTATATGACCTTTGAATAGTACCAGCAACAGGTATCAGCAATGGACCTTCAGCATTTTGCAATACTTTACGTTTCATTTTGTGTTATGTTCTGTCCTGCCTGAATGCTATATTCAATATTTAATGTTCATAGGTTGGGTATCAAGAATAAAAATACTGTTAATTGCAGTTCTACAGTGTACAGTGAAAATGTGGGTCTATCTTTGTGTAACGTGGCGTCACTATGTGCAAAACTCCATATGCCCTTGCAATGATGTCACAATTTCTCCATTCTTTATTCAGTTTGGCAGCAACTAATCTAAAACATTATACCAAAAAGAAAATATACTTTAGAACTGGCTTGAAAGTAGTATTTTGATTAGTCTTTTAAACCCAATTTGGGACTTTAAACTAGACTTCAAACAGCAGTTCAAGAGTCAGATGACCCTTTTATTGGGTCATTCAACCCAGTACAAGTCAGATCCTGATCCTCGCTGTAGGCAAGTGCATGCGGCTCAGACTTGACGCCCTCACTTTCCATCATGAAATTTTTGTCTCAAACTACTGCCTTTTTCTCCATCCAGTCTCTGGAGACATGTACTACTATTTTTTGTTCACAGAACATGTTATTTGCATTTTAAAAAGAGACAGGCACATGAGAGCAGGCTGTAATTATTATGGTGATAATGATGATGCACTAGAATCTGGTGAAGTGGTAAAAGAAACAGGTCATCAAAAGTCTAATTAATGTGGGAGCATGATGGGCACATCTTGCACCTCAATAAATCAAGACGCTGAGGAGCAAAATGTAATGCCTAAAATGCATGACTTATCTAGTCTTTAAGCAAATGATTTTTCACATTGTTTATATGAGCAAGGTAACTAACAGTTAACGTGCTTTACGATCCAACCAAATATGGCAGGCGGATGCCTGCTGGTATTAAGAGATGAGACTGTAGAGATCTAACTTGACTAAATGGACCCTGAGAATAGCAACTTTTATTTGATGCCCTCCACAAGTCCTTGAATTACAGCGATGAGTTGCGGATACTTTTGAAATCGAGTGAAGTTGTTTGTCTGTCAAGTGGGACCTATGATAATATGTTGATGTTTGCCTTAGAGAGCATTTGAAATCAGTCAATCCACTCCAGCTTGGCCTGGAGGCAGAGCTGTAGTTTCATGTCTGGGATCAAAGGAGGAAAACTCTCACCTTGGTGTACTGCTGCACTATATTTACTGTCACTCACTTCAATCTGACAGGATTCTGGTAGCTCTCCACAGCAACCATAAATTGTCATTTACAAAACTGTTGCCTCAAGCTCAGCAAATGTAGTAAAGTCTGCCTTAAATAAGATTATTTTTGTTTTCCTTTATCCACATTCTGCATATAGCAGCGGTAGTGATCATAATTGGCAATGACTGACAAGCCTATGTTAAGGAAGACTCAATTTCAACTGTGGTTGCCCATGCAGCTCATGGCCATACGGTTTAACAATAAATACTAAATACAATATAGTGTGTATGAGGGTAACACATTGTCCTAAGACGGAGTATTAAAGCCAGGCATTAGAAGAAAAATAAGAGAAGGAAGAGAATAAATCTGAATACAATTTTGAGAATAAAGTCAACTCCTTCATCTCTTGTAAAACTACCTGTGGGATTCCTGTGCCAAAAGACCAACATGTTTTTGACATGCTCATTTTCCGTGCCTCTATCAGTGCTCAGTCGCTCGGGCATCCTCCCAAGTGCAATAGATGTGATGAAATAGTCTGATATTACTTTTGAGTGGTTGTTTGTTCTGCACGCTTCCATCCACACAAATTAACCATCAATACAACCATTGATGGCAATGCTGTATGGCTTCAGCTTTTTATACAAATTCATATGCCCTAGCTAGTGGGGACCTTTGTCACAGTAATGCCTGCTTGAGCTCCACACATTTTGGATCAATCAACTTGATCAACTGTCTTATTGTGTCTTGTGATACAACATATCCGCTCTGTATTGCATGAAGGTATAACAACTGATATCCTTGCATCGGCAACATGCGCACCATATGCTGTACGTATGGCACCACCAAAACAGCTTATCATGAATTAATACATTAGATTAATGAATTAATAATGTATGGTCACACTTCTCTGTCCTCTCTTCTGCAGGCCAGAGGGCAGGGCTCAGTTCCACACACACACACACACACACACAGAGCTGACAGACAGACGGCACAGAGGCAGCTCAAGTACAAAGTAGAAAAAGCAGAGAAGAGATATTTGTCAGGAATATTTTTAGATTTGTTTCCAGTTTTATATTATTAAGCTTATATATTGATTTTGTAAACTATGGATATGGATATTTGTTTTGCTATTGTCAGAATGTAATGTGAAAAACTAGAACCTGTCTGGGTTTTTTTTCTTCTTTATATAGGCCTACATATAGCAATGACTGTTGTCTAACATTATGTTTTTTGTCAAATAACATCAACATTTCCTGGGGGAGGACCCCAAGGTTAAATCTTATCATTTCCAGTTTATTCTCAACATTTTGACTTTATTCTTATGATTTCTTTTTTCTACTTTATTCTAAAAAATCTTTTTTATTGATTTGTTTTTTCTTAGGCCAGTGTGTCTGGGACTAATACTGAAAGTTTTCTTTATTCTCGACATTTTGTTTTATACTAGAAATGCAAACAACAACAAAAACGTCACCCTAATACTCTTTAAAAATGCCCAAGCAGAACTTTAGACGGTTGAATTAGTTTGTCCATTTATTAAGTTAACGTTACAAACATGACAGGAAGTGGCTCGCACCCTTTGCCAGTAAACCAAGTTAGCTTGCAAACATTGAGAAGACAACCCTGTTTTCCCCTTCCTCACTGCTGTCTACCGGCTGGAGAACTATGCCGCAGCACCTGAGAAAACATTTCGGGACGTGAGAAGTACTGTACAACAAAAAGTGAGGAGCAGTAGCCAAACACAGAGACAACATCAGTCCGAGATAAGAGCGCTAACACTGCGGCTAACGCCTTAGCGGCTAACGTTGTTTCGCTAGGTGCAGCCCTTCACCTTCAGTCTGCTGTTACTGCTTCCCCTGCCCCGTAACTATATGTGCACCACCAAATGTTAGCCAGCCACCTCTTTTTTAAAGAACTGACTGGAACACTACATGAAGCCAGACACTGGTTAATTCATTTATTTTTTTAATGGAGTTAGTACAGCTGAACTTCGGGAGAGACTAACCGCCAACTTCACTTATTTAAATGGTGAGTAACCCTTTCCTCTTTGTCCTGTCACAAGTGGCAATATAGAGCTTTTGTTGTGCCTTAAATTAACATGCATATTGGTGGAACATCAACTGCGTGCGTTTTTTTTTTCTTGCCAAATACTATTAAAGGTGCTCTTACAGATGAAAGCATTTTTAAATAGAGAGAGGGAAGGAATAAGTCAAATCATACAGTATTTGGATTAAACCTCAGCTCTCCTGTCACCTCATGGCCTGAGACAGTAGTCATGGCAAAAGAGAAGGAAGTATTCAGCATGATCACACACTTTATGTAGAAGTCTGTGTGAGTTTTGCTCTATAGAACTACACTTCAATTCAAGATTTGTGCTCCTGCTTTCTGCACTGACAGTCTAGACTAGAATGACTTAAGATTCATATGTGGACTGGATCCAAACTAGTACTATTACGACCACTTCCCACTGCCTGTAAGCAGCACAGTGATCTGTGATATACTCCTCTGATTATTTCAATAATCTTTATTGTGTCAACACCATATAGTTAATAAAGGAATAATTTTTAAAGCCAAGTATACAACTGCATACAAATACATTCAGGTGCTATAATTAGTAGTAAAGAGCTATGATTTGAGGGACATTGTACATTCAATTAAAAGTTAATGGCAAAGCAGGCGTATTACTGTAATGGAGCGTTTCGTGAAGTGTGAAACACATTAAGAAATTCGGTCTGTGGAGATTGAAAAGCATTTCGGATGGAAACAGGTTAAGTTAAACATTACTTATACCTTAACAACAGGTGATCATCAACAAGTTTTATCTTTTTACAAGTGCTTCGTTGGGTTTTCATTTTTCTGTGATACATTTTCATGTTAGAGTAGGTTTAATGTTGTAACGGCGATCATTACATAATAGAATCAGGCTGTAATGAGTTGGCTGACTTACAGGTGTTCTCACTTATTCTGTCTGATTAGCTCAGGTTGTAGTTGGGAGGACCTTCGCTGGGAATCAAATCAGGTCACCGAGCTATATGAACCAATGAGAATGATGAAGGTGTAACTCTCAATCAAGCAAGAGTCTGTACAGCCCCAACAGTCCCAGCAAGAGGCTTAATTAGGCACAATAAGTGAAAACATCTGTGTGGGTGGACCATAGCAGAGTTTATGATCAACTTTTCTTTTTTCTGATGGCCAATATGGCCATTAATATTCCTGAATTCCAGCCATTTAGAACAACTGCCGGACATGTTTTAAATAGCCACATAATAGCCTACATTTCAGCAGCAATAAAACACAACCGCTGTGGCGTAAATATTTCACTTTGACGACGACCTAAACACTTAACTGTGAAACAGAGAGGGACGAAAGAGCATTATTATGAAGGAAACGGAGGACAGCGCGACTGTCTCTGACTGTGGCACCCTCGACTCCAGTGCTCCGATATTTAACTCCACTCCGCTGTGAACAGAGGGATACTGAGTAGCACTGCGTTTCACATGTTGCTAGGTCGAGTCTCTTTAGCCTGGCTGCTCTGGGATGCTTTCCCGTCTTAAAAAAACAAATACTGAAGTGACATGACATGGTGATGTTGGGGAACCTTCTGACAGGTACACGTAATACATCGTTCTCGAAACAGGGAGACATGAGTAACCCCCAGTGTCCGAACTATGGAAAATTACAGAAGTCAGTGTAAAAACTGTGATGGAGGGTTGCAACAGACAGTTCGGGGGGGAAAAAAAACTAAACTGTTCACCTTCTGTTCCAAAAAGTTTGGTAAAAATCTGCGTGATTGTCTGACTGCTCGTGTTTCTCGCCCCATCTGACTTCTTTTTAGTATTGTTGCTGCATTCCCAGATTTCAGCAATAAACTTGACATCACAGACAAGAATGATGGCCAAAACTACAAACATGAGACTTCAGGTTGTGAGAAACCAGAATTTCCCCTTTTCAATGTGCCTATGCGAGGTAGGCACACCAGCAAGTGGACCGCTTTAAAAAAAAAAGGAGAAAAAGGAAGAAGAAGGGTTACAGGGGATAAAAGCTGCAGTTAACCATGCGGCTCGCATAGCCAGCTCCGATTAAAACACTGAGACGACTAGCTTTGTATGGGCTCTGGCGCACACACACGCCTTAGGCCTGGATGTGTCGACATTAGCAGGTACTGTGTTAAACTGGTGTTGCGAATGGCGCTTGTAATCACAGAAAAGACTGCCCTCATGGGTATTATTGGGATAATAAATGGCTTTCAGTAGCCATGTATTTCAGTTCAAGGTTCTCAAGAGCAGCCGTATGGTGCGGAAGGTTCCCGAACGTTAAATGATAAATGTGTCAGGAGCTGATCAACAATCCATTGCACATGCAGTCTGAATGCTGTTCTGGCTGCATTTGTTAGAGAGAATAACGATGCATCTGTGGTGTTTTGTAGCCCTGGCGCTCTATCCATGTATCTCCCAAGAATATTTTCCTCAAGAGACAATCTGTCATCTTCCCGGTTCACACTGTCATGATGCGCGCCGGCTTTTAATATTTGAGAATACACGTGGCTTTTTGAAAATCTTTTTCTTTGTAACCGCCATATTTATCTTGGAACACTTCATCTGTGGCGTTCCCCATTGCTGTTCCTTAAGGTGTAATAGCTGTAATGCAATTGTATCAGCGTTGCAGCAGAAGGTCAACTTTAAAAGGTTTCCATTTGTGAAAAGGTCAGTGCTTCCAGGTGTGAAGCACCGCCACAGCAGAGATGGGGAAGTCAAAAACATTGCAAAACAACAACATTTAATTGTATGAATTGTCTCTAATTGTATTATCTTTATTTATTTATTTATTTATTTTGCTGTTCTGTTCACCGGGATGCTCTTTTAAGTTTCAACAAAAGGCATCAAGACTGTGTCCGTGCACGTTATTATTCGTTTGTGTGTGCACGCCTTGCACACATACATAGTGTGAACTGGGATAGTTTCCATATTTCCTCCTGTTTGTCACTGTGTGTTCACATGGTATATTTCTGTGTGTGTGTGCGTACATATAATGTGTGTGTGTGGGCTGTTTCCTCCACTACCTTGAGCGGTGGCTAGGGGGTGCACTGTGGACACGGTGGGAGAGAGAGAGAGGGGGGGAGTGAGAGA
>NW_023339774.1:7146508-7146646 GCF_004916995.1 Morone saxatilis | reverse complement strand
TCACACACACACACGCTCATGCACGCAGACGGCAACTTTCCTCTATCGGACTGACACAACACACACGCCGGGATAGACACACTCCCCTCGCTACAGTGGAGAAGAGGATAAGGAGTGACAGATCAGGAAAAAAAAAAA
>NW_023339774.1:7146082-7146469 GCF_004916995.1 Morone saxatilis | reverse complement strand
AAAAAAAAAAAGCTAAAGAAATACAGAAAAAAAACAGGAGGTTCCCAGTGAGTAGCCAATTGATTTTCATATTTTTTCTTACTCTGATTTTTTTGGACTTTGCTCTTCTTCAGCGCCGTCTGAGCGGGGGACCTGACAGGGACTCAGAGAGGGAAAGAGAGTTGGATGGAAGGGACTGCGAGGGGGGGGAAAAGAGAAGGAAAGGTGACAGAGGAGAGCGGAGATGTGGTGCTAGTGCAACATCGGGACACCTCTCCATCAGTCTGTCCCTCTGTCCGTGGGATCTAATGCCGTTAATTAGCGACGTGCGCTTGGAATGAGAGGAATGCCATTGGAGCAGGAGCGGGGCTTGCTTCGGACTCTTGTGCTCTCCTGTGTGTGTGTGTG
>NW_023339774.1:7117036-7145982 GCF_004916995.1 Morone saxatilis | reverse complement strand
CACACACACACACACCTCTCCCATATCCTGACTCGATAACTGCCATCTCATTCAGGCGTACTCAAACACATGGGTGCTCCCACACACCCCCAGAACGTATCATCCAGGAGATTCAGCTTTATCCTGCTCCCTGTTTAACCAAAAGAGTAGATTGAACAATCAATGCAAGTATGGATTTAGGCAAAGCCTTCAGGGAATCAGAGGGAAGGCTTTCTATCTACTCAGTTGTTACTGTGTGTGATTCTAGGCCAGGGATTAAGGCTGCGATTACACAGACCTGCTGTGGTCCAAAACAATATGATCAAAGCAGAGAGAGAAAGAGAGAAAGAGAGAGAGAGAGAGAGTGAGACGCACCAGAATGCAGGAATGAACATTTCTAAACAGCACTTTAACCAGAAGTTTTAAAGCTGTTTACAGGGAAATACTGTTATCATCATTATTATTATTGTGTTATTTGACATGCTCTTCTTATACTAATAAAATAACTGAGTTTTTGATTTCTTACTTCCTTTGATTATTATAAAAAAAGCTTTCATCCCACTAAATCTTTCCACTTGTTCATTTAACAAAACAAAACAAACTACAGTAGTACAAACATACAAGAACTTAATAAAATACAAAGTAATACAAAATAAAACCGTGGAAAAGTTATAACTCAAAGGGAAACTACTGTTTATTACAACTCTAATTTAAAAAGTTGCTCATAACTCTGTCCATCGGTTGGGATATGATTACATTGTACCCATCAAGTAATTGCTAAGATCCCAAAACATGGCAATGTCGCTAAAAATAGGTCCAACAGGGGACCATGGATGAGTGGTCAGACTATCATTCAGGTTTTAAATAAGTTTTGCTTTGTTTACAGACTATACAGTTGTCTGACCGCTCATTTGTTGCCCCGTTTGACTTTTAGCGATGACGGCGTTTTCCGCTATGCACAAGTTTTTTGTATTGCCCTATAATATGATATGTGTATAAACACAACCATTTATTTCAGTCACTCCACACACACACACACAAATGTCAACACTGAAAAATAAAGTAAACCAATCCGTTTGTGTGTGCGTGAACAGGCTGTGCCTTGCCCATTGTTGGGCTGTAAATAGGCGCTGACTGTGACAGGAAGTTGGGATTACAATACTCCCCATGAGCCCCGTGTTTATTTTCTGCCTCTTTCGTCAGCATTGGCTGTTACACACACATCCCAGCCAGATCCTTCTCTACACACATGCACACACACATGCACACACACATGCACACACACATGCACACACACATGACCACACACAAAAGCTGCCACCACCAGTAGGGGGCGAACATCCTTCAAACTACATTTCCCTCCCCCACAGCTAATGGCCATCTGAGAAACATTGACATTTCTTTTAATGTAGCGATGGACCAACATGCTACCTGACAGCAGCTGCACACTTTAATCTGTATGCTAGAAACCCACACACAAGTGCTACACACACACACACACACACACACACACACATACACACTGTATTTTAAAGTGCATCTTGATGATAAGCAGGGCAGAAAAAAAATGTGCCTCCAGGCTACAGTGCAGTATGTATGCAGTACAGGAATAACATGAGGAAACTTCAACATCAACTTAGTCATCTGTCCATCAATGATCCATACATTAGTGAGTTTGTTTACTGCTCTGTATTATAGCCTGATTCGCTATATGCTTTTATTGTCATTAGGCACATGCGCTGCGTGCTCCGTACATGTTAAAAACTGAGTGGGGTTATGCTGCATTCATTTCATATACGCACGCTAGAAAGAATGTGAAAACCTCCTTTTCAACTCTGGAACATTCACACTTTTCTATTCCATGATGGGTAAGCCTGGTGCTAGCTTGTAGTCACATCAGTTGCATGTAAATTAAGCTTATGTTAATTAATGTTAAAGCAGAGTTTGTTTACAGTGTTAAGTGAAATAGAGCTGATATTCGATTCGATTTAGTTGTAACAGCCAGTCGGAGTTTCGCCCAGTTTTCCACAGGGATGTTGACACCTTTTGTAATTCTTTTCGCCAAGTAGTAGTTATCGTAGCTGTCAGAAATTGCTAATGTATCTTGACGTTTTCCGCACTCTGCTGCTCATCTGTGTGATTGGGTATGAATGTGACATTAGCCTACTGTACTGTCTTGAAATCAGTTATTCCTGCAATCACCTGCTCTTTTCATATATAGATTGATGTGTGCAATAATCACTGAAACCCAGCAGAGCGATAAGCTTTGATCCTTGAGGTGCTATTTTTGTCACAGTGTTGTAATGACTATAGCTTCTTGTCTGTTGTGGTTTTTAGGTAGTTTCTCAATCGGTTTGTGTTTTACTATAGATTTTGTTGTTTTTCTCTTCTGTTCTTATCTTTGTCTCTTGCCATCTACTGCTTAAAATTCCTTTTTTATGTATTCCATACTAACAAGACATATTTCCCATTTTGCCTCTATGACACAGTTCCACTCAAAGGGGAGAAGTTGAAACGTGACGTCCTCATTGTCAAATGACTCATCTAAAAAATCGCTTGCATCCTAAGACACGGTGGGGACAGTGCGAGAGAAAAGCCGCTAACTGACGAAGTGAGACGAGGAGAGGTCAGGTGTGGCTAATAGCAGCAAGCAAGCAAGTCTGTGGCCACTTATTGAGGGAGAGGAGAGACACAGAGGTCAGGAGAAGTGCCAGTGAAAGGTGCGTCTAACAACAGGCAAGAACACCCTCACCTGAGGCAGAATGGGAGAAGGCAACAGACACTGACAGAGCAGAGCACAAGAGAGGCTAGGCATAGCTAATAACGTACGTGATTCTTGAGTGAGGGGATTAAAAGAGACAAGAGCACTGGAAATACCACTCGAGAGGTTAGAAGGAGGCTAACAACAGAAGTTATTGTGGTCAGAGGAGAGGAGCAAGGGAAGTAGAAGAACACAGGAGATTCAATTATGGAGCAGAAGATAGTTTTACTGAAGGATACCATCAGGCATGATTGGGACTAGAAGGAAGGTGGCAGAAGAGAGGTGACAATGAGAGGAGTGGATAGACCTGGCAAAGGCTAACAGCAAACACGATTGTGGTCAAATATGGGAGAGGAAGACTAGGAGCAGTGGGAAAGGTGGTGCGGAGGCGAGGGGAGGAAATTAGAGGTTAGGAAAGACTATCAACAGACTGTGATCAGTGAGAGAAGAGCAGAGGAAAGGGTGGTTGAGCACACGGGAGCCTCACACCATTACGGCCACTCGCGTGATTGAGGTCAGAGATGAGGAAGAGGTGCAAAGATTAGAGAAAATTAAAGGAGAAACGCTGGACAGGGTAAATGTGATGCTTGGAGTTGTGACGTGACGATGGTCATTGCACAGAGGACAAGTGGAAGGAGAGGAGACGAGAGACAAGAATACAGGAGGAGCTTATCTGTCTTTCACACAGCAGTGATACTCAAAATTAAATTGAATTTGGTGTTTTCAAACTGAGGAAATTGCAGGTTTGCAGCCAAAACAATGTTATGTAGCAGATTTGCAAACGACACATCATCTTCTCAGAACACAAGTGTGGAAATTGCAGCCGCTGGTGCAATTTGGAACGTACAGTATCTCACCAAAATAACCTGAAAACATTGATAAATTGGATTTTTGTTTTTGCCCTCACAAGTAGGCTACTGTTTTTCCGTGCTGTATATCATATTCAGGTCTGCTCTTGTAGTAGTACATCAGCACTGGGATGCTGAAACACAGCAATGCTCATTTATTTTCATGTTTGCTTCTTATTTTAAAACTCCGATTGAGACCTGACATCACCCCTGTGTGTAGAAAATGTTCACAACTCTGGGATCGTGCCACATTATTAATAATGCACTATGTTAAAAATGGATGAGTTTTCCATCAATAGGAAAATCAACATCAGGGCCCCCCCTTTATGATGGTGACGTGCAGATATCTTCATCCTTTTTTTTGGAGATATTTCAGATATATTTATCTAAGCTATGAAATATATATAGGCTGTTGAAAGGCTTCGGGATCTCCAGCTGGCACTGCTGATTGTAGGTGTGTGAGTGTTTTCCCCTTCCCAATACAAATTCTCATACTTGAACCAACCCGATACATGTATTTATTTAAAAAAGAGAAAAAAACAAAAAAACATACATGTAACAAGCATATACTACTAAGCCTGTATGATTGCTATTATTGTTGTTTGGCCTGGCTCAGGTTAAACCCTTTGTCAGAGTCCGAGTAGGGCGGGTCACGACTTCGCTATCCTGGGGAAAAAATGGCCCTGAAACGGGACAGTGTTGGGAAGTAGCAGGGTCCCCTTTCAGGGCCATTTTTTCGTGGCTGATAAATTAGGTGGCACAGACGGGTACTCACCGATACCCGATACCACATTTTAGGCAGCATCGGAGGAATTTCCAATACTGGTATCGGAACAACTCGATGTCTTTGTGCACTCAAATGTGCGAAGCTGCTCTGTGTACATGTGTGTTACTGCTTATGATCATCTCTTTCCATATCCGTCCATGTATTTGCTTGTTGGCGTGTGTGTGTGTATATAAGCTCGTGTTTTTTGCAGTGTTATGTGTGTGTGAGAGAATGAGTGAGAGCGAGTGCCTCTCAGAGCCTGGGGCTTTTAATCTATTAAAGCCTGATCCTTAAACACTAATCAATGCACCCTTTTATATTTCCATTACAGTGCAGAGGGAAAGGGATAAATAAAGCATGACAGTGGAGCTCAGTAGTGGCCACATAACACTGAACCATCCCAATGGCTGTTGCACCAGAAGAGGCTTGACTTATTTATGTCAAGAAAGAGGTTGCAGTGCTGTTGTGGTACATTTGAATTCAAATTCATTATTTTGATTCAAGATATAATATGTTGCAGTTACATTCATTTGACAGTGTTTCATTATATACTGATGTGGGAACTATTTCCTTCATTAGTGATGTACAGACATGCCAGTGATCTTCCAGTTCACTATTATTAACCTGACGACTGGCTGGTTGTTTTCACTCATTGATTTAACATTTTGTTTCCATGATGAATGAAGGGATAGTTGTTGTTTATTACAACTCTAAGTCTTGTTTTTGTAGTTTTTGGGCATTGTTTTGCTTGGCTGTGATAACATTGTGCTCACCAAGGTATTTGCTGATATCGGGAAACATTTTGACAGCACTACAGTGAAGTCTGGCGGGACACGAAATGAGCAGTCAGATGATAAGGAGGGCTGTAAACGAGCCAACATTTTAGCCACATTGTTCCAAACGTCTAACTTATTTGGAGGCAAAGTGAGAGTGAACAGACCTGAAATGTCAAAAAAAGTTATCATAAGTTAACATATTTACATCCATGTTTGTTGTCTGATGTTTCAGTTTTTGTAAAGGCACTTTGGAACTGCTGTTTTGAAAAGTGCTATATAAATTTAGAATTTAGTTTGTTATTTATATTATTATTATTTATATTACTACCTTGAAAAGTTTGGTTACATTTTCTACCATTGATTAAACCCCTTTTTTTGTTTTGTTATTTAGCAATGTCACCGCGTTCCCAGCTTTGAGTTTGATGCACATTAGTTTGGTGTGTATATCATACCCAATGGTCAACTGTATGGCAATAATACATTATTAAATAATGAATTATATTTAAACACTAAAAATATAGATATGGTGATGCATTTGTTTGCTTAAAAAAAGTCTTCCTCTTCTTCATCAGAAAGCTCGTTGTGTAACATGTGACTTCTACTGGTACCATCTCATCTGTGTGTCTGCAACTGAAAGGATGATGAATGTGTATACTTGACACCTCTTCCTTTCATTTAGTCAGATAATTGTCCATGCTTGCACGAAAATCTTTGCTTTTATGCGGCATACTACTCTTAGCAGCCTCATGTCACTGGCCTCCCACTACTCTTTTTTTTTTTCTTCCTCCTCAAATGTAGTGCTCCTTTCTCCTGGTATTGCATCATGTATTCCCTTTCGATCATGTGTTAACTGGTGATATATGCACTGTAGCATTCAGCTGTCAGGGGAGAACACTTTCAAGCTATGCAGCCGATAATATGCTCTCCCGTTTTAGGGATGATTTACAGCAAATGACTGCAGTGCAACAGGAAGCCACAGTCACCCCCCCTTCCCCTTTTTCATTTAAACCACCCTAAAAACTGACAGTATTTGCTCTTCCAGAGCTCACTTTATTAGCCTATGTCTGCTTGTGTACATGCGTCCCTCACCCCAATCTAATTTAGTGTACTTAAGTGACGATTGATTGACTGGTGCTAGCCTTTAGAGTATACTTTATTAGTGTTGTCTGGGTAACGCACCAACAGACCCTTACAACACACCTTCCCCATCCCTGCCACACCCGTTCTCAGTTCAACATGCCAACATTTATTTAACTCGCACTCCAGAACCAGTATTTCTCTTTTGAGGGAACCTACCGCTGTAGTGCTGCGCGTTTTCGCCACTCGTTGGTCACCGTTTATTAGCCGTGTCTCCTTTGAATAGTTACTGTGCCACGCTTTGATTACTGGCTAGGGAGTGGGCGGGCGCTGGGCCGGAGGAAGTCTGCCTCAAATGATACCTTACAACAACGCCTTCTATCTGGGTACGCTACGTGCAGGGAGAACGCAGACGCAGAAGGGGGGGGGGGGGGGGAGTAAAGAGGAAGGAGGGAGGGGGAACAGAGTGAAAGAGTGGGAAAGAAAAAAGGGAAATGGGGGAGAGAAAATTTAGGGTGAATCGAAGAGACAGTCTGCGGAGGGCAGGAGGTGACCTTGTCAGGGGATTTAGCCGGAGAAAAATAAGGAAGAGGTCGATAGACAGGAGGCTGAGAGAAAATAAACAGAACAAAATTATAAGAGGCATAATCTCCACAGAAGTGACCCTGACCCAATACTTCGGTGGTAGATATTCTCACTCCATCTTAATATATTTTACAGAACCGTTCATCCCCCTGCGCCCCGCTAATAGAAACTTTGCAGTCGTATCACAAATTGCCTAGCAACTCCATCTGGCTCCATCATGGAGGTCCACTGGGGGATTATCTGTGTGCAAATAATGGCTAAGTGTCTAAGAGCTGGGCAGGAAAAAAACAGAGATACCTGTAGTTATTAAGTAACAGCCTGAAAACGAAGAAATGACATTACATTATTTGTGCTGAATGCTCCTTGCATCGGTGTTGCAGTTGTATTAGGGTTACTTTTTAATATGTTAATGATTATAACTTTCAATTTATGAAGAGAGCAAGTTAAAGATTAGGTGGACATACCCGTGGTTAAAATGTAAGTAGTAAACAGTTTTCAAGCAGGACATTCCTCAGTGTCAGAATCAGAATAGTAATTTCTGTACCACCAGCACAACCTCATGCAAAACTTGGGGGAGCGGCATTGTTCAATTCAAGCAAATTGCCTTTTTCCATCTAGTTTTCAGTAAAATACAGAAGTCAAACATAGGAGGCCAGAAACTCGTGGCAAATACAAGTCCAATAGAGTCAGCTGTTATTGAACCTGACAACTGAATCTGAAAAAGCAGCAACTTACGGGTTGAATGCTGTCAGGCAATATGAGGTTGGTTGTTTGCACTGGTAATTGTGGGTCTTAACATTGAGGTCTGCAACAAGTCAGTTGGAAAAAATAATGGAGACTGTTGAGTTATGCGGGAGCTGCCAGCAGCGGTAGCCAATTTAACCAATTACTGTATCAGCGTCCTATAGGAGAGATGATAAATCATTGTCACATTTGCACATTTGCATTTAAATGAGCTTTAAAATGTGCATTTAGCATAATTTCGATTGTCCTAGTATTATCTACAGTCATCACCTCTGTCAGTAATTATTTGTCTTCAAATTTTTGTCATATCTGTGTATGTGCTCACAAACGCATGCAGAAATAAGCACATTATTCTTTTACTCCTAATGTATTCAGCTTTGCACAAAAGTGAGTCAAGATGAAAGGAGAGGCATCATCTACACTGGGTCTGCGGCGTTACTTCCCAACACACATGTACACACTGGATCCATTGCAGTGCACAAAAGACAGGCAGTGAATGGAGGGGGATTATTTACATAACTGGTTTATGTTCCTTTGTGTTTGGTAAAAGACATCAACAGACACAAAATGAGATAGAGGTATCTTCCATAAACTGGCATTGTATCTCAGAGAAGGTGGAAAACACACACCCACATACACTTCCATTATATGTACATGTATGGATGATTATTAAAGAGAAAGCTGCTGTACGAGCTCGAAATAGAATTGAGCTACAATCAGTCTGCAAAACAAGATGTGAAAAGAAGCAGGAACAAATATGTCATTTTTTGAATTTTTTTTGCTCTCCGCACACTTTTCGGCTTACATTTTCTCCAGATTCTGAGCACTTGAGAATGTGAAAGGGCACAGGCTAATCATTTTTACATAACGTGCCACAAAACAAAACACACAGGGTCAAATTATTTGACTTTACTTTACTTTAAGGTCAAATCAAATGGTTTTTATTTTGCTTGTGACATTCAGTTTAGATAAAGCATATAAAACAGAGTGCAGTGTGCAACTTTGAAGATGTGTCATTTCGGAAGCCATACTGTTGGCTCAGAGACAAGATTTGTCACATCAATTCACAGTTCTGTCCCTCCTCAACTCGAAGCTTGTTTTGCTAAATCTGTCTCCGCACACACTCTCAAATCTTGATTTACACACTGATTGCTTTGTATAATATGCCTAAATCATTTTAAATCAAATGACTTTTTATTTTCATTTTTGTACTCATTTAAAATAAAATAAAAAACTTGCTGTATTAAAACAACAAACAAACTTAAATAGACATTTAAAATCCCAGCGTGGATGGAAGAACAATTTGTCTTTGTCCCTAACAAAGCTTTGCATTCCACTGTAGTCACTTTTATGAAAAACAAAAAAAGAAAACATTCACGGCTCAATTTTAGCCTGTTTTGGAGAAAACCATGCGTGAAACCGTATATGTTCTACCCTGTCTAGCGAAACCACCAACACTCACATAAACACGTACAGAATTGTCGCACATGCACGTTCCCTCTAACGCACAAACATACAAACACAGACAGTAAATGACAACGTGCTGATTGTTGAGCAGCACCAATCCTCGTCTCCCACCAGCACCCAGTGAAAGCTGTCACC
Source organism: Morone saxatilis (assembly GCF_004916995.1). Lineage (NCBI taxonomy): Eukaryota > Metazoa > Chordata > Actinopteri > Moronidae > Morone > Morone saxatilis. Next base: position 7,136,844 of record NW_023339774.1, on the reverse strand, counting down.
TTGAGAAGCCTCGCTCGACGGCAAAAAATGTCAAGGCTGGCAATTTCCTCTATTTACCTTGGCGAGGTGCCTAAGATCCCTAACTCCTCTCAGATGTGTGTGTGTGATTGTGCGCAGGAATGTTTATTTGTCTGTTTGCGGGCATGTTAGTCTCTGTACAAGTGTGTGTCTGACTGTTTGTGTGTCTGTGCAGCTCTGTGGCATTTTTGTTTGTCTCTTTGAGTTCCTGTGTGTGTGTGTGTGTGTGTGTGTGTGTGAGAGAGAACTTGACAGAGACAGATAAATAAACTCATTCTCTTGCACTGTGTCTCTCTGTAAGCAGTGTCAGCATCTCCCTGCACCTGTGGCTAAGGAGACATGTCAAACACGCACAGTCAACAGTCACGCTGTCCCACTAACACGCACACACACACATTATATCAAACAACACGCCTTACTTTGCAAAAATAGGTGTAAATGCATACGCCGTGTCACATATTGTACATGTAGAGATGCGCACACAATGGTGTCACATAGGATTACACATAGCTGTGTTCTTCACAGGCAATTTAACAATTTAACTGCGGTCGGGGCGGCTACATTATTTTCTTATTTGCTTAATCCACAGTGTTCCAGTTTTCTAATGTTGGAACAGTATTTGATTTAAACACAAAACAAATCACACATCTAAAAATCAAATGTATAGCACTTTATGTGGCATATACTGACGATCTGTTATCTTCCCGTAAAAATCCCCTGTCCACCCCTAAAACTGATAAAAATAGGTCTATGGTAAGGAGGGGGGAGTGGAGTTTCAATGACCGTGCCTCCATGTCTCTATTCTTTTCTTTAATTGCATGTACCATATGTTTAATTATACTGTGCGGTTGTGTGCCGCAGTTTGTACGTGTGTCACCTGCGTCTGTTAAATGCGCCTATATTTAGTGCATTATGTCTTTTTAACCCGATGCGATAGGAGCCTTTCACATACCTCCAACATTTAAATCAAATACGCTTCCAACATTAGAAAACTGGAACGCTTACATCCGTGGCGTCCCATAAAATCCCTGCAAAGGTCACCTTGGAGGAGCAACATCAGTGTCCTCCAGCAAACCAACATTATCAATATGGACACAACCTTGGCAAAAACCAAACCGGACAGAGCATGTAAACTGGCTGCCTGAAGCACCACAGTTATACGGCCAACAAATTGATGCCTGGTGGATAAAAACCCCGGTCCAAACACCAGCTGAACACACCATCTGCTTCTTTGCGATGCCACTCATTAGGGATACGTATTTTCATTTATTTTTTATTTCCCTTGTCATTTCATGGGCAACGCTGTCATCTGACTATTTCCTGCCATCTTGTTACTATTGTCATTTCATTAACGGCAGTTTTACCATTTTGTGGCTGTTACTTATTTTGAGTTGAGACTTTTCTATAAAACCGTTTCTGCTTTTTTTTGTTGTTGCTTTATAGATTGCTCTTTTCAGCATAGCATTCTATCCTTTTTTTTTTTTTTAAGTAAAACGAACACATAAAGTCAATATTTGCAACATAAAGTGCTCGAGTAATATAATACCTCAATTTTAACCATGTTTTCATAAACTTCACTACATCCAAAATTACGTCCAACAACCTTCGGGTGGTTTCTGCCACTGCTGTGTTCATTATGTTTTTTTCTGGTGAAGTCACATTTGAAAACCAATGGACCTATCAGTAGAGAGCCTAGAGGCAGCAGTCATGCTAGCCTTCTGCCATCTCTCCCTCCAGATGCAACCTTTACATGCTCCATCTGTGGCTCTATGATCACTCTCAACAGCCACCTGCAGTGGTGCCATCGCTGACAGGCACAACCAGAACAGGTCTCATCTACCCCAATTTTAGTAACATTCGTATGTGTATGCATGTGAGAAAGTTCAGCATGTATTTTTTTTTGCTTTTTTTAATGACTGTTTTTTTCTCTTTCTGGCTGGCAGAAAATAAACTGACCTAGAGCTGTTCTAGATAATTGAAAATTCATAGTAAATCCATCATTAGCAGGACAAGTGTTGTGTTAAAAGAACATATGGCACAGAGACATTGCATATGTGTGACAGTGTTTGCACACTTTGTATGTACACGTGCTTGTGTAAAAGTACGAGCATAGCATTTTTGAGAAAGAGAGTGTGTGTGTGTGTGTGTGTGTGCACGCGTGGACAGTAAATCAGATTTCACTGTGAAGGCATGTTGAACAGTCGGTCAATTTCCTGCCACACGTTCAGTTTCCCTCCCCATGACAAATCCCCTCGATCTCCTCACAACACATTCCTGATGCATTATTGGTCATGGGCATTATATGGTCCCACATATTCTGTCTCTCTGAGTCTGGGAAGTATCGAATTGCTTGTGTGCTTGTATGAGTGAGTAAAAAAGAGAGAAAGAACAAGTAAAAGAGCAACATGTAAGCCAACAATGTTTTATCCTCTTGGGGGAAATGCAGTATCTTGTTAATGGAGTTTTCAAAGAAGCAAGAGTTCTGGCTTGCTTTGTTTGAATTTGACGTTTTTCATTCGCTGAAACCCGTTTGTGATGGGAAACCATGCTAAAGGATCTCAATTTCGATTTTTTTAAGTACATATAAGGCAGCCTATTGCATAGTTTGATGTTTGTATTGGCAGAGTCAGGTTTACTTTTCTACAACTGTTAAAATAAGATAAGGAACGTTTTCCAACCAACAAAAGACCAGTTGGCGCTGTCAGTCCATGCTTGCAACATTGTGGGTCTGAAGGCCGCATATAAAAATATGTCATCCTGTCTCAGTCCATTAAAGCGGATACATGATGCCACATAATGACATTAAAATATTCTCCAGACCTTCCTCCATAAACAATGCACTAAAATGGGGTTTTAAACCAGAGGGTGAATGTTGTCTGTAAAGAGTAAGTGAATGTTTGTAGTGGCAGTGGGGAACTGACATGGCTTGGGGCGTCCATATTGTTGAGGAAAGTTAAGGAGATTTAGCTCAAGTGTGAAATCCATATTGAAGCCCTTCGGTTATGCTCGACTTGACGGGTTGCGTGTCTGTGTGGGTGTGTTTTCACATCTGTCCATCTGTGTGTGTGTGTGTGTGTGTGTGTATGCACGCGCACGTGTCTGTGTTCATGCTCCCTTTTACCCTTGCGTGTGTGTCTGCGTGTAATTCTATAGGATATGTGGCTCTGCATTGGTATGAGTGTATCGCACTGGTATTTCCATTTAAGTGTGTGTGTGTGTGTGTGTGTGTGTGTGTGTGTGGTATAATTCAGACCTTCCACTACTACATAAATCCATTGACTGGTAGCTCAAAAAGACAGAAATGTAGAAAAAAAGTCCATATGGAACTTATCATAAGTGGCCATATTTCTCAATTACTAGAAGCAATTTGTTTTAATTGCCTACTCAGAAGTAATATGGGCTCAAACTAGCATTTTTTCAAAAAAACCAAAATGAAATATGAGAATGCCTATTAACTGCTACGATTATGTTATAATAATCAGAAAATTGAGTTGTTAAGACTGGAGAGGCTCTAAGATGGTAGTTACACAGCATATGCTGTGCGTTTCTGTATGTGTGTTGGTGTGTGGGGTATTGGGAAGTAAGGTTACATGGTGGATTTTTGTATTAAATGATCCCACAGAAAATGAGGACTTACCCTGGATTTTTTTATTTTTTTTTTACCTTTTATTTATTCAGGGGGTGGATTTCACATAGTTACTTATTCACACCTGGAAGCTGCCCAGCACAACCAGTGAGCAGCCCCACTGGAGTGTTTGAGGTAAAGGGTCTTGCTCAGGGGCACCTCAGTGGTGGTAATGAGGAAGGGGTCAAGCGCTACCTTTCACTTTCTCCACCCAGATTTATCCTGCCGGTTTGGGAGATTGGACCATCAACTTTCCGATCACAAGCTCGCTTCTCTAACCCTTAGACCACCACTGCCCCCCTGTCTACGACTATACCCGCTCACTTGCACAGAAACCACTTAGTTCATTTAACAATTAAAAATGATCATCGTATTCAGAGATAGCAGGTGGTTTAATCCCAAAAGCAAAAGATGTTTTAATGATTCATATCAAGTGCTAGTTAGTGAGGTAATATTTTGCCAGAAACACAAAGCATCAGTACCATATTTGCAGTGGAGAATATCCTCTCAGGATTGATTCCTAAATAGCACCGTGGCCTCAGTGTGCACTCCATCCTGACTGGCTGGAGGGGTGTTAATTAGTTTTAAATAAGCCCAAATCTGCAGTGCTGTAGTCTTAATACCAAAGTATATGAAGGAATCACATGTGATGTAAGAATTCTGCTGAGTCAGGGTTCATGAATGGCTTTTGCTGTGACTTAATTTCGCTGGTAAATGGCTGGGAGTGAAGCTTATGGGAGACAATTTAATTGACCAAGCATGAATTCCAAATCTTAAAATGATCACCACCGTCATCCGTCCTCTGCCAATAATGTCCGCCTATACCGCCCGGAATGCGTTACGAGCAGAACAGTATCAACCGACTCCACATTCCTGGTCATAACGCATGACTAAATGTGCTTCATGAGACAAGCCAGTCTTGGAACAGCCCTGCTATTCTCAGATAATTTGTGCGGCGAGCAATAGCAAAAAGAATTGGAAAAGGAAAAGCTACCCCAGAAGAATTGGGTCAAATTTGCATTAGGAAAGACGTTTAAAATCAACGGTTCAATAAAAAAAGTTAAATGTTAAGCACATTCTGCTTTCACTTGGTTGACATTGTTCATATTAGCCTGCTAATGCACCCAAGGCTGCAGCAACTTCCTTTTAATGTACAGTACACAATAGCGTTGTTTAAGTATAATGTATATATATACACACACACACACACACACACACACACACCCCTACACACACACACAGAACAGATAACCTCAGTTGGAGAGGATTATGAATATTATTGGAATAAAAACACACATTTTCTCTGACAATGATCCCCACATTGTGCTCCGGGCTGTGCTTGACTGAGCTCTTCCATTCGTTTTTTTTTTGTATGCAAGAGGCTTTTAGAAGGCTTTATGTTCGAAAGACAGGCATAAGGGATTCTCATGGGGCTGTGACACTCCCATTAGGAATACGATTCCCACAGTACAGCACAACTTTGAAACACACACCAGCTCTGTAGTCCCCGCCTGCAGCAGGATAGACAGATTGTGCTTACATTGTACCCCAAGATGTTGTGGAAGGCTGACTCAAAATTGTTCTTGTAGTATGAAGTTCTAAACTGGATTAAGCGTCACGGTTTCTCAGGGTAGAAAACCCAACTTGTGGTAATTTAGTGGTCGGGGACACAGCCAATCTTTCTAATGTTAAAAGCCAGTACTTTAAGCTACCTAAATTAACGTGGATTAGGCTGACTGCGGCTCTGTACTGTTTTGGAGCTTCCAGTATTGTGCTGCAATATGTAAAGTTGGTTTTCAAGGACATAATGGACTATACTCTGATATATTTTCATGTACCTTGACTCCTAGCTATCCTCCTAATCTCATTAGACAAAAACCTACACGTGAGACGTAGGGAACTGTTTAAATTATTTAAAGAAAAGAGCGCACCTGTGGCACATCTGGAAACAGTGTGTTTAGGGGGAATACATTATCAGTGGGTGTGTAAGAGGCTGGCATCAATCACGGCCAATCAAATCAACTCTCTCTAATTCCCTTTAAAAGCCGTGCACTCCCTGCCATGAGGCACTGACAGCTTTATTATGGAGAGTCCAGGCCGCCGCCTTCTAAGAGGAATAAAAGGTAGTGGATGGGATATTCTTTACGTGGAGATTCAGAGTTGCAAGGCACAAATGTAAGATTCTCTAAATATGGATATATGGTAAATACAGAAAGTCTTGGGCGCCATGCCGGTAGCATTCAGCTATACTCATCTGAAACCTTTGCAAGTCAGTTTTTACATGTATTATTGATATATCCACATGCATTGAAGAATTACACTATCCCCTGTTGAGAAAAGGCTCCTTGTGTGCTCATAAAATCCTTTTAAAACACACAGTGTAACACATAAAATATGTCATTAAGCTAAAAACAAGGCTGTTTTCATTAGTTAATGAAAGCCTGACATTTAGGTGGTGCTACTCATTTGGAACCTTTCATTCCATTTAGTCTCAAAAAGGCATTGCACAGAAAATATTTAATTGTAACATAAATTATATGAATTCAGATAAAGGTAAAACATTTTTTCTCACAAAACACTTTGTGCTCTTGCTTTTTCCACACACACACACACACACACACTTAGGCCTTTTTGTACCACCCACCGGCTTGCCCTGCTCCATCTATCATAGAGGCTGTATGCGTCTGCTCCCTTACTTTGTAGGTCAGCAGTAAGTTTTATAAAGTCGCTCAAGAAAGGCAACTTTCACCCGCGATTGCGGTTTCACAACAGCAGGCGAGCTGTAACGAGGTAGCTTGTCAATGACGTCGCCTATTGAAAACAAAACTGTCGATTTACCTGCGCCGTGCTTGTAAAACATCCACCAGATGTCTTCTTTTGTCTGCAAAATGCTAAAACGAGCCCCTGGCTGGTAATGTAAATCTATATGTGTCAAAGACTGAATAACCTTCCTGTGGAATAAATTAAATGCGTCAGCTGATTGTCTCTTCTGATTGACGTTCATAGAGATCACCGATCAAACTAATTAGAGTTCATATCAACCGATTGCGATCGGTGAGCAATCAATCGGAGCAGCCTTACTGCTTGTTGCCTTTTGTATAACCAACACCAGTACTTTCTATAAAACTAGAAGGCTGACTAGTCTTTGGCCGTCTTTAGTGAAAAAGAAATAAATAAACATGGGCACTCTGTTGTATTTGGACCTGACAGAAGCAGACACCATTCTCACTGCTGTCTCAGTAAGAATGGACTGTGGATGAAGATTACACCCCCTTTTGTCTGCTATAGATTTTAGCGATAAAAGCTGAGAAGGGAAGAACAATTTTCCTGCCCACAGTCTGAACAAATTGCTCTCTGTTGATGCTAGTGTGGAAGACTTAAACATATAGGGTCTTTCTATGGTAATGGTGCAATCTTTGTCCTTTTTCTTTTTTGATCGACATCACTATATTTGATCTATGTGCTGTCGCCATGGAGGAAAGCTGTGATAGTCGGGCATCTCAATTGTGGAAGCACTCTCTTCTAACGCTGTTTTATTATAGTTATTTTTGCTTCTTTTGACTTAGCTTATTGGACTTTTCACATTTGTCAATAGTAGTCATAAGAGCTCTTGGGACAACCAAAGATAACATGGGAAAAGAACATTTGCAAATTTAATCCTGAAGGCAATGAAAGCAGTCTTGCTATCAAATTGACAACACTAAAAGCTACAATATGTCTTTGAACGTTTATCACAGCTAAACATAGGCTGTAAAGGTCAGCAGTCAGATGAAAACAGATCATGCTCTGCCCCTGGAGTAAAAAACAAACAAAAAAGGGACAGACACTCAATATCCCATCAAAGAAAATACTCACATCTTTTCTCGATCCGAAAAGTAATTCATAGAACAAATTCGATTTCCCCTATACAAAGGAAATTATATTCAACTTAGAAATTTGTTATAGATTATTATACTTTCACACTTCAAAGACATTCCTGTCATTAAAAATGTAAGGCGTGAAGGAGGCGTGCAGCCATCAGCAGTATGAAACTGAGGCAATCAGGTTTCGGCCGCACACATCCAAGGGGACACAGGTAGATGGGCGAGCAGACAAGGACAGAGTAATTAGTGGAGCAACGGTTGGTCTTTCCTGCAGAAAAGAGCAGAATTTAAGAATATGAGGTGAAATGCAGAGAAAAGCCTGTAAAAGACTTATTTGCGACATGCTGTTCAGCCCGGCAGGCTTGTTACATTGTATTGTATACATTTTGTTTTGCTGCGTTTACCAAACTTTCATTTTTACTGTAATATCACAGTAAAATGTACCATTCCATTGAGCCTTTGTTATCATAAGATGCGTTTAAATGGCATGTGTGCATCGTTGCTTGTACAAACGGTGTTTGGCAGATGGAGCTTTTGAATTGAAGTGTTACTGGATGAGAGTGAAATGTATTGAGAGGTTATTGATCAACAGAAACACAACAAGCAAGTAGAGAGAACCAGGGATTGAGATGGAGTTAGTACTCACCTTCTAAAGCTATCTCTGGGAGACTGTGTGTGTATTTATGTGTATGTGTATATTGTACATGCACTCAGCTTCCATGTTGCCAAGACATAGCGGGCCAATTTTATCTGAAATAAGTGTTTCCACATGAGCGAATCCAGACCTCAGTTAATCATGGAACTGTACATTAAATTGGACTGTTCCCATTACTACATCTACCAGGGATGATTAAATTGATGGCATCATTACATGCAGCGTTATTGTGATAGCTTGCCTTAGTTCGAACAGTTTTAAGTAAAGGCAAATGAATATAATGCAACTGAGTCACTTCACCAGGCACACACAGTATATCTGTGCTATTTTCTGCATAACCTCGTTGTCAGTAGAGACGTATGGAGAATGCTAAATCTGCACTATTCATTTGTTCTTACAATATTAATATCTCCCCTTTGTGCTCACCACCATGTGTCATATATTAAGTGACAGTAACAGTACTTTCTTTTGTGATTGCATTGGTCCAAGACATCCAGCCTAACTTCTAGACACATTGATCAAATAAAAAAGGGTTGAATGCAAGGACATTTTAAAGAATCCTGAGTATTTGGATGAAGCCGTATGTGTTCTGTTATATTCACCAATAACGCTGTAATTACAGCAATGATGAAGATTTAATTTAAAGGGATGTTGACCCCCTCCCCCATAAATGAGGCTCCAGATCTCTCCAATTAACATATTGGAGCACCAAAATGGCTGCATACATCAATGGATTTCCATTACAGAGAGATGGATGAAGTGGCCAGGGGCAGCAGGCTGTGAGCGCTGCAAGTGGATGAGAGTGAGTGAAAATAATTTAAAAAGAGCAGTGTATGTACAAGGAACGCAAAGGGAGAGAAACTGAAACTAAAAGAAATTAGGAGAAATCTGTAGAGAAAAAGAGAGAGCTGGGCTGAGCAGCACAAGAAGGCAGACAGGCAGAGATGGAAGAGAGAGACTGATGGAGATATGAGAGGAGTCAGGCCACCAGATGGTCTAATGACCACAGGAAATATTACAGCTGGCAACCGCACACCAACATTAATGACACCAGTCATTTAAGAGCCCTGAGAAGAGCCACCGTGTGTATGCGTGCACTTCCTCCTGAGGGTGTATGTGTGTGGCTAATTTAAGTGTACTTGCAAGGTCAAGAAGTCTTCCTAATTATTGTCTGATTACCAAAAGGCAAAGTCTGGAGACATTTTAACTGTACTTTGTGTGATGAAAAAGGGGTTTGGGCAAGGCTTTGTACCCAAATTTGTGGGTAAGGTCGGGAATAGATCTCAGTGTCTAACAAGACTCACTCACAGATTTGCCAAGATTAATTTAGCATTTAAAACAGCAAGATAAATGGATTCCAATAGAATCACTGCAATCAGACTGACCAATAGCAAGCCATCTTGATGGGGGAAGCTATTAAAGCTTATGTGTTGCACCATCCACTTTTATTTAACCCTTCTCTGTCATTGTACAAAGTGCTCCACAAAGGTTTGCGGTCAGTTATGGAGTACAGGATTGGTTAGCATGCTTGTTAGCTCAGAGCTTTTCTGTTTTATTGAACGATGTACAATGTACGAACAAAATTACAGGGGGAGTAAACAGGAATAGAGCAGAGGAAAATAGAAAAAAAGCTTTGGGAACTAATTGTGACTACCTATTGCTAGCATGTTCCTAGCTATCTAGTGCAGTTAGCTAAACAGCGTCATCAAGTAGATCTGTGAGTAGACACTTTGCCACCAAGCCTTTACAACCAAAGAAGTTGCGTAACAGAATTTTTCTGTGTCACTTTGGGATGTTATCCGGCCTCGAAGCTATAGTTATAGAGCCAGCGCAATTACAAAATACTCAAAAAGCAAACAAAAAGCACATTTTCACTTCACATTAGTCACACAACTTTGCAGCTGTCAAAGTTGTGTGACTAATAAGAACAACACATACCTCCACATTTTTATTTCCCATTCTTTCTTTCTCTGTCACTCTGTCTTGTGCTGTCTAATGTAAATCTGGACCATGTACTGCATTTTAATACTATAAGTGTTGCTCTGTGTCGTTTCTCTTCATCCCCTTTCCTTGTTTGCCTCCGTCTTGGCTCTCTGTCTTTCCCTCCCTCCTTCACCCCCTCCTATCTCGCTTGTCTCTCTGTCTCATGGGTCTATATGAAATATTCTGACCAGGCTTCTACAGTGAACACATAATTAGAAACCACTGGACCATGACTCCAACATGGGGGCTTTTCTCCTATCTGTTTTGGAAAGGGAGGTTGATGAAGAGGAGGAGGGAGTGGGGAGCAGCCTGTAAAACATCTTCATGGTCAGAATACTACACCGGCCTGAAATGGTGATGTCCTACAATACATTTAGATAGATAAGAGGAGAAAGAGAGGGGAGAGAGCGGAGAGAGCGGAGCGGGAGGATGAGGCAGAATGGATAAATGGATTGATAGATGGGGCATGGGGGAGAAGGGAGAGGAGGAAGGGAGGCGTCGACAGTGAGATGGAAACAGAGAGTTTTGGCTCGTCTCCATTAGCTCTGTTTTCCACAGCCTGGACGAACACTGGTAGAGTTCGTTGTTTGGTTTTCATCTTCATTAATTAGCCAGCTTCACCCAACAACACTTGAATTTGAAAACAACAGGACTAGTGAGAATGCAGCACTTCCAGGTGGTTAGAAATAATGCTTTCATCTTTTTGTGTTACGACACGAAGCCATAAAATTGTGGAAGAAATGGCGCGTTGTGAACTCCCAAAGTGATAACAGTCCAAAAAAACGATTTTTTATATATAGTTTTTTTTAAATGATTGAGAAACAGCTCTATTGTGAAACTGTTTGTTGAATCTTCCCCTCATGCGGCTGTGCTGTGATGTTGACTTAAAGTCCCTTGAGCTTTTTCATTATATCAATGTGACACCTTCACGGCCCCCTATGATGTCATTCGTTGACTTTTACCATACAATGAACATTTTAACGATGTCATTGTGACACCTTACTAAAGTTATCTAACAGTGCATTGTGATCATACAGTGAGTTGCCTCATACTGTGGTCATGTGTAACCTTTATCTCACTTTGGTCACGTCGCGCTGTTTGATATCATAACACAACCGATGCCTTACAGTGGCCCACAAAATGAGCTGTAATTGGATTCCATAGAGTCAATTTAACTTTTTGTACGTCCTTTACTGCTCTTTATGACATCCCAGTCTACCCCTTTCCTGATACAGTGTGTATGTACACCTCTAATATGTGTGACTTTTACCTGACTTTGTCCCCGTATAGCTTTATTATGTTGTCATGGTGTGACCAGCTAGTTATGGTTTGTGCTGACGGCTTATTGCTGTATTAGAAAAGGACAGAGGAGCCTTTGGGACAGTGTTCATCACTGCGTGTCCTTGGAACACGCAGGCGTTCACACATTGTCACACATGAAACTGAACACGCACGAACATACACTCAGGCACTCTCACATACACACCTTCGGACATATACGCAGTTATATTCTCACGCACCGCTGTGACATACCCGCATGCACCCTTTTTTTTATGAGCCCTCCCTTACGGCTATAGCAGGAAATGAATGTCCAGCAGCTAAGGCTGTTAATTAACATTTATGGCTGTAGATGACCATTGAATCGTTAGACTGGCTCTCACAGCCTTCACGTCAAAGCAACCAGGTTATAAAAATCCAATCTCTCTTCCTGATTCTCTGCCAAAGTAATGATGATCATGATGTTGATTTGTTTTAGAATATGTATCTTAATGGCACTGGTCCCCTTTGGGGGTACAGTACAGTATTTGTTTGTCTCCTTGGAGAGTATGAAATCCCACATGCTATTTGTGCATTCAGTAGTTTCCCATGGTTTTGTCCATCAAAATTCACAGTCTTCATAGCTATTTACAGTACAGGAAACAAATCCATGTTGCTATGGCACTCATGTTTGCATATTTCTTTGTTTCCTCAGGACAAATATATAAACTAGAGATGTCTAAAGCGTCTAAGGATTGATATTGGGGCTGATACAGACATATTTAAATGGCTTGATATCGGCCAAAAAACATTCTTTCTTTACTGTATTGTATTTTGTCCACCGCAGACTGCTAGTGTTCCGGTGCGCTGCTCTCCTTTACTTACAGCTGGCTCTTCATCACCATTCTGCTCTACTGAATGTGTGAATGTTAAAAATGATTTGGTTGCATTGGTAGGAGACTCTGTTCTGACACCCAGGTTGACAAAGTTTGCTAAGCTCTGACGATGACAAATCTGTTACCTCTCTTGTCTTATTAGCAAAGATCAGTACACAAAACATTCAGATAGCATCTTCTTGTTTCTAGCCGGCGTTGACTGTCACTGTCATTGTTTAAAACCAAATGTCTCCAGCGGCAGGCCATATCAGCTGTTGATGATTAATAATCCCATGAATAATTTGATAACAGGTCAAAATTAAACTTGGCTGACTGCAAGCTGGTGTCTGTACTTGACCGAAGATCATTTATGCGGGAAGAAGTCCTACTCTGTAACAGAGCGATGAGTTTTCTCTCGAGCTGATGGCTGAGCACTTCACCTCAATTCAAGTCAATTGACTCAATAGTCGTGCACCAGGACCTCTGGTGTTTGGCTGAAGTAGCTCATGAAAAATGAGGTGTGCCAAATTTAGAAGGACACACATTATTTCAGTGTGTCAGATACGTATCAGATTGGACTTGATATCAGCATATACTCAAAAGACCAAAATAACTTTATCTGGACATCCAATAAAAAAAAAGGCCTAACCATTTATTGACAACATTGTTTATTTGTAGTTTGGCCAGTGTGTCTCAATTATGTCCATACTCTTTTTAAATACTGTATGTCTTAATGTTGTCATACAGTGCCAAATGTTTAAATTGGTTTTTATTTGGTCACCAGCTTTTTTCCCCATGTCTGTTTCTTTCATAATATTCTCACTCTTTTTCTCTTTTCTGCCTCTTACCCTTTCATTTCTCAATTTCCCTCAGCCTGTTTTATCTCTCAATGGTCGAAGTCTATACTTGTGCTCCCTCCTAGAGCCTGCCTGCCTCCCATTATTGAAACATTGATAACATACAACTGGTGTACACATGGCGAGAGACATGGTGAGAGACAGCGTGTGACTAACAACACGTATAACCTGGACAGAGACCTCGCAACAGGGAGAAAGAAGTAACACTTGAAGTGATCTTACAGATACTTCTTCATGCACACCTTTAAACAATCACATTCTACTTTAAAACTTTAAAAAGGAGGATAGTTCCTGTCCCTTTGCACATGTACAGTATACACACACAAAACCACACAAATACAGACATCTGAGTCAGTTCCAATCACAGCACCTGTCTGCCAATCTTCAATAGTGTTTTGTCCATGTCTGCCTTCCCCTGGCCAAAGGGAACTGTGTGTGTGAGCCGGGCATGTATGTTGATATGTCAGTTGGTGTGTATATGTGTGTGTCAGCAGTCTGACGGCCACAGATAAGGCGGCAGTTATCTTATCGTGCTGAACCAACCTACCCTAAAACCTCACAAACCTCAGGTGTCACGACGTGCTGGCTTTCCCCCAAACATTCCCTCATTTTCATGTCAATTTCACACCATTTTGCTGTCTCTCTGCCCTCCCTCCCCTTTGGCTCTATCCCTCCCTCCTTTTCATAGGCAGTTAAGCCCATTTTAGTCCAGTTTTGCTCCTCTGTTCTCCCTTCATCCCTCCCTTTTTCTCCCTCTTACGCTTTTGATCTTTCTTGGTATCCATCCACTTGGCCTTGCAATCAAACTCTCCCATCTTTGGCCAACTTTGACAGCGTTTGCTACCCTGCTTATTTTCTTCTTTGCCTGCATTTGACTCTCATTTCCCTTCCCTTTCTTGCTCTTCCAATCTCTATTTCTTGTTTTCTCCTTATCAATGCCAGCCCTCTTAGTACATGATCCAGAAAAGGTGACAGTTCACGTTGACGCTGTCAGACCACCTCATGAAGTTATGTTTTAGTGCAATTTGTTTGTCTGGCTGTCAGCAGGATTACAGAAAAAACTAGTGGATTCAATTTTAATGAAACTTGGTGGAAGGATGTAGCTTGGGCAATGGAGGAATCCATTACATTTTGGAGTGGATCTGAATCACAGGGCGGGCACGCAAGTTATTTCTTACTTTCTTTAACATTGCGAGATCAGTTGTAATGCAGGCATATAGTGGTCGCCCTTGCAGATTTGCATATTATAGAAGACTGGACAATTGGCCTTGGTGGAGGGCTGCGCTCTCTGAGTGCCCTTCTAGTTCTCAATGTCTGTCTCACTTCATCTCTTCTCTCTTCACTTTCCTTCATGCAGTTATTTATTCACAGCTCAGCAGAGATGACAGCCTTTTTATCAACCTGACAGTTATTTTGCACGTCACTCTTTAGCCATAGCCTGCCAAGCTGTCCAGCCCTCAGTCCTTCTTGGTAGCCTTGTAAGACCATCTTAAATCACATGAGCTCAGATTCTGGTAGGGGAGAGTCTTGAAATGATTCACTGACAATCCACTCAGGTAGGCAGCGGAAAGCTGGACCAATCAGTGAACTGTTGGTACTGGTGTAGATGATGACGACAGTAAGCAGCGCTGTATTTGTTGGGTGTTGATTTATCTCTCTCAACTGCCATTATGCATTCTAGATTCAATCTAAAATGAGTGGTAGCTCCTCTGGTACACTGTAGAATCCCCATCGCAGCAGCCCTGGTTTGAATGTTTTGTAAATTCCTGTCAATCACATCAACATGTCAACTCACTTTCTCAGTGCTTCTCATTAGCTTTCATTTCAAACCAAGCAATCTTTGTCACATAGCCACCTAGTTTCCCACCTTGCTCCATCTCCCACACTCAAGACATAACAACATTTAGTCCTTCCAGGTGCTCCCAGTACCACTCTCTTCCCCCTCTATCTCATCTCCCACCAAATATGACCATCTCTGTCAAACTGTCAGCCGCCCTCCCCTTTTCATCTATTAAATAACGCCTTTCAATTTATTTTACCTTATATCAATCCTCCCTTTCCTCCCCCTGCCCTTGCATTCACATCTCAGACCAAGTCAGACAGTTGTTATCAATCTAACCCTACAGGAGAGAACACTATCAAAATGTTCTTTTTTCCGCTGCCTCGTTTTTCCTTCTTCATTCCTTATTTTATTCCCTTCCTCTCTCCCACCTGCTTGGACTACATTTACATCTCATGGTGCAGAGGTGGAGGGATGCAATGATGAGAGGAGTATCTCCTGAGCATCCCTCTGGGGTTTCACTCTCCTCTCTTTGTCCTTCTCACTGGCTTGGGGGTTCATTATTTTTCCTCTCTTTGCTATTCTGTGTTTGTCTCTTTCTTAGCTTTTAAGATGAAACCTTTGTTTTATTACTTTTGACATTTTGCAAGTAGTTTTCTCCACTTGATTTACAGGAACATCCCTCATAAGTATGTACCAGGATATTGCAAATGGCCATGGCATATGAGAAAGAATGGGTACCTATACCATTTAATAATAAGCTTAATAAAATGTCAGAAATAAACATTTCTGAAGAGTCTGTGTTGTATTTTATTTGATTTATGCACAATGCGGCTCATTATTCTGACAATAACGTAGTGTTACAGGGTAAAATGTAATATACCTTAAATATTTCCCAGTAACAAGCAGTGACAGCTTCCCTGACATTAACATTTTTCCCCTGACTTTCTAAGCATAAGAAGAGTTTCCTGATTCTACTTTTGATCTGTCAAAGGCTGACATTAAATGAACTCTCGGAGTCAGGCATGAAGTTCGCCTATTTTAAAGTTTTGCTTTGCTCTGGCATATTTTCTAAACACATTTTATTGCCACTTGGAGATCTAATACTGATGGCTCATGCTGCATGGGAGCCTTTGACTGGCTTTCATATTTAAAATATACAGTTATGATGCAGAAACAAGCCAACGTCCTGCTTTAAGAGCTGACATCAAAGGTTCACCTTTTCCTGTCGTATTATTTTCTAATTTTGCCATGTAGAGAAATTTAAACACCATTACGGTTCAAGATTCGGTAGCTTTAATGTCACTCAATTATGAACAAAGATGCATTTTGAGAATTATTAATAAAGTATGAGTAGTAGCCTACGGTCATCTTTTCTGTGCTGGTGTGAAATTAAAGGTTGTTCTCATTACATGATTGCCTCGTAAGAAGTTAAAATGTCTTTTCCAGCGTAGAACACAGCGCTATCTGTTCTTGTTCTGCTCTATATCTTTAGTCTCTCCATTTTTGCCACTAGAAATTGTTATTTATGCAAAGTGTGCACATCAGCCTGCCTGCATTAAATCATGTGTTTCTGTCCCTGCATAATGTGTGGACTGACAGGTGATTTGGTAAAGCCTTGACCAATTGTTGACCCCTCTTCCTCAGCCTCTTTACACAGGGGCATTCTGTGCCGGGTCTGCAAAGACTCTTGTTCCTGTCTGTGGGACTGTATATCAGAAAACCAAGGAATACACATAGCAAATTGAGGGTTTCAGTTAGCCAAAATTCAAAATCTCTGAAAGACAACTTTAACTTGGGCATGACCACAGTTAACCTCTAGGACAAAGTAATGCAGCTCTTTGTAATTGGATCTATAAAGCTGAGGTCCAAAGCAAAAACTGAGCTACAATGAACACAGAGTTCCCTAAGATGACTCAGACAAAGAAATCTGAAAACAAATCGACTCGCTCTAAACTCGCTCCTCTCCCTGCTTCACGCTTTTCCCGTCCCTGCTAGAACCTGGAGTGTCTTTGCAGTCCCCAGAGTCATAGTCCTGGTCGGAGCCTGCTGTAAATCACTTGGACTCATGTGATTTGAACCTGTGTTGGGTCCCAAACATGCTCCCTGGGGGGCTGCTGAGCCAGGCTCCATCGCCCACTTGCCAGACACTGCTATGGTACTGTGCTGGTTGTAACACTGCAAGCAAGGGAAACCTTTTAAATGTATGCAAAGCACAGGTGGTCATAACCATAAAACCAACACAATATATATTCACTTTATGGTGCGTTTACATAGGAAACTAGATAGTGTCACTTTTAAAAGCTGTATACAAACTGCTTTGCTTGCTTCATAATTATGGACACTCACTCACACACCTATACATACACATACCCTTTACACCCTTTCCTCCCTGTCTTCGTGGCAGTATATATCTGGGAGCCTTTCTCATTCTCTTCCCCTCTTCATGGAGTGGAGTATGGCTGTACTAAACCATCTCTGTCTATTTCCCCCTCACTCCGTCCTCTCTGTTTTCATTACATTACAGTATGACAGATAGACCCCCACCCATTACATTAGAATAGGCAGAGAGAACAGGATCCAAGATAAAGCATCTGCTGCAGTGATGTCAGAGGACAGTTATGAAGAAGATTATGAGGCTTATCGTCTGAACTTTCTGCCTCCATTTTGCTCTCCTAACCTCTGACATCCTAACTGTACAATCCCCATGTCTCTCTTTCTCACTGCCCTCTGTGCATTTTTCCGCATTTGTTGTCGGTTTCCTTTTTCACATATTGAGTATGACTTAAATTGTCCCCCCACTGCCCTGCCTTCACTAGTTCAACGGAAGCAGTGCTCAAATTATAAATATGGCGATAATCAGATTTTTATTTATTAACTTTAAATTGATTGGCTGTGTGCTTCTTCAGTTGCTGCCGTGACTTTATGGAAGCTGGTTCACCCCTTATCTAGACTGTATTTCAAGATAGACAGCTCTTCATCTGAACAACTAAATGTGGTGAGGAGGGACTAATAATATACTGTACTGTATTTAGCTCCATTTTTTAAGTATTGAAGTTTTTGCCACTTTAGTTTACCTGATTCTTATCTCACCTTTCCCTGCTCCAACTTATCATCTTTGTGCTTTGATCTCTTTGTTCTCTTTTAGTTGTTAGGATCATTACCTCACCTTAATATTCTCTTTTATCTTATTAAAGACAGAAGTGAAATATACAAACATAACTGCACTTTTACAAAAGAAAATCATTAATTTAAGACTTCCCCTCTTCCATTAGACTCATGCTGTGCTGCGATGCATGTAATTAATTTAGCTTCTTAGAATTTTCCACCACTCACTTGGTTGGTAAATGTATTCTTTGAATAAACTTGCAGGTCAACCTGTTGTCAGCAGGTTTACCCCCCCACTGTGCCTATAGTTAAAGTCTCACCATGCTCTTTTAGCCTTCATCTTCTTAACCTGATCCCCTTGCTTGCTAATAATAGCCCTGGCTTTAACAGAACAGACGGAAACAGAGCAGAAAGGGAGAATTGGGGGACTGTTGGCTGGATTCACATTGGATTTTGTACAGTGTGCAGTTCAGTGGCTCCTAGGACTCTTTTCAGCTCATTGATTTATAGTAGTAACTCTGCTAGGGTAACCTTTAATTTTCCGTCTTTATTTTTAGCTTGTTTGTGCAAGTTTATTTTTTTATACTGCAAAGTTTGCTCATCCTTTGGCTGTCCTAGATTTTGGGAGTAACAGTTAAATGTGTATATGTTGGAGAAAGAAATAATATTGCAGTTATATATTTCTGTGTGGAACCTTTCTGTCAAACCTCAAAGGTATATGAAGCCGTGCGAGACCAATGCTTTATTGTGTAAGATATTGAATGCATGTATGGAAGAAACTAATAAGAGACGATGTGCATTGGTCACGTTACAGGAAAATGAAGAGTACGATTTGACCTTCCTAAAAGCTATGTTGTTGCTGTAGTGACAGACACAGACAAAACGCATAAATGCAATCCCAGCTTTTGGCTGTGAATCCCCCCTTTTGCTGTAATCCTTTATCCCTGCAAAGAAATCACAATGCTGTGTAGACATCTGTTTGTAAAGTGCATTATGTATGGCCAGTAGACACGGCAAACTGCCACATCTGTCACTGTTAGTGAGCAAGCTTGATAAGAGAAACGGTAGGATACAGCAATTTAGAAAATCCTCTAATTAGTATTTACTTTCAGTACTTTAACACAAGACACATTAACAGTTTCTGTTTGCATTGCAAATGAAGGGCCCTCCAGGTTGTCTGGTTTAACATGAGTTTGTCTAAGACACAAAAAGCGAACCTGAGCGAACCCGAGGAAGCTGCAAGCACAACGCGCTGTTCACTCTTAAATAAATCACAGCAAAGTCAATCCAGTGTGCGGTGGTTAATTGATGGACTGATTTATATATTTTTTTCTATATCCCCTGAATCAGGATGTAGAGCCTTGATTTTAAGGATTCACCAGGATTTGCCCACTGAAGTGAACATTCCCCCATGCTGCAATGCTGTAGTGTTAAGACGGACTATTAAACAGTAATGATGAGTATGGAGTTTGGATATTTGTGGCTACATAACTGGGGTGATCCGTTGTTACTGGGGTGTTGAAAAGACACATGCTGAGTGTGTAATTATCTCTGAGTCCTCCCTCCCTGATCACATTCACATCTCATCTATTTAAATCTCTCTCTGTAGTAGCTACTATATATTTAGCTCCCTCTCTTATAGTCTTATTTCTTTCTTTCTTGCATAATCATTCTAGCCTGGTCTGCTAATACTGTCAAACTCCCCATCTGGAACTGCACAGAGGCCTGTGGGATTTATTTTTGCTGATTTGTTTGGTTTTGTTTTAGGATTTCTTTACTTTTTTTTT
>NW_023339774.1:7116821-7117027 GCF_004916995.1 Morone saxatilis | reverse complement strand
TTGTTGTTGTTGTTTTTTTTTTTGTTCAGTGTTATTATTGGTGTGTTCAAAGCTGGTGTGAAAATCTTGTTGTGTCATCTGGAGAGTTGGAGAACTGCTGAATTGGAAAAGTACAGCTGGTGTCAAGGTCTGGTAGAAGGAGAAAACGAGAGAAAAATGTGTGTGGGGGGGGGGGGGACTAAGCCAAAGAGACAATAAGAGCATGG
>NW_023339774.1:7116335-7116721 GCF_004916995.1 Morone saxatilis | reverse complement strand
TCTCTCATGCTTGTTCTCCATGGTGCTTTTTAAGCCATTAACTTATTGTAAGTTACAAGAGTGAGCCGCTCTTTTTCTGACATTATCCTATAAAAATGTAATTCTGCTTTAGTATTAAGACTCAATTACACTCATTTCAATGTGTTATTATATTGTATTCTTTGCTTTTGAAGCTCACCAGTCCAATGTCAGCCCCCAACCTAGTTTATTCTGTTGTACCTATTGTGTTCTCTTCTATTCTCCAGTATTGGAGGTTTTTGCAGCTTTTATATTCGACACTAGACCACTTCATCAGGAGCGTGACGTGGCTGTGGTAACAGCCGTTTTACAGCACTGCAGATTTGGCTGATGTGCATGGCACGCTAAGTTGCCGTGAAGTAAAGCTA
>NW_023339774.1:7105020-7116324 GCF_004916995.1 Morone saxatilis | reverse complement strand
TGTGGTTTTGTGTGTGTACGTATGAGTGTGTGTAGTAGACAGTGTGAGAAGCGTGTAATAGGCTCACCTGTCCCTGGCTGCAGACTGATGGGCAGGTGGAGAGAATGGAAACCAGATGGAAAGAAGGAGCGATGGAGGAAGGGGAGAAGCGAATGCACAGAGCAGATAAGACTGCACTAGACTATGCCTATGGGGGTGCATGTATTTTAGATTTTGACTTTTCACGTACTGTTTTAAATATTGCCTGATGAAATAAAAACCATTACAGCATTAATAAAATAAGTGGGATTGAGAGAACTGAAGGAAGAGGCCTGGAGAAGCAGGAAAGGGCAGAACTGAACTCTTGTGATATATCACAATCGTGTCTCTTACTTCAAAATGCAAGAACCGCAATTTGTACACATCTCTTTACAGTATGACGCCTTTTACATAAGACTGTACATAAAAAAACAACCAAAGAGATCAAAGATTTATTAATTTTAAAAATCCCATCATGAAGGGTTTAAAATTCAAGCAGGATATTGTCCTTTTCAACAACACAAATGCAAATCTCTTTTTCCACTATGTTGAAAAGATGAGGAGAACATGACAGACGCTATCCTCAGTATCATAGATGAGCTTTCTTTAGGGGTTGTGACCAGTATGCCAGATGTCCGAAAAGGACACTTTGGCAAACCTTTTTTGACTGACTGTTTAGTCTTTTCCCAGATCAGTTTGTTGTATTCTAAACTCAAATCCTGCTGTACATTTGCTGCAGATGTATTGACTAACTCTGGGTTGTTTTTGACAGGGTGAAGAGGAGGCTCGTGCTGACGTTTCATCCTGTCCAAGGTAAGTTCTTTTCTGTGGATGTACTGTAGATGTCTTTGCTCCAGCTGAACACACTGCAGCTCACTCTTTTTTTTCTGCTTTTCAGTGTCTGTGTAGTTGAATTTAGCCGTTTTTGTTATTTGTGCTGAGTAAGTTTCACAAGCCAGGCGTCCGTGAAACTCATTTCATTTCCCGTATAAATAGACAAAAATGTTGCTCTCGTTCTTCTCCCCCCTGCTCAACCAAATAAGCGAATGAATCTACATCTTGTAAATTAGTTCAACCGTCACGTGAAATTTCCCACACGCCACTTTGAAGATAGTTTCAGCGCTGAGCACTCTAAGATCAAATCAACAATGGGAGCCACATGTGTGAAAGCCACAGATATACCGTGAACCTGTCTAGCATATGTGAGAACAAGGCAGGCTGTATGTCAGATTTAAGCTTTGGGCCTCTTGAATCAGTGCTAAGATTCCCAATTAACTGCTTGAAAATTGTTGTGTTTGATTTCAAGAATATTGTTGGAAAATTCAGGATTCAACAAGCGATCCCAGCAGCTGCCCTATTCCCCATGTGGACCTCTGGTCTGCCAGTATGGTGGTCCCTGCTTCTCTGTCAGTAGCATGTCTACGGCTGTATCTGGTTGCCGTGGTGACAAGCATGTGTCAGTGGTAGGACATGTGATGTGTCTTTGTGTGTGTGTGTGGCGGCGGGCGTTGAAAGGACTCCGTGGAGGCAGATAGAGTTCCTCTGTCCAAAGAAATGCCAGCCCCACAACACACCACCACACACACCACACAACACACACACACACACAGACACAGACCACAGACACACACGTCAGTGGATGAGATACAAAAATTCAGAAATATGGGCACACAGACATTACACACCGTCTTCACCGGCACCCACAGACACTCAAGTACGCTTACTCGTACAGGAAATACGCAGACGGAGTGGACACACACGTAGACAGATATCCAGATTCCATGCAAGCCGCTGCCATGCATTCATACTGACAGCTCAGGACTATAAGGTTACATACAGGGAAGTCCATGCCTGCAGCGATGCTTTGAACACTAATAGTATGTGTACACACTTTTATTAACTCAGAGACCTGAAGCTACAGTTTAATAGCACTCCTTGCAGAAACGTCTGCCTCTGTTCTTGACAGATTTATTTTTATACATGAACGACAGATGATATTTGCATACAGAATTAGCAAATGCAAATTGTTGCTCACTCAGCAGCTGCACCAGAGAAATTAGGGGTTAAGGGCCTTGCTTAAGGGCAGCTTGACTATAGTCAATAAGGGAGGGGGGAAGCATTACTCATTTGCTTCTCCGAGCCAGATCCCCCCCCTCCCCCCTCCAGTGCCAGTCCGGGGATTTGAACGGAGGACACACGCCTGCAGAAGCTTCAGGCTACTGCTGACAACCAGGTATAATGCAGTTTAATTACACAAGGATCCTGTTTTCACCGTAACTGTAATTGAGTTCGAGTTCATGAATTTATTCTTCCCATTGGGACCTTTGGCTCACAGCAAGGCATATGTCATGATGTCATGTTGCATAATCACGATAAACAAGGAACTGAGATTCAGACACACAAGACACATTAAATGAATGAGGAGAGAGTCAAGAGACTGAGACTCAGGAGAGTAGAGGGTCTGTCTGTCTGTTAGAGGTATGGATGCTAATGGCATAGAAGATAAATAATTTCTAAAGTCAGATTATTCCAGTCATGATACAAAATCCATTATTCTCACATCTGTTATGTTCAAGCAGGGTTGTGTTGATTCTTCTTGCATAGTTCCTGAATTAATATTTAATGTCTGAAATTTTGACATTTTATTGGTAGATATGGTAATGTATTTTCTTGCATTTCTTGCTATATACTTTGGGTTGCATTAGCCAGTGGACAGAGGGTAACATAATTGGCACTGGTGGAACCAAATTTTACACAACCTTAAAGCTGAATTTGTTCTCAGTTTCTGTGTGAAGCAGAAACAAACAAACTGCCAAAGAAGTCTAAAAATCCACTGGAAGCATTTGATTTGATGTTTTAAACTTGGCCACAATGCGAGGTGGTTTTGCAGCTCTGAACTCAACACAAACAAGACACCTGATCCAGCCCTGTCTACCCGTAATTTACGTTAGAGGTCGGAGTGACTAACTGAAATGACTAGTTTATATACACGGATTTTACCCTGTACTTATCCATGGTGATTCAGAGCCTCTGTGAAGTGGCGTACATGTGAGATGGCCCATGAAGATGACAACCTTTCTTTCAGTTTTCTCTCTCTGACTACTGCAGTCGGTGCCGTCGGTATGCAGGTCGGCAAATGGCTCTGTAGACACCACACTGTCATCTACACTTGTACAAGCGCATGAATCTCCTGACCGTGAGTGTCTGTGTGTGGGGTCGACAGTAATGTGAGACGATGTGTTTTGATCTCTCGGGGTCGCCAAGTCGCCAAAATCACCTTTGCACACACTCGGTCACTCTCCCTCACTCTTCCGTTCTCTTTTTTTCTGCAGTACACACACGCTTTTATTTGAGATCACATAGACATCGATCTGTTCACAGTGTACCCTGTACCTGTGCTTGATTTGTTTTGCAAATGCTGTTTCACAAAAATTGACTTTGAAATTGAATTTTAGTTTACATGAGTGTGCGTGTGTATGAATGTGTGTTTAGGTAACAGCGTGTTAGCTAAGTGCCCGTTCTGCCCTAATATATTCAATATTACCAGAGAGCTCCTTCATGTTCACTCATTATCAGTGTATATTTTGGCTCACTTATCTAATATTCTTCCATTTGTCCCACGGCAGTTCTTGGTAGTTTATTAGCAGCTATCAGTGGACACGGGGAGATATACAACATATAACTATAATATAAATAATATAATGAAACTATATCATTACTATTTGTAAGAAACTTATATTACATAGATAGATAGATATACTTGGATATTAATCTCAGAGTGGTTGTAAAGAAGTTGGATAACAATCTAAAAAATAATAGTTTTTTTATGAAGTAATGACAGTTCTAGAGGGATGATCTCAGATACAGTTCTGCCTTTTTCCTTATAACCTGCCCATCCAAAACCTAGTTTCTTCTTGAATACCATTAGAGCTTTTTGAAAGACAATAACATGTACTGTTCCAGGAACAGGAATGGACGTGTTTTCCCCATGATAGTCTGGACTAAGGCAAGGCAATAGTCTGAGTATCACTGGTTACCATCTCTGACCTAGCATTGTTGACATTGCAGCGATAAGGCAAGGCATAATACAACACCAGTGTTGTCCTGACAAGGCAGACAAGGCATCATTTTACTCTGTCTTGCATGATTCCAGGCTTTGTTGACAGCCCAGATGTAGCCTGTGCACATTGACAAGGCAATATTAGGATCAGCGCCGGTTGCTATCTCTGTGACCTAGAATTGCTGACAAGGAATAAGCCAAGGAATTGTATTAACCCAGCCATGTCCTGGCTGCGCTGGCAAGATGTTATTTTCTATCCCTGTTGCTGCTGTAAAACAGCTCTAAAGACATTGCAGGCTAACGTTACTGAGAGCAGTATGTCTGCTCTGTAAGGCACCAGTGCTGACAAGCCAGTATACCGAGGTCTTAAACACTGCTGACCGGGGAATAGCAAGGCAAGGAATAGAATTAAAGCAAGCTATATCGACTGTACATGTTGACAAGGCACGAGTGAGCGCTGCGCTAGCCTGCCTGGCCTTGTGCCGCTGACAAGACACTGGATGCTCGGTGACAAGCTGCTTGCTATTCCACACCCATGTTAGCATGACTAGGGTCACATTGACATCTGCAGTCTGAGGAAACTTGAGCCTATCTTTCCAGCAAACATTGAGAGCGTGTGTGCATGTGTGCGCCCATTGATAGGGATTAGCAAAGATGTGTGAGCCCGGCTCCCTGGAATGGCCCTGGTTGCTGGTGGAGGTCAGTGCCTGTGCACTGTAATGTCCGTGTGTGTGTGTGTGTGTGTGTGTGTGTGTTTGCCAGGCGGTGGGGGGTTAGGGCCTGGATTGCAATGACAATAGAGAGGAATTTAAATGAGAGAAAAAAGGGGATCAGGGACGTTTGCAAGGAGGATGGAAGAGGCTTTGGCACCATTGTTATTCTTCCTCTTTGTCATTCTGCCTCTCTATCTCTCTATTACAAATCCTTCACTCTCGGTCTCTCTCACTCTTGGCTGCTACATTTCTCACAAAAACCACTTTGCCTCTCTTGATTTTACCCCTATCTCTATTATCTTCCTATGTGTCCTTCAACCTTGTTAATGTGTCTCTTATTCAGAGGTTTTTTTCTTTTTCCGCCCTTGCCCTCAAGAATCAAGCGCTTGCAACATTGGAAAGTCCCTCTAAAGTTTGTTGTCCCTAATTCTTTTTCGAGTGCTATCGGACAGTACTCAACCAAACACTTGATATTTTTGGCTAGGTAGCTTTTAGTTTAGCTATTAGCTATCAATTTACTGCCAATGGAATCCATATTGTATTCGACAAGATATTGCTTTAAAGGAATAGTTAGATATTTCGTTCTTTTACAATCTCATATGTGGAGTTGGAGGGTTGGGTCCAGTGACACAGCATCCTGAAGTCTTCTCATCACATTGGGTTGCCAGGTTTGCCATCATTGTGCCTGTATGGAGATGAACACCAAAACCTAAAATCACAATTGTTGTTAAATTTCTGTTCTCACATGGGTTTAACAGTCAATACCCATCATATTACTAAGACACTTCTAATTTGCTGTATTAGTTAGAATGTTTGTTTCGCCCTCCTCTTTGAATGTCTTTCATTCACTGTCACTCACTCTCTCTCAGTAGTCTGTTTTGTTTTTCCCATCTTCCTGTGATTGTCTCTCTGCACCTCTCATTGTCTCTCTGTCACTCTCATCGTCTCTTGTGTTATTACCCCAGCAGTCTGTGGTCAAATGTAGTCCAGTTGCCAATATAACCACTCTCAAAACAGGCTCATTGATTTTAATCGTTCTCTCTCTGTGTGCGTGTCTCTGTCTCTGTCATACATACACACACACACACACATGCACACACACATGCATACACACTGTCTCTCCCCATCCGTTTGTCTGCCCCCCCCACCATCCCTTTGCGGCTCTAATTGCGATCAATTAGGAAACTTCAGAAGGCTGAAATAGGAGCTGTGACAAGGGGCATCCGCTGAGCTGGCAGGGAGAGAGAGAGGGAGGAAGAGAGAGAGGGAGGAAGAGAGAGAGTGAAGTGGAGGAGGAGAGGGAAAACGGTGACATAGGAGTGGTGAGAGTTTGGGAGGGGCAGAAGAACAAGTCCAAGTTGGTGTCAAGAGATGAGCTAATGGTAATGGCGTGATGGATGTGGCCACGGCAGCTGAAAGTCACGTCGTTTTTCATGCCAGGTATTGATTCCTGACAACCTCTTGTTAGCTTTGAGGCAAGGTGGATGGGGCATGGCACTAACATCGCCATGGTTAGGGGGTTGCATTCCCATCTGAAATGTATGCAGTTACTCTGCTGAAAGGTGCTATGAACAAAAGCATCATACTCTTTCTGAGCACTTCAGTTCTGAGCATGCCAGCTGGGAAAAGAGACAGGCTCGCACTGAGTTCAAGATGCAATTGTGTCGTAACATGAGCACAGAAATAATTTTGGTTTCTTATGTTATTTATTTGATGTTTTCTTTTTTTAATGTCTGCTCAGTACATCTTTTTTTTATTGTCTCCAAGTGCCAGAAATATAATAATACACTCAGCCTCACAGGTCTGTGATGCCTTATATATTAAAGAACAACAACTCAATATTAGCTCATTGGCAATGCAACATTATATTGAACTGGGGACATTTTAGTGACAATTCATTTGTTTTTGTATTGCTGTTTTCTTTTGATTGTTTCTTTTCTTTTGGCCCCTTCATCCACCTCTCTTTTCTCCCCTTCGGACAAGTAGAATCTGGTTATGACAACCCGTCTTTAACCACGAAAGTAAAATGGATGACTGTCCAGGAAGACACAAACATGGTAATAATAATTGTAATGATAAAGAAGCAGTACAAACAAACTATGTATTGCATTTCTCTAAAACAAGACTACAAAGTCGGTTATGATAGAGAATAAAATACACAAAGATGAAAAATTAGAAAAAAGATACAAAAAACACAACACAATGATATATGATTGAAGTAAAAATAGCGATGGGGCATTGAACAGTATTCAGCAGAATTTAGTAAATGTCAAATATAAAAGCACAAACAGCAGCTTTAATTTGATTGTCATTACACAGTGATAGTGTTGTCTGTTTGCAACCTAAACCCTTCAGAACTAAAATAAAGAGTGAAGACAATGGGGATAAAGGCAGCTGATCAAATAGACCCAAGTCTCAACTTTTCCCTTTTCTCATTTCCTGTTTATTTACATTCGTATTATAGACCGTCCCCTTAACACAATCTCCAAGACAGCTTTGCTTGAATAGTCTTTTACAGAAAAACAAGGAACTTCTTCCAGTTAGATTCAAGTATTCCCCCTGAAGGCGAAGATTATAAATAGCATTATTATCCGGAAATTTTCCTTTACAGAGACTAGAGCGTGCTGGTTGCCTTAAGCTTTCTGAGGCAACAGCTGAAGAATGTTTCGACCACAGCGATTCTACAAGATTCATGTTATTTCACGCAGAGCTTGACTTGCAGATAAAAATAAGCTTGTTGTAAATAAATCTAATGGTAATTTTCGGACAGTTCCTGTCAGAGATATGGGGATGTTTTCACAGCCTCTGCTTTGTTAAGTGTTTCTGCTTTTGATACATATACTAGAGGCTCAGAGCCTCTGGTCTCATGTTTGGCTGGCTTTGCCTTGGGGCATACAAACCCTTTTATCTTGTCACCCTAATGCATGTGTGTAAGCATGTGTGTGTAAGACAGAAAGAGAGAGCAAGGGGGGAGAGAAAGAGAGAGAGAGAGTTAGTAAGAGAGGGAGATGAGAGGATCAATACTAAGCCGTCAGGAGGTCTGCTACTCCCAGAGAGAGAGGGAACAGGACACCCAGCAGAGAGTGGAGAGGGAGAAAGTAATAGAGAGAGAGACAAAGAGAAAAACGAGTGAAGAGGAAGAGAGGAAGGAAGAGACTAAGGAAGAGAAGAGGGAGAGATGGATGGACAGCAGAAAAGTAACAGGAAAGAGAGATGGATGGGGATGGAGATGGGAAGGGAGAGTAGATGTGGCCGGTGATAAATGAACAGATACAAGGGACAGGAAGAACAGAGAGGAAAAGAATAATGCCGATGAAAAAACTGTAGAAAATGAGGGTTAGGAAAAGGGCAAGTGCTATGGGGAGAGAGCTGGAAATGGTAGTAATACTAGTTGTAACAGGTGAAATTGTAGCAAGACAGAAGGGGCACTTTCATTATAATGTAATATTAACCCTAACATGTTGCCCCCCTGTGGAAGACGCCACAATATTACATATACAATATAATGCAAACTAACACCAAAGGCAGACTGAAAATTACCAAGCTAAAGACAAAATATATTAATATATATTGTTTTAGAGCCCCGTATGGAATTTAACGGTGCCTTTTATTGTGTTCACCCCGTCTGTCATGGCAGCTACTGGAGCACAGAAGGGGACATTTGTTGCAAACAGTAAGCAAAGCAAACAATAAAAAAAAGTTCAGTTTCAAACTTTCCCCAATGTAACATATACCTGAAATGTAGTTACCCCATGTTCATCTTTGATTTGAACCTAATCTCAACCAGTTATTTTGCTTTCCTAAAATGAACCATGGAACATTTTCAGCTTTTACCACATGACATTTCCATAGTTGAGAAACCTAACCTTTCCATTATTCTAAAGCATCAAACTACAGCCGGTGTAATTTCTGAATCACGTTGAAGTGTCTTTGGGCAGGACAATAGACCTCTGCAGAACTCTGCGCTTAAACCCCTTAAATGTTAAATTTAAGAGAGAAATCATCCTATAACTGGAAGATCACACATTTGATGCCTGAAATGGACAGTGTGTCCATCAAAATGTCAGGTGTCCTGTTAAAGTGTCATGCAGCCAATCGTTGTGCATTGTGCGGGACAAATGCTTTAGATGTAAATGTCAACCTGTCATGTTTGTATATGCTGTCTCTGGAGTATCTTATACAGTAAGAATATATGTGCCGTTCAGTGGATGTTTGCCTCACTGTGGTCCATGCGCTTTTACAACAGGGCGACTCCAGTGGCATTTATACCTCAAACTCTGGCAGTGTTAGTGTCCCGCAAGAGCTCCTCCTCAAAGAAAGAACAACAACAAAAAAAACAGAGTATTTATAACATTCGTTTTGATGCATAATTTAACGAACATAAACATCAAATGAGGAGAGAAGCGAAACTATATCCCACAAGATCTAAAAGCTTTGACTTGACACCCATAATGAATATTTAAACCCTGATGACCTTACCCTGCATATGTCTGTAAATGATTTACTGTTCTGCCTCCCACATGTCTATTTTTATACCTTTTGTCTTTTTTTATTCCCATTTCACCTCTTTTTATCTTCTTCTCTTTCTTCTTCTGACACTTTTTTTTTTTTTTCAATTGCTGGCTTCCCAGTACTTTCAAATTCTTAACCAAGACAGATAGCAGTGAGTAGTGAGCCTGATAGCTGCAGAAGAAAGTGCAGAAAGTATAACTAAAAGAAAGAAAAAAAAAATCATCTTATCATCTGTGACTTATCTGTGAATATCATCAGCTGTAATTATCTCTCCGCAGTGTATTTCAACCCCCGATGATTAACTTTCTTAATGGGCTCTGGGAATAGTATTATTTAATGTAGGGGAATAAGATGGGGAATAATACCCCATTATTATTAAATGTATTCGAGATGAAGAATTTCAATTGTGAGTTTCGTTATACTTGGGCCAATAATGACCCAGGTTCCTTAATGAAAGAAATGACTCTGCGGCATAACACAGTTTTTCACAATGAAGCAAAAGGATGTAATGAAATGTCTTCCCCACTAATGCTTTATCTGGTTTAAAGCATGACAGGAACAGGACGATTTTACGCTTGAATGTAAAATTTCTCTAAATGATTTTCTGGTGCTAATCAAAGGGTCCTAATAATTAATAATGCAAGACACTAAAGTCAGAAATAAACAGTAGAAATGCTACGTTATTCTCAATGTTATATATTCAGAATGCAGTGCGGTTATTAAATTGTACTCTATTTGTAGTCTTTGTTTAAACACGTACTGTAAATGATGCTGGTGTTAATGCACATCCTGCCAATATGATATCTGTTAAACAGTACTGAGTGGATCAAGTATAGAGTATAGGTGACACATGACACTGCATGGGGCTATATGAAAATTTGATGTCATGATTATCTTGGCCAAAATAATTGTGATACAACATATCACACTAATCATGAAAATGTACCTTTAAAATGGCACAATACATACTGGAATCACTTTACCTTACCTTTAAGAAACACATGTATTTATTGCGTCACAGGTGACATCTCATCTCCCTGTTGAATCTATACTATTTCCACACATCCAGTTTAACTTAGCGATAATATCGTATATTATATATTATTATATATCTCGACATGACATGAGGACACTCTTTTACATTAAGCTTACTGCACTGGGTATCAAACACACATTGGGTTAATCATAAGCCACTATCCCTCATATCTGGAATCTAGTTTCTTATTCCTTTGATCAGATAGCTTCCTAATTAAATAAGAATCTTGCCGTTGTTTGGTTCTGTTTAATTTAATACAGAGATGTCTTGTTCAGTTACTTGTGTATACGCAAACATTTTAGAACTTTTTTATTCTTTGTATCTTAAATAGAAAAAAAGCTGTTATATTTTTTTAATGGCCTCACTATGTCTGAACGTAACATATCAATTACATTCATCATTTATTGCGTATCTGACTATATTAGTTGGCTGTTTGTATTTTGCATTTAGCGGCTTAGTGGACTATATAGGTTATTAACAAAAAGAGAGTCGCTTAATAAACCGTAGAAAGAGCACTCTGTAAGCGTTAGATCCTCTTCGCAAGTGTTGATAGTTCTCAGTGTACTTGTTATTTAAATTCTGCAATAGCGAACCTTACTAACGGCTACACCGCTCGCCAAATTTGTAGTTTTGTTTCTGTTCTTCTTTTGCCGACGCTACACCCTTCCAATCAAAATTCTAAAAATTGGGCCAGTAGTTTTTTTTTTGTGGTGAGATCAAGACAACAAACAAGCCTAAAATCATAGCCTAGTGTGGGGCGGGCGCGCAGTAGCTCTCTTGGTGTGTGTTTATGGACTTAGAACGGACCCTCGCGCCTTCTTCCGTGCCAGGGTACCACAATAATCATGAGTTGTGCTACTGGGTGATTTAGCTTGAGAGTGAGTGCCATGTGTTTAATCTCTCTATATCCTGTTGCGGAACTTGCCGAGGGTGCCCCTTAAGGCAAGGCATAACTTGAGTAACCC
>NW_023339774.1:7099023-7104920 GCF_004916995.1 Morone saxatilis | reverse complement strand
GTGTGTGTGTGTGTGTTTGAAGTGCTGACACTTGTGTGTGTGATGTTGGTGCTGACATGTCTGATCGCGGTGTGGTTTCTCCTACTGAAGTCGTGCTGACGGCCTCTTAGCTTTGAAGAGGTCAGTGAAGAGGGGGTGGGGGGAAGAGTAGGGCAAAAAATTAAAGGAGTGAAAAGGAGAAGAGAGACAGAAGAAAGGAGGGAAGATGAAAGAGGAGGGTAGCTAGGGGTGGGAGGTATAGAGGATCGCAGAGCATGGAAAAGTGAAAGGGAGCTACTGTATCAATAGTTCCTTGTAGCTCTTGTTATCTCATTGGCTGCTCATTATTCCAGTAATAGAGTTTATTACAGTCAAATAACACACACGGTCTGTTTTAAATGTAGAATATAGAAATTGAAGAAAGCAGCGATGCACACAGAAGGGGTGGGATGTGGACAAGAGAGGGGAAGGTTAGCGTTTTAATGTAACAGAAGCCGGCAGCCTTGTGAGACACCTTAAATATGCAGGTTTGTTTCAGATACCATCTTTTCAGTCAGTGTTACTGATCTATAAAAAAATCTATGAAAGACTGCATTGAATGGTTTTTGACTAGATTGCAAAAGTCACAGAATGAGGGTCGACTCAAAGATGTGAACTCAAGTAGCAGAGAGAAGAGGCGCCGGCCATTGGTTTGTTATTTTACACCATATGTGTGAGGCATGTTGATTTCCTGGGAGGTTGTTGACATTCGTAAGACTATCTCTGTGGTCTAATTTATAAAGGGTTTCCCCCATATGTTTATCAATTTACAACATCTGCCTCTTGACTCGATAATTTTCTGTCAAGGGCAACACACTCAGCAGCAACAACAGCATTATGTTACTCTGAATTGCAGTATGGCATGGAAGTAATAAAATGGCATGAAACACAGTAAAAGCTACAGAATATAAATTGCTTTATCCTTGACTAAATGCAGTGTAATATGACATAGTAGTTGAGTATTGTATTGAGTATATCTATGTGTTGAATCTATGTTATTTTACTTCTCCACAAATCAGATAGAGCTGTTTGTTTGGTGAAGGGATCAAGTTTGCGCCCCGAACTTTTTTCTACTACCCCTTGTGCGATTGTATTTTTCCAAGGACCCAGCACTCTTTCGGCTGTCTGATGAAGGAAGCTCTGTGTGACTGAAGCACCATAGTATCTCTTTGAAGTGCTATGGTTACATTTGAAAGATGAAAGGAAAGAAAGAAAAAGTTCAGTTGTCTACTTTAATAGCGACAAAATGCAATATCGATCAAAGGCACTCTCAATGCACACATATTACTGATCAAGGCAAGCCAAATGGTATATAACGCTATCTGAAAAGGAGAACAATAAAAATGTCTATATCTGAACTGACGTTATGTGTAAGTGTGTATTCGTACACTTGTTTATCAGTCATTGTGGGAGCTCACCTGCCCTTAGGGGGACATGAAAGCTGGTCCCCACAAGGTTAACCATATGTTTAAGTTAAGTAGACAATGCATAGTTAACCCATTTACTGCAAATCGTCCATATGTAACATCAAAGCTTACCATTCTCCAAGACATTCCATAGTGTTTATCCTTAATGAATGTGGTTCTCGATAATGTCAGCCATTGGCCACGATACTTGCTTGAGATCAGAGGCAACAGATTTTGTGTTCTAACCAAGTAAACCTCATGTGTTTGGCGCGTCAGTACGTTTAGGGAATTTTTCAAACAAGAGCCTGTTGAGTGAAGATCCTAGATAATGTGCACAAATCACATTGTGTTCTACGACAAATTGCCAGCAAATATCAATTGTGTTTTCTCCCTTTATATTTCAAGGAATAGAGATGATTTGTGTTATTGTAGTATCAGATCCTGGCAATGTGAAGTCCCGCATGGCCCTGTTTCACACAAGTGGCTGTGAGGTCCCAGAAGTCGGTGTAGGAAATGTTTGACAGTGTGGCTAGTTAAGAGTGATTGATGCCCGCAGCCCTCTCAGCTGTTAAGGAGAGATGAGGGGGAACAAGTGATGCAAATCGGATTGGAAGCTGCCTGCTGGCATCTGACTTCAGGAATGGTGATTAAAAACACATTATGACAAAGACAACATCTGGTGGTGCATTCGAACCATCAGCCGAACAGTAGTGTAGTGCTACATTACCCTGGCAGAACATGCACAGAAGATGAAAGGTGCGCCGCAAAAAAACTTCCAAACTCTATTCCAAACAATGAGAAATGAAAAACAAAACAAGTTTGGAATTAAAATCACATTTTCACTTGATGATGCTTTGAGCAGTCTGAGAACAATCAGAAAGTGATTAGTTTCATTATCATGGTATTTGCTGATCTTCTAAAATTGACTTTGAATTCTTCAAATTAACATGACAACCATTGATTTAAAAATACAAGCTGATTATCAGTCTGCAAATGACCCGTGGGCCTGCCGTATCTCCAAACTTTGGAACATTAACTATTTTGGAACCATGGTAAAGATTCTGTCATCTATCAGTTACATAAAAAGGTAATTAAAAGTGAAACAAACAATGATAAATAGGGACAATTTTCTTTGATGGCACACCACAAAAGACAACATCTGTTCTGGAGCTGATACTGTAGGGCTGTTAGCTCAGTGCGGCAGCGTCCTGGGAAAGCATGCATGGATGATTATGAGGATGAGTTCTACTCTGGATCAGATTACTTTTTTGTCAAGGTCAATCAACTGACAGGATGGATCACAATGTCAGGTCTGACTCTTTGCAACATACATGAAGACAACAAAGTCAACAACAATTGTGTAATTTTCATTTATTATTAGAGATGTCTGTTACTAAGTGTATTGCAGACTGTTGTTACTCTTATTTTCATCACTTCTTGACCTGAAACATGTTATCTTTTCTATCCTATCAGATTTTTTTTTGTATTATAATTTCTGTGAGTCAGGGTTAATCAGCGATCAACAATCTAAAGCTGTCAGATTTTCTATTTCATACGAAAACACTGTTACTTTTCATGGATTTCACAACCTTTAAGATCAAGTAAATAACTTACCATAACTACTACAAAAACACCAAAAGAAAAGTGCCAAGATCCGTGGTGTACAAGGCTGTACTATTAGTTTATAGCGACACGTCCATGCATGCACATGTATGTCTATGTTGTGTGAATGTAAAAGTGTGTAGTTAAAAAATGTCCATATTCCTTTCATGCGGTCTTCATGTTTAAAGTTCACACTTAAGGTGGTTGTGCGGCCAGTATCAAACCAAGAACATCAAAGGTTGTCTGAATGTTCGAGGTATAATTAGACAGAAACAGAAAGACTAAATGAGATATAATTACAAAGATATAGAAAACATAGAGAAAGATGGAGAACATATGTGAACTCTAGCAGTCATAGCTAGTGTAGCTGCCGAGGGGCTCATGAACAAGACACTGAACTTCAGAAATAGTTGTGACATTATTTAAAAATAGTATGTAGAGCAATAGTCATTTTTCGTACAAAGAAGTCGTTTGAAGGAATGAATAACTGTCACTCAATAGGAGAAACAAATCTTTCCACCCCACTATTAAACTGGCATTTCATTCACAATGTATCTAAGAATTCTGAGAAATACACTGACACTTTTTGTCAGAGCAACTCAAACAAGAGGAGGTAGACAGGAGTGACATTTCTTTCCTTTAAAGCTTGAAATGTTGTGACTTGTCAGCGGGCGACTGTCACTCCCCACTGAGTTAAATTAAAACGTGGTAATTTGAAACCTTATAATCCCCCCCGAAACGCAGTGCAAAGACAGGGAGAGAAATTTTTCGAAGACACAAACCATTTCATATTGACTTGAGCACAGTGATTCCCACGCTTTGGCCTTGGTAAATCTGTAAGCTAGTGTTGGCCATCAGATGTGTTAGTCAGACTATGATGCAAGAATCGGAAACACATCGAACAAACACACTTACATGCAGGGAGCAAATTAAGAATTAATAGTTCAGATTAAATGTTGGAAGACATCAGCTGTGCTTCAAATTATATGGCTTGTCAAAAATAACCTCCTGTTGATCCCTTATGTGAAACAGGTCTACATATAGGTCTATGTGTGCGTCACTGTTCTAATTGAGTGTGGTGACTCAAATACCACATCATCCATTAAGCCATCTCACTGCATGAATGGAAGAAAGAAGGGAGAAAAGAAGAAAATAATTTTTCTCCAATGACACTGCCAAAATCATATTGACAGATTGTAGCTTGAGATTTCCAGGGATCTTCCTCACTAAACAGGATTAAATGCAGATGTGGTCTGTCAGAAAAATAACAGACAATAGTTGAGATAAAATGTTTTGAAAGTATAACAAATGAAAAAGTAAAGAAACTAAGTGCTTCTGTGCCATGGGACACACAGCCGTAGATTTAGTGTTGCACTCACTGTCATTTCATATTTCTGAGATATTTTTACTTTAGCAGTTTGGGCTCTGTCACAAACAATCTTTCTCTGTTTGAGTTGATTAAGGTTGAGCAAGTGCTGTAAAGAATAAATGCCTAGAAAAGTATTCAACCTGTCATTGTAAAGTTGTTGACGTGAGGCTCAACTTTTAATACAATTCTGAACGTCTGAATTATGTTAAGAATTATTTTGTCAATCATACATACTTAATAGACTTCTTTTTTAACAAATTGAGTTTTTTGTTCTTATTGTTCTATTAGCTTGGTTATTCTAACTGCATGAGTTTCTAATGTCCTGTGCCTCTTACCCGGTGAAATTTTTTAAAATATCTTAAATAATAATCCAATAAATAAATAAATAAACATAGAACTGAATGAAATGCTGAGATATAGGCCAACTGTTCTCAATCCTCCCATGAAGCTTTGGCAGTCTTTGGGGGTCTGGATCCGCAGGTTGGGAACCAGCGGCCTGAACCACCGATGGGATTCAGGATGTAAATCCTGGTCTCTGCTGGCAAAGTCCTGCACTTTGTATGCCCACCATCCAGAACCCATCCCAGGGAGGGTAGTGCTTCATCCAATCCAAATAAATAAATAAATACATAAAATAAAAATTGCCTGAGAACATTATCTAGGCAGCGATAATGTTTGGCACTACAACGTAAGTGGGAAAATTAAGTACTATATAAAAAAGCAATTTGAAGACAAATGCGATTTTCCCTATGTTCTGACACTTTATTGACTAGACAATTAATTGATTAATCAAAAACAGTACTCATAATGGTGTCTTTTTTTGAGAGAGCTGAAGTTGTTGAAAATTAGGCTCCAAAATTAAAATAAAGCGTGTAATGAGTGTTTCAATCAGCACTGAGATAAAGGGCAGAGGCATATGCAAATCAGAATAACTTAGGGGGAAAAAAAGAAGAAACAAAAAAGCAATTGCCCAGAGTAGATTGTTTGTCCCGCCGAGTGGAGACGTTTAATTTGTCATGGTCTTATTGAAGTGTAAGTGCACACACAAACACAGCGCCACACACCCTCACAGCCATAAAAAACCCCATAATGATATGGATTTGCACAGACGCAGACCCGCGCACACACACACACAGAAGCACATGCACACCTCTGAGACCTGGCCTGGGTCTCCGTTCTAAATGCTGCAGTTCATCTGTGTGAGCTGTAGTTGAGTTAGTAGCTAATTAGTTTGGCACAGCAGCGTTCTTCCCAGGCCCTGAGTGTGTGTGTGTGTGTGTGTGGTGTGTGTTGTGGGGTGCAGTGGAGGGGTTAATCCTCGCTACTTGTTGTTCTACACCACTGCCCCCCTCCCCACCAGCCCTTTCAACTTTCTGCTTGTCCCTCCCTTTTTTTTTAGGCCTTGGCTTTCCAGTCTGATTCTTTCTGTTCTGCCTTTTTTTTGTGTGTCCCTTTCTTCAATTCATCTCTCTTTGTCTTTTACCATGTATGTGTTTTGCCTG
>NW_023339774.1:7098638-7098923 GCF_004916995.1 Morone saxatilis | reverse complement strand
TCACTCCACAGCACAGGAGCCTCTTACCTCAGCCCTCATGGACAGACGCACACACGCACACACACACTCACACACTCACACACACTTTCAAACATCGCAGACGCTTTGGGAAATAATATGAATTTGCTGAAAATGTATGTGTCCATCTCTGGTTTGTTAATGTCTCCTAAAGAGAACTGACAGTGTATGACTTTGTGCACACACAATAGCACCCCCGTATGACCTACCCCTCTGATTCAGTGTTTCTTTGCACATTGTTGCTTTATACACCCACACACACACACA
>NW_023339774.1:7093859-7098601 GCF_004916995.1 Morone saxatilis | reverse complement strand
ACACACACACACACACAGCATCTTGGTGTAGAGGCACTCACCACAGTGTCTGTGTGAATATTAACCCTCAAGAATATTAATATAAACACTTGAAGCAGCATAGTGTTTTTTAGTACTTTTTTTTTTGCATTTTCCATTTATCTGCCATTGCATAATGTATGAGCATGACTTGCAGTGAGCTATGCGTGTGCTTTTATTGGCACAATCCCTGCTTTTGTTATAGCCACCAGTTGTGCTCCCAGTTCTCAGAATGGCATCCCAGTTTTGGACGTTTGGACGCACGTTAAGGGAAGACACCGCATCAAGATAAAGCAACACACTTTTTGAATGCTTTGTTCCTATTTACTTGAAATGTGTAATACAACCAGCATGGAATAAATCTTTGCCTATTACTACATCACTATGTGACTACAAAGGAACTTAGGCAAGAATTACAGGGTGCTGCTCTTTAGAGCAAAACCATCAATGAAAATACCAACTCTTATTATTTCTTTCTTTATTTAATCTTTGGAGCTCTATAATAAATGACTTGCATCATCACAATTCAAGAGCTGTGAAGTATTCAAATAGAACCTCAAGTGCCTGAGGGTAGCATTATACTTAGTGTGTGGTTCAAGTTTAAAAGCAGCATATTGTTGCTGTAAAGGTGTGCTAAGAATGAAATCAGCTTCCCCTCTGCAATGATAACTCCCTTGCCATTTGAATGAAGTCTTGGCAAATAAGGCCGGCTTGGCCATGAAGTCTCAGAGAGCAGGGTCACTGTGCATGCGCCATTAATGTTTGTTTAAATTGGACCCTCTGCTTCTCTACACGTCTCAACAGTAAATCTTTGCATCCGTGAACTGCTGTCAGCATCGATCTGACCCGAACTCACCTACGTTGTAGCAACACTGCACCTAGGCAGCAGACTGACCCGGCCACCTACGCCAGGGCCAAAGCAGATCATTTTCAACCTCACCGTCATCAGTCATAGCCATAACTTCATTCAGGCAGTGCGCAGGATGGCCCTCAAATGACTGCTCCATTATACGGCAGACAGTGACCTCATATAACCCCAGTCATCCTCTGCTATGTTAATGGCTTATATTGACGTCCTGATCCTCTATGTCCCAATAACACACATGCAAATGTTTTAGTCAATGTACCTTGGTATCGTGGAGTGGTCTGTCAGAAATATGTGCACATGATAAATACAGAATACGCTGCATTGTGTGTCACATATTGATTTCTTTCTTTCTTTCTACCATCTCCCTGTGCTTGCTGCCGGCAGCAAGGCATCATTGACTTTGGATCATGATGTGGTTGTGTGTGTGTCTCAGAGGAGTATATATGTATGTGTGTGCGCTTGAAAGAGGGAATGCACATGGGAGCGTGCGTGTACTTGTATGTGTGCTGGGGTGTGTGAATGCCCTCATGTGTGTTTGGTCTTACACAATTCTGACAGTGTTTGTAATATTTTGCAGTCATTAGATTGCCTGTTTATGGAGACTGTGCAATAAATCATGACAAAACATAACCAAACACAAGTGCGTGTTTATCAACAAGGGAAAGCTGTTTCAGGCCTTGCACATTTTCAGCTGTGAATGTGACACCAAGGTTAAATTGTTTCAGTCGTGCTGAAACTGCATTGGAAATGAGTTCTATTGTGTTCTATGGCCATGTGGTCATATACTATAAAATATGTGTATGGAGTTATGTTTGGAGAAGAAAGTAATTGGACTTGGAGAGGAGTAGGCAGACCTACAGTATGGGAGCTCGTAGAGAGCAGCAAAACTTAAACATCTCCTAATCACTTGATACAAAAACCTAGCTACCGGTGTGAACAAATAAATACTGGTCACTAATTCAGGCCAGGTAAAAAAAAACATGCAGGATGCAGGGAATGTCTGTCATAGAATGACTGACATGCCAATTTCATCATAATGTATTTTCACAGCACTAAATCCATCAGTAGAGTCACTTGACTCACAAATTAATTTCAGTCCCTTGCTGTTTTGTTGACCACTTTTGTGGGTGACACATACTGGAGATATTTCACAATAAAACCCTGGAAAAGAAGGGATTATGCCCGTTTTAATCAATTGAATGTTTTTCATTTCAAACATCTGTGAAGTCTGGAAATGTACTCGCTGACCAAAGCAAACAGCCATTAAGAAGAATGGCAGTTTTAGTAACATAGGGCCAGTATGGCATTATTATGGTGTTTTTCTGACAGCGTTAGTGCAGAGGAATGTACATTGTCCATGAACTGTAATATCAAAATGGTACCAGATCAGCCTAGGAGGCTTCTTACTATAATATGATAAAATACACTTTGCCTATAAAAATGGAAAAATTATAAATAAAGGTCTGTCTCTAACATGAGTCTATTTCTACCAGGTTTAATTTGCTCACTGGTGGCTTATTCTTTTTGGACCTCCATCGATATTTTGGCAATTTAAAGATGACAATCAGAATCTAATTCTGGAAGTACAATGGGCTCACAAAGAATTTGACCAGGTTAATTAACACTCACACATTTACAGACCGATAAAGGATGTGCAATTACAGACCAGACTAGGATGAAACAAAATGGTGACACAGAAACAACCTTCACATGGTGTATAAGATTTTCTGGATATTGTCTTAGCTAATTGTTGTTTGGAAATGTGACAGAAATGGGCAGGGTGATTTTCTTGTGACATTGGTGCAGACACATATCAAGTTTATATTACAGAAATTAAAGTTATACAGTGCATACACGTAAAAGTAGTTTTTTAATAAAATGTCCCCAGGTGCTAAAATGCAGGCAGAACACAAGACAAATGCTAGACATGCTAGAGTTTTTATCCTGAAATTGTTTTTTTTCTTTCTTGAAAATGGGATATGATTTGAAAAAAAGGTGACACCTACTCACTTTTGAAAGCACAGAAAGAAAATAAATTATACACGGCACATTTTAAGGAACAGCGGCAGTTGAAGTCTCTTGTCAGCATCAATAATGTTTACAGCCTTGCCCTAGATCCACTAGGTATGCTAAATTATCCACTTTAGGTAATAGCTTCCTTTCCAAGAATGAATATAAAACATCCAGGGATTAAGCCCATAGTTAAACATGGCCTTCACTATTTATGCACTGTATGTGGAATATCAGAATTGTGCATCAGCTCTTTTGTTTCTAACCTCTCTTTTCTATCCTATTAATGTACTTTGTGCTCTCAGTAAATGTTGAAGACCATATTTCAAACCAAATTCTCTCATGTGGGAAGTTAAACATGTACAAGTCAGCCAAAGGTGAAATCCAGTCCAGCCAAGGGAGATTTTCAGCTTACAAGGTCTCAGGCAAGACTCCTCAGATTCATAAAGGGTGTGTAGAGGGAGCTAATAAATGTCTGTGTGTGTGTGTGTGTGTGAGAGAGAGAGAGAGAGACTGTGGGTGATCGCTAGAAATATAAGGCTTCAAACTGTCTCATCCGTTGAGACATCTAATGACCCGGCTGTTTTCCAAACACTCAGAGACCATGACAAGAAAATCGCTGTAATTTTGTTCATGTTGAAAGATTCAATTTAACTTCATGCATGGCTGAGACATCTTGAGAAACTGATTAATAAAAAAAAAAGCTATTCTCATAATAAAAACAAATTTAATTCTTAAATATTCCTAAAACTTGAGCTTCCTAGAGTTGGAACTTATGGTGGTAGAAAGTCAGAAAGCAGGAGAAGAAAGCATGAGACGAGGGAATACAGAGATGAGCAAAGTCAGCTGAGACATAAAGGGAGGAACAGACGGAGAGTGAACAGCGAGGGACATGAGCCCACAACCATGGACAGCATAATATACACAGGGGATGGTAAGATGGAAAAGGTAAAAGGTGTCCCCACCTCTCTTGGCACCCCTCTCCAGCTTCCTGTC
The DNA here is from genome assembly GCF_004916995.1 of Morone saxatilis. Classification (NCBI taxonomy): domain Eukaryota; kingdom Metazoa; phylum Chordata; class Actinopteri; family Moronidae; genus Morone; species Morone saxatilis. The sequence goes on along the minus strand of NW_023339774.1, from coordinate 7,094,709 downwards.
TAATCCGTCAGCAGCTGCCATGAAATCAGCTCCCCTGCTCTTCGCCTCCTGCCTCGGGTGTAAAAACCACGGTAGAATCAAGCAGAGAGAATAACGGAAGAGCAGGGGCGCTAATCCACCCGTCGGCCTGCATGCCTGGGGATTTGGGACTAACTCCTATCACTTACCATGAACGAGGAGGAGGAGAAGGAGGTGGAGGAATATGGATACGGGCCAAAGAAATGGCTGTGTTCTCCCCGTGCATCATCACTCGCCTCTTTTCTGTCAGTCAAGCCACTGCTATCGCCCTCTCTGCTTCCCACTGTTATAATGTGGCCATTTCCATTCTATCTCCGTGCTCACTCTCTTTCTGCCTGCATTTTAATCTCATCCTCCCAATACCCAACTCTGCCCATCTCTTTCTCTCCATCTTTCTCAGCAAGCTTTGTTAATACTACTCTATCTCTAACCACACTGTGAGCCAATTTAGATCCGCGAGCAAAGCTATGAACTTCGTTACTGCTGCCAATTCACAAAGAAAGACATCCAAAAGAGTTATGTAGATATGGCAGTTAGCAAGCCATCCATGGGGAGAGGTTTCATAAGAGATTAGGGGTTTATTGCTCAGATATATAATAAATGTAGTGCACTAATTAAATTTATTAATTTTAGTTTTCAGTAGCGTCTGTTTTATTAGATAGTCTACAATGGAAAGTCTAGATAACATGAAGAAAGGTCCTCAGCTCAACTTAAGGAAGCCAAGTAATTACAGCAAGTTTGACCCAGACCACTAGACTATATTCATGTGCCGTAAAATCCACAAAGCTGCTAAACACAGCTACAACATTTTGTGATAGATAGATAGATAGAT
>NW_023339774.1:7083042-7093768 GCF_004916995.1 Morone saxatilis | reverse complement strand
GTCTGTACACTAAATATGAAGCCACTGCCAGCAGCAGGCTTACTTAGCCTAGCATTAAGACTGGAAACGAGGGGAAACAGCTTGCCTGGCTCTGTTCAGAAATAACAAAACTCACCTACCAGCACCTGTAAATCTCACTAATTAACACCTTATATCTTATTTGTTAATCCGTACAAACACTGAAGGGTAAAATCTGGACAAATACTATACTAATAAATGACTGATTCTAGGGTAAATTATGTATATCTATGCTGACAACATGCTTCCATACAACTGGGATTGTAAAGGCATGAATATGTGTCTGTCACAGGAGTGCCAGTAGAGTACTTAGCTCATACCCAGTGCATGCTGGGATTGGTTCCATTTCCCAACAACCGTGAGCAGGATACAAACGTATTGAACATATGTATAGATGCATGGATGGAGAGATGGATGAAACAAGCTGCTATTTAGAGAGATGTCACAATCACTGATTCATTTATGCAGAGAAGCTGTTGTTAAGGCATACGGAGATCAGGCTTTTCAAAGTCCATCTGGAGTCAATTCTGGATTATTTGAATGAACCCTATAATTGCTCAGTACATAACCCCCTAGTTTGGCCGTCTTGATTCTGGACAGAGTCTTGATGCTGGCGGTGGTGTTGGGGAGTTAGATGCTGGCATCAGTGTAAGGAGTTGGAGGCAGATTGTTACAGAAGCAGCTGATTGGATTAATAAACAGCACGCTGATTAGCGATTGGCTGCTACACAGAAAGTTGCGAGCCGGGGAGAAGATGCCTCCTGAATTTTAAAGTGACGGTTTAATCGGGGAGTAGAATTTTTTTAAGAAGACAGAAGGTGCAAAATGAGACGATCACTAATCCATCTTCACGCTCAGGGAAAACCACATCAACCTGCTCTCTGAGATTGAAGCCGTTAAGGCAGGGAGTTCTACCCACCCAGAAGAGATTGAACCTGTCACTTTGACCAAGCCTAATATTGCCAATCGAAAAGGAGCGACCACACCTGACTGAATAATTGGGAAGAAGCAGCAGTAGTGGCTGTTAACACTGAGAACAGGATAATGGGTCACAATGCAAAGCAACAAGCTTTGGCAGCTGTGTTTGGGATGTCAGTCCAATAACATTTCATCTTGTGATACACAATATAATAATATCTATACTGTCTTATTTAATATTATTTCTTTGTGTTTTTGTGTCAACTTAAGTTTATATGCTGCCTTGTATAAGTTATGCTGCTGCACAAGACGTGTGGAAGCTAATTGACCTTGCAGAAGTGAGTATATGCAACAAATCCAACATATTGTGAATTAGCCGAACCCAGTGGTGCACTGTAAATCTCGTCCTGTAGCTAATTATTACCAGCCATCTGCTAAATATATTCACTCCACCATCAGCCATATTGCTAGGTTTTGACATTGTCTCTTTTTCTATATGGACTCTTGTGCCTTTTCTCTCCCTGCTGTTAGTCAATTTTCCATACTTCTTACTCTTTTTCTGTCTATATTTGAACTTTTCCCTGATTGTCTTTCTTGCTTCTGCACCTGTTTCTGCTTCTGTCATTCTACCTGTCTTCTCGCTTAGTGTATTTCTATCTTTATGCTTTATATTCTATACTATTTTCATTTTGGGCTCTGCCTCAATGAAAACTGTTCACAGTGAGGTTTGTGTCTAATCCAAGGTAGCCCCATTATTTCTGGAAAGACACAAGGGAAATTCTAACCACCTCCATTGTATTGGAGTGGGGGAATTATATAAAAACCTATGCGTAACATAAATCCAGAACTATCTGTTTGGCTAAATACCATCAGGGATACTAAGAAATTACATGTTTTGTTATTATAGAGAACCGACTCTATAGAGAACTGTTTTCTCCCCCCATTCTAGGAAGGTATGACATTATAAATGTCACGCCTGTTTTCTCATTTTCTGGGGTATAACATGTTTCCTGCAAAATGTGTTCTTTTCCACATAAATATGCAAACACAACACATGCATGATTAAATGGCTCCATTCACTGGATTGATTTAAACATGATTTAAGTGACGTGCAGCAACAATATCAGTGAGAATGACATCCATTATGCCACCTTTATGGAACAGCTAAGCAGTTATATCCGTCACAGAAAGGTTGCAGTGAGAGGATTTTAAAAAGCAATGAAAAAGAACGGATATATGGAGGTAGAGGCAGAGAATGTGATATGTAATTTGTTTATTATATGCCAAATGAGATACACTGAAGGGGTACGATGAGAGGGGGACAAGGTCACAATAAGAAGTCAAACTGTGTAAAAATAGAGAAAATTAGATATAATAAGAGTTTACTTCAGCTGTGCTCACCAGAGAGCAGAAAGACAGTCGGCCAAGATGGTTGCTATCGGGCCCTTGACAGAAAACATCAGAGTTTCTTTGATTGCCTGCGATTACAGATAAGTGCAGTATTTTCAGAAAGACCCATTTGTTTTGATAAAGACTTATCCCCTTCCCCAAGAGAGGTGAAAAGATGCTGAGAGAGAAGAGACTCTGAGAGAGAAAGAGTGGAGGGGATGAGGGGCGGGCTCTCATTGGTTGGATTAGATCTGCTGATGCTAATGCTAAATTATTCCCCATATCATTTCTCTCTCCCAACTTCTCTTTCTTTCATTAATTTTCCTCCAGCTTTTTATAAATAATTTTGTCTCTCCTTTCTTTTTTCCCCACTGACATCCCCCCCCTTTTCTCCTCCGTCTTCCATTACTCTGTATCCCTCTCAAAACTCCAAACTGAATCAGCAGACTCTTGGCAGGAGTAGAGGCAGCTGCCTCATAGACAGCCCTACCGTCTAAAATGATAACACACTTACTGTCACTGGTTTTATGTCGATCATGTTCGTCTGCAACTCCGATTTTGCACCACGAAGAGTTAACTACAAAAATGTTTTTCATGACGGCATGGATCCAGACAGAATCCTGTCTCATTCAGAGCTAGACTAAAGCTGCACCAGGTGGTGCTTTTTACATGTAGCACTTCTCAGTCAACCCATTTTGCCAAAGGTAATCTTACATTGTCAGACCTCTTTCTCATCGAGCTCTTTGAAAACTGGAGGAACATGTTTTCGATCTTTCGATTCAACTTTAGCAAATCTTGAAGCAGTGAAGACTTTTAGAAACGTCCACCTCAAGTAACGACACGTGGCTTACTTTACATATTGAATGAGTTCTGTACTTGAATTTCCAAATACCTTGTGGGACCTTGCCAAGGTGTAGCTTTGCTAGTACAATGAATGATGACATATGATGATGATAACAGTTTTTCATTCAAAATTTAAACACTAAAGATTTCATTTTGAACATTGTCATACAGTAAAATCATTGTTACATTGATAGAGATACATTCCATTATTTGAGCAATGATCATGCCATATCAAAACAAATGATCTAATATGATTAAGTTGACTTACTTGAGATTAGGCAGACAAAATAACTCAGGTGAATGAAGTGAATGGAAATCAGTGACATGACAATTATTTGTTCACTGAACAGAGGTCTACGACTGGATTTATCTAAATGTTTCTCCATAAATAATAAATAAATATAATTAATCCCTGGTTGATGGTGCAGAATAATGCCCCGTCATCCATCTGAACCATTACATAAAAGCAACATGATGGCAAATTATCATTGATGATAACCTGCATTAGTCTCCGGTCACTGAGCCACTTGTTTCCACCGGAATGGCTTTCTTTGTCCCCTTGGGGCATCCCATTTAAACCAAACCATTTATAGCCAGCCCATTGGCTGAGCATTAGACAGACTTCTCAGTACCGAGAGGACACAGAGTGATTCCTGTCACAGGCTAGACATCCACTGGACAGAGAACAAATCCAGAGATCATAAGGTCATGCCTGAAATGGGAAGGATGGTGGAAACGTCAAGCGAAAACTGCTGCTGCTGCTCACATGAAGTTTTCTCCTCGGATGACGTGCTATTCATCATAAGGTCCTTAATATAAATCCGCCCTGCGATAAAAGTGCAGTGATAACGGTTTCCTTTCAAGTGAACAGCTGCCAGACCGTTCCTCTGTGACCTTCTGGTGGCTGAAAACAGAACAAAATCTGAATAATAAATAATTCCCTCCAGGGAATTAAACAGCTAAGTTGTAGCAAAGCTGTGTGTGGCAAAAGGGATGGAAGGTTGTCAGAACAGGAATTAAGTTATATTCCAATCCCTAAAAATATTTAGTTTTAGCTTATAACAACAGATGATCTACTTCACTGCCAAACAGTTTACCAAATCATGACATATATACACAGTGATCTCCTACTTTTAAGATGGCAGCTGGTTTCCATGAATTACACAGTTGTATGAAAATTAACTCAAACAATTGAAACCTGTTTAAGACAGGTAATCCATCCTCACTTCACTAAAGAGCCGCCGCCGACATTAAGCTATTTACTTATTTCACTACTTAACTCTCTAACTACTTTAATCACCTTGCTTTTTCCTTCAGTAGCGTTGCTCTTTTTCACACGAGCCAGCCACTAGCCGCCATTGTCTAGGTAATTCATGCCACACACTGCCTATACATGTTGCTTGATGTTAAGTTTTGTCCGTAAGCTTGGAAATATAGCTTTGCCAGGACCTTTTCATAAACCAAAACACAGACACAATTGCAGCGTTTACCAGTCTGAAAAAACATTTGGTTTGGCTTCCATCCCTTCTTTCAAAGCGTTCACAGATACTGTGGAAGGAGGAAAACAAACACATGAGGTGTAGAAAGAGAAGATAGAATGGCAGAGGAGGTACACGGAGCACTTTGCACTCTTGCCCATCACACATCACCCTCTTTAAAAGCTGAGATGTTTCCATCGATGAGTAAAGTGGGGAGAGCCCCTTTCACCTTGAAATGTGCTGCGTTTCTGTCTAATCTTCTTTCCTCCTTAAAAAATTACCTTTCTGAAGGGCGCTGGGGTTCGGGGAATCAATAGATCACTCAGGCTGCAAATGTATTATCTTACAAAGGATGGGGGGAGGGAAAGGAGGAGGGATGAAGAAAGGGAGGACTGGATAGAGAAGGGATATAAAAGCAGAGTAGAGGAGGAGAAGATGATGGAGGGAGGGTGCTGGAGAGTGGAAGATGAAGGGAGAAGTAGAGGAAGTGAAGGATAAGGGGTAAACAGGGTGAGAGAGCGACGGAGGCTAGATGCGAGCAAGGAAATGATGAAATTGTAGAAAAATGAGGCTAGGAGAGGAAGGACGGCAAAAAAAGGACCAGAAAAAACATTGCCACGTAGCCATTAAAGATGGTTAAAAAAGAGAAGTAGAGAGAAGAAAATCAAATGAGATGGTGGGGGCTATTAAACAAACATCAAAGTACCTTTGACTGATTGTAAGAATATGATTGAAAGAGAGGCAGAAAGTGACTAAGAGGAGTAAGATGTGCATGGAACTGTGCAATGAAAGTCTAGATAATAATAATCATGTTAAGTTATATACATTTCACAATATACCGGGTTGTTTCCCCATGTTCTACTGCAACTAATCTTATGCCTTCAAAAAGAAAAAAGAAAGCCGAAGGTTTAATAATGCCTTTCAGGGGTATGGGTGTTACAGTGCCTGTATACGGAAGTCAAATCGTGACATTTCAAGCCAGCAGACTGTACAGGGATTTGTGACAGTTCAGTAATGGTAGCAACAAGAGTCGGGATCCAAATGTAGACGCACTGTACAGGCAGAGTCAGAAAGTTTTTGAAGTAGTTCACTGAGAGGTGACGGGGTTATGTACTGAACAGATAAGCGGGCAGACATGACAGGAATGCAGAAGTTGCAACAATAATGATTCGGGCGAAGAAACAATGTGAATGATTAAACTTAAGCGCAGCTGTTCAGGAAGGAGGCTAATATTTATTTTTTCATAATTCACTGCCACATTTTTGGCCTGTTTTGGGGTTTAAGTTGCTCCCTCTTCTGTGCCATTTTTTCACATTTGTCTTTATCTGCTTTGCCTTACACGACATTTCAAGGCAGTGCCATTTTATTAATTGATTGTAATAAGGTTGAGTTAATTTTCTTCCAATTTTGAAAAGATTAGGATTAATTACATGCCTCCAGACTTTTGCTAAATATGCCAACAGTAACATTAAAATACGCATTACATATTGTTTCAGCATATTGGTAAACAAAGGAGTAAATATGTGCTATAACCCTGCTTGAGAATGGTCTCTGACTTAGTAATGATGTCATTATCTAGACACACCGAAATGTGACATGGAGGGCTCTCTCTCTCTCTGACTCACACACACACACACTCATAAACACACATACGAACTCACGTCCACACAGGCAGACAGATCAATACGGTCTCATTTCACACCTTGCTCAACCCAAAGTTCTCCATCGCAGAGGCAGCAAAACACAGACAGACAACAGATACAGATGGACGAAGAAAGCAAGATAGATAGACAGATATAGAGATGGAGAGGTGCGAGGGAGGGGGTGTCAGAAACAGGGTACAAATGGAGAGCTGAATCCCAATAAATGTGGTTGAGGCGGATAAATGGAACCTGTGTTGCTGGGTGGCAGGAGCATTTTGACTTGTGGCTACATGGTTGTGTGTGTATGTGTGCTATTTGGAGTATGAATGATCACACAAGTGTTTTGAGTTCCAAACAGCCTCCTCTGTTATGTTGTTTCTTACACTGGCTCATAATTGCCTCTCCTCTCCTCTCCTCTCCTCTCCTCTGTCTATATTTGAGACATTAAGCTGACAGTTTCATCCATATGATTGCAATACATACAACAGCAGATTACATTGCAAGTCTTATTGTAGATCACCAACAACCTCTAAAAATAGCAAACGCAAAAGTCAGAGTGTTACGCCAGACACAGCCACAACGCGCTCTGGCTCTGCTGCGGTCGCCGGAGCTGATCGCGCCCGTTCAAGGCAATGCTCGAAATTCCCACAAAAGTGCCAGAAGCGGCTCTCCACTCTGCTCCGTGGAAAATACACAACTCTCCTATTTTTCAATATTTTTCAATCCTTTGACCCTTCAGAATAATCATCTTAGAGAGGAGTTTTTGGAAGTTTAATAGAAAAATTCTCCTCTCCTCTTTTCTGATTTCCAATACTCTCCTTGCCACTCCTCGAAAAAGACAAATAAAGCGAGACAACAGCAAGCAGGTGGAATGGCCTTCAGTTTAATCTGTGTCGCGTGTGTCTGTGCACATAACGGATGCTTAAATTTGTCCTTGCGTAGCCCCTCCACTCCCCAGTGCTTTTGTTTCGTATCTGCATATACCTCCTTCCTCACTCGCCCACCTCACATTGGCTCCACTCCACGGGCTGCAGACTTTAGTGATCAATATATATATGTGTGTGTGTGTGTGTGTGTGTCTGAGTGCGCGCGCGAGTAATGGATAGGAATCTGACAGCGATTGTCAGTCATCTCACACGGCCGTGGAATAGAATCTAAAATGGTGCTCCAAAAAGGAGTGCATATGCCTCCACTCGTTTATATGTGTGTGTATGAGAGCTAGAAAGCATTTGATTAACATCCATCTCTGCATCACCTCTTTCTGAGCCACCTCCAAACAATAAAAACCATTATAGCCAGTTTTCTGTACACCAGTGAACGTTTGTCATCCCATTGTGCTGGATAACAACACTGCAAGATTACTTTTGTTCAGTCGTTATTCATCCTTTTATGCTTCCATTCTTGCCAAAGAATGTCCTTGTAACTCATCTTTCATGAAGTGGAATCCTGTTTGTGTTTGCCATTTTTAAAACCCAATTTGTAGGTTGTTGTTGTTGTTTCTTTGTGTGGTTTACTGAATTGAGCGGGATGTTAACCTACAGTACTGGTGCCATTTAGTGCTCCAGCGTCTTTACTTGTGCCTGTACCTGTATTACATTTTCTTAGTCATTTTCCTGTGTACGGAATTTGTCCTTTATAGATTTTTTTACTTTAGAGTTTTTATTTATTTCTCTTTAATTAAATACAAACTTTGCAATATCTTATCCATACCCAGCTCGTAATTAACTCCTGCCACAGCTAACACAGACCTTAATACAAGGAGGCAGATAATAATTAAATTTGTGAAGCAGTGTGTTTTGGGTGGATTATTTGCCGGAAGAAATGTTCCTGATTGACAGGAAGGAGAGCGGAATGCAATTATGGTAATTTAAGATTTCATATTTAAGCGAAAAACTTTCTTACATCAAATGATCTTTGGCATACACACACTACGGCTTTGCTCACCCAATCAAATAGCCAGTATCGTCTTGTGGACCAATGAGATGCCTCTGTATGTCAAACAGAAAATCACTCAACCTGGTTATAAGGGAGTAGCATGAAACTAAGAAATGAGACAAGGGCCAACATTTGTATTGTTTACTGTGATGGATCACCAAGCATGGGTAATTTTCCAGTCAGTGGAGGTTGTTTTTCGTCATTTACCGGAAAAATGGCCCCAATGGCATATTTCAAGAAAGGAAAAACAAGCCCCATTGAACCCATATTTTAAGATAACTATATGCAGACAGCAGCAGGGAGTATTCAATGAAAATGGCAACCTACAGACAGCTGATACAAACGTATCAGTGCCAGAGGAATGCTGGTGCATTCACTATTAACACATGAACCGACTGGTGTATGGTCTTATTTCTTATGAGCAAAATAAATCATACTTGGTTGTGCCCCTGTTTTCTATGGCGCTATGACAAATATGTATTTTAAAAAGCAAAAAGTGAGGAAAGATTTCAGAATTGTAAATATAAAGACTGCAAACATAAATTATACTTTTGTAAATACATAAGTCAACTTATAAATACATACTTAATTCAACTTATCTGGGTATACTGTATGTACTATACAGTATACCCAGATAAGTTGACTGTACTTAAAACATTCTAGGCAACTGATTGCCTAAAAACAGATGTACACATAATCAAAAAACTAATTTGAGTGAAATGAACTAACTTACTAATAATGTAACAATTTTAAGTTCAATCCACAAAGAAAATAAGTTACTTAAAGGTTTGTCCAACTATTCAGCTCAACATTTTTAAGTTAAGTTGAGTTTCAGAGACTTTGTTTCCTGTATTGTGGTGACTTAAAACTTAAAGAAAGACAGAATAATCTGTCTCTCTTGCATGAATCTCTGACATAAACTAATAGACAGCAATAAAAATTGCCCCATGGGAAAATTGGGAGGGTTGGGAGAAGAATGTATACAGTACATTGGAAAAAAAACAAAAAAAAACAAGACATCCGTGGTAAATGTCAATTGGGCGGTCACAGTATAAACATTGCAATGTTACAATGTAAACCAATGGTTATCACAGCAGCACAGACCACTACATCATTAAACTATTTGCTTTCAGTTTTCTCAGTATTTTGTGTTAAAATATACAATGTACAGTTCGAACATTTCCACCTACATTTTAGCATGTGGATGTGAAGGTGTTGTCATTATCAGCATCCTGACAGAGAAACAAAAAGGGTTGCCTTTTTTAATTTTAGAATTAAGTCTTGTTAATTTTGACCCCTGTTCAGTCATAAGGTTTGGTAACCAAAAACGTGAAGGGAAGATTTACAGGAATTGTAAGATATAAACCGACTTGCAAACATAGAATATATTAAGAGTACCTTTTTGTAAATACATATTAGTCAAGCTATAAAGTACATGTACTTTAATTCCAACTCTTAATCTCGGGATTGTGTAGCGTGAGAAGCCAGTCTACTCATCAGCAGTGTTTACTCTATACGTCACTGTAATGTAAGATGTCTTCCTTAAATTCTACATGTATACCCCCAGATAAAGTTGACCTGTACTTTAAAACATTCTACACAATGGCAGCCCTGATTGCCTAAAAAACAGATGTACACATTAACTCAAAAAAAAACTAATTTGATCCGTGGCAAAATGAACTAAAAAACTTACTATGATAAAGTAACAATTTTTTAAGTTCCAATCCACAAAAGAAACATTAACAGTTTTACTTAAAGGTTTGTCCAAGCTCAATTTCAAAGCTCAAAAAACACTATTTTTAGTTATGAGCTTTGAGTTTCAGAGACTTTGTTTCCTGGTAAAAATTCGTGCGTGACCTTAAAATTAAAAAAGAAAAAGCAGAATAAATTCTGCTCCCTCTCTTGCAAATGATCATCTGACATAAACTATAGACAGCAATAAAAAATTGCCCCATGCGCGGAAAAATTGAGCGAGGGCGGGTTTGGGAGAGATGTATACAGTAAACACTTGGACAAAAACAACAAAAAAAGACAAGACATCCGTAGGTTTAAATGTCAAAAATTGGCGGTCCCACAGTATAAACAGTGGGCAAGTGTTAACAAATGTAAACCAAAAATTGGTTATCAACCAGCAGCCACAGACCACTACATCATTTAAACTAAAAATTTGCTTTCAGTTTATTCTCAGTAATTTTGTGTTTAAACCATATAATGTAACACAGTTCCAAACATTTCCCACCTACATTTGTACAATGGTGGATGTGAAAAGGCGTGTTGTTTATTACTCAAGCGATCACGACTGACAGAAAAGCAAAACAAAAAAAAGGTTCCTTATTTTTAAATTTTAGAATTAAAGTATTGTTAAATTTGACCCTAGTTCAGGTCATAAAAGGATTTGGTTGTGTGTTCTGACGTGAGAAGAAGAGAAGAAGAGAAGAAGCAAGAGTACTTACTTTGCGACAGTCCGTTGTCCAGTGTTTTAACACAAACAACTTCAGCAAG
>NW_023339774.1:7071477-7083017 GCF_004916995.1 Morone saxatilis | reverse complement strand
ACAGCTGCGGAATTATGGTTCTGTAGTGGAGTTATCATACCTAGCAATTTCACATTCTTATGAAATATTTTTTTAGCAACTTGTGAAAATCCTCAAATTCTGACTGCACGCCTTTTCTCATCCAAAAATTGGTATTCATCATTCAAAACAAAAAGGCTTGGTTACTTGCTAAAAAAGCATGTAAATAAAACATCTAATAAAAATCTAGGGCCAAGCCAATAAGAGATAAACGCCAGACTCAACCAAAAGTAATGCAGTCCTTTCTCGGGCGCCCTAAAAGGGGCTGATCAAACCGTACACGGTTCAGCTTCCTTATCCAGGTGGGTAAAAAAGAAAAGGCTTCCCACTAACTTTAAAAAGTTTCCGCCTTTGACTTGCGAACGCTTGAAAATATGCATGCCGCTATTGATTTTTATTTTTTATTTTTGACTTTATGTATTTTATTTTTTCTCTTCTTTTTTTGGTTTCTCATGCGAAAAGACCTGATTATCGGCCAGAAATCTGAACCATGGTTAAATTTATTGGAGTTAACATCGTTTTTCCTTGTTAAGTCGACAAAGTTTCGTATCTCAAATGTTGGCTCCAGTTCCAGAGTCACTATAAAATGGTTTCCCAAACCCTGGTGGAATGACCCAGTTATCAAGTGGTCTTTTTGAAACCAGCAAATAAGAAAAGAAGCGAAGAAAACCCCAAGGATTCCACCCAATAATAATTATTTTTCGTTTCTTGTTTTTGACATTTTAATGCCAAATAATCGCCACCCGCCAGATGTTAAAAAAATTCCCTGCTCTGAAAAGATAAAAAATCATCACTGCTTATCGATCATATTTAGGCGTTCAAAATACATTTCATTTCTCTTCCTTTCAGTTAAATTCTTTCCATTGCTCGGTGTAGTATAGGACATCTTTCGCCTTGGGTGGTTAAAAGATATTTTGGCTTGAGCAATGCGGGGAAGACCAGTTGTTTCCAATCCCAAAAATAATGAGAAAAAAATGATTTTGAATGTCTTGAATATTCTAAAGTCTTGTTGGCATAAGATCTTAAATGAGTCCATGATAATCAGTAGAACTACAACACAGTTACATAAAGCTGCACCTGTGCCTGTGTGTTGTGTGTGTGTGTGGTGCTGTGTGTGTGTGTGTGTGCGTGTGTTTTGACCAAATCCGTGTGTTCCGCTCGTTGAATATGCTGTTCGCTGTGTATGTGTGAAAGCACTCGCGCACAGGCGCAACTCCTGGAGTGAGGAGATGGGATTTTTTGCCGTCTTTTCCTCTCCTTATCGCGCTTACTCGATTCATCGTGCTGTTTTTTCTTTCCAGTCAATCACCTCTGTTCTTCTCCTCCTACCTCCTTTCCCGCTCTGTGTCTTAAAAACAATTCTTCAATAACCTCCAATTCTCGTCGTTCTTTTCTCTAAAGTTTATCTTTCCTCACCTCTTCTTTATTTGCGTCCAATCTTCATCTCTGTCTTTAAATTTTTCCTTATAGTACCACCCTTTCTGTTTCTCCGGCTTACTCCCAAAGCTTTCTTCCTCCGCCGTTAATGGTTTTCCTGGCGGCGTTCTATTCCTTCTCTGCACGAGTCCGACGCCGCCAACCGTTCCGAAAACAGCCGTGATCCATATTCGGTGGTGTGGTTCGTGAGTGAGAACGAAAAGAAGAACAAGAAGAAGCAGTTTACTTGGAGTCTGCTTTTTGCACCTTTGGTGCGACCATTAGTTAGACTGCTGTCTGTAAGCCTCTGCAGTTCTGTCAGTTACACAAAACAACCATGTGATCAACAGAAATTATCAACAAGCCAGATTATATCGGTTACTGAGAGTCGAAGTTACTTTTATTGATGTCCAATACTGCAAATATAAAAGAATAATCTATGAAAATAACTTTTACTTAACTTTGGCGAGAAATTCTATTAATTATAATTTACTGACTAGCATCTGCCGAAAATCAATCAAATTCCTACAATTAATCATTCAACAAGGCTTCGTATTCTAAAAAAGCTGCATAGCATCTATATCACAGATTTCAACAGCTGGATTATGGTTCTGTAGTGAGTTATCATACTGCAAATTCACAATTCTATGAAATACTTTTTACAACTTGTGAAAATCATAAATTCTGACTGCAGCTTTTCTCATCAAATATGTATTCATATTCAACAAGGCTTGGTTATTCTAAAAAGCTGTCATACATCTATATTTAAAGCCAATAAGAGATAAGCAGATAAACAAAGTAATGCAGTCTTTGGCCTAGGGCTGAGGAGTTACAGGTTCAGCTCCTTATCAGTGGGTAAAGAAAGGCTCCACTACTTTAAGTTTCCGCTTTGACTTGAACCTTGAAATATGCATGCCCTCATGCGAACTGATTAATGGCAGAATCTGAACATGGGTTAATTTATTGAGTTACACCCATGTTTTTCTGTTAGTCGACAGTTCGTATCATCATGTTGGCTCCGTTCCAGAGTCATTAAATGTTTCCCACTGGTGGATGACAGTTATCAGTGGTTTTGAAACAGCAAATAAAAAAGAAGCGAAGAAACCCCCAGGATTCCACAATATATTATTTTTCGTTTCTTGTTTTGACATTTTCATGCAAATAATACCCACCCCCAGATGTTAAAAATTCCTGCTCTGAAAAGATAAAATATCACTGTTATGATCACTATTTAGGGTTCAAATACATTTCATTCTCTTCCTTTCAAAGTTAATTCTTTCATTCGGTGTAGTTTAGGGACATCTTTCAGCTTGGGTGGTTAGATATTTGGCTGAGCAATGCGGGAGACCAGTGTTTCCAAATCCCATATGAGAAAAATGATTTTGAATGTTGAATATCTAAGTGCTGTTGCATAAGAGTCTTAAATGAGTCCATGATAATCAGTAGACAAACACAGTTACATAAAGCTGCACTGTGTGTGTGTGTGTGTGTGTGTGTGTGTGTGTGTTTGACCAATCCGTGTGTTCCGCTCGTGAATATGCTTTGTCCGCTGTGTATGTGTGAAAGCACTCGCAGCAGCAGGCGCAGACTCTGGAGTGAGGAGATGGGATTTTTCGCGTCTTTCTCTCTTCGCGTTACTTTCCATCGTGCTGTTTTTCTTTCAGTCAATCACTCTGTTCTTCTCCCTCCTACTCTTCCCGCTCCTGTTGTCTTAACAATTCTTCATAAACCTCCCCATTCCTCGTGTTTTTTTAGTATCTTTCCTCATCTTCTTTTTGTCCAACTTCATCTCTGTCTTCATTTTCCCTTAATAGTACCACCTTTCTGTTTTCTCTTCCTCCCCAACTTTCTTTCTCGCCGTTATGTTCTGGCGTTTATTCCCTTCTGACGAGTCCGACCGCAACGTTCGAAAACAGCGTTGATCCGATATTTCCCCACAGCAGGTCATTTAGATGCAGCAGGGGTGGATGCGAGGTGTGTGCGTAGGGGCCGAGCAGCGCTGATGCTTGGCCAAACCTTTATAACGGATTGCATCGCTAATAAACAATGAAAGGGCAGCAGCAAAGTGCTAGGGCTGTGTGTGTGTGTGTGTGTGTGTGTGTGTGTGTGTAACTGAGCATATGTGTGTGTGTGGGAGGGTACAAATGGGAAGAGGATGCTAATAGTTCTGTCAAGACCTTGATGAGTCAAGCGTTTACTTAGGGCAGCACGCACACGCGCCTACGCACGGATACACAAACACACACACACACACACATCAATCAGCTCTGTACCTCATGGCCGTGATGTAAAATGGTTTTCTTTACCTTTTGAGATTTACTCCACTGCTTTGTGTTTGTTTGCGTAACTCACTTTTTCATTGAATTCTAATCTCCTGTCTTTGCATGAGTAATGAAAATAGCCACTTACTCGAAATTACACAGCCACTTACCTAGCACTCACAATAAATAAATAAATGTGTTACTTTCTGTGATCAGGGGCTTTGTGGGTAGAGCTAATTTCTACAGTATAATAAGAATTCAAATGATTAGTGAGAAACCACCTCAGGCTGAGGGGAATTAAAATATATATGTACATTAACCTTTATTCATTCAGGTAATGTTGACAAAGCCTGTATATTTGTTTCAGCAGTGCTCGGGTTCACATCCATGCCGCTCTGCATATTAACAACTGGCAACTGCCTTGTGAATATGGCTTTCTGTCGCTTGCCACGGGGCAGCTCCACTGGAGCAGATGGGGGTTTGATGCCTTGCTCAAGGATATCTTAGAAAGTAGTCTGCCGTGGAAGGGGGGGCTGTTAGTCATTAGTGTTTTCCTCCCACATCTTGAATTGTCAGATTTACACATATTTTTGGTAAAAGAAGCAAAAAAAGGATAAATTAAAATAAATCTGTTTGTGAACAGTACTTCATGCGACTCCTGGCCGAATACCTACTTTGGATTTTGGCTCTCTGACAGCCATACCAAAGCCTACAGGCCATGCTAAGCCAGTCTATACGAAGACAAATGAAATAATGCATTATACACCAAAACAGATTTACATTCAGAGGTTGTCACCGTCCCTGCTTACTCATCGGTGTATCATCGTCATAGAGAGTCCTCCGGGAAGTTCACGGGCTCTCTGCTGTGTGAAAAGAGGAAACGCTTTCATCAGCGTTTACTGGAGGACACGCGAAAGAGAGAGAAGAAAAAGACATAGAGAGGGAGGCAGACAGAGAAAAGACGGGCCGAACTGGAAAGAAAGGACTTGAATGACAGAGGTGACAGGATATGAGAAAGGCGAACAGAGAAGTGCAGAGAAAAGGTGAGGAGGATGACAGATAGGCAGCAGGTGGAAAGAGAGAGGTGGAATGAGAGACACGGATCTAGGGAGAAAGAGACAGACAGCGCGAGTTAAAATGTTGAATTATAGCGTCACCGGGAGAGACAGAAAGAGAATGGCTGACAGAATGGGGGCCTATAGGGCTTGAGGTGAACAGAGAGAGTTGACTGAGATAATGAATCTCTCTCTCCATCTCCCTCTCTCTCTCACACACACACACACACACACACACATAGACACACATATAGACAGAGGGCGAGCTTAGATAATGACATCAGTGTTAAGTCAGCGATGAGTAAGTGTAGTCCTCCAGAATAGTGCTGTTCAGCAATAGATGACTCTTCCTGGGGTTACTAAGCACATGATGTAAGATGATGTCCTGAGTGCTCAGCAGGTTTTTGGTGCACTCATGTTCCGGGGGGGGGGGGGGCAAATTTCGGCGCAAACATTTAGAATTGATGATTCTTATTAATATTGCCATGCTTTTTTTTTCACGTCCTGGGTAGACCGTCAGGCTTGGACGTTCACCCCAAGCCCGAAGTCTCCATAAAGCAAGAAACACTTCAAGACGCAGTGCCATGCTAATCCCCTCCAATATATGGTACGCACAAGTAACAGAAAGTGGATTTTGATTTTAATATGGAGATAATAATACTCTTTTGGACATTTATAATGACATGCATTGGATTATCCAACAAAAAACAGAGGTCTTTTTTTCAATTTAGTCTAGGAACAAATTACTTTGTGCCTGCCTAAAACACCACTGCTTTACCAGCTTTAGGTCTCACTGTTAGCTGGCTGGTTTCATTTCAAAGCTGGGGTTTTGTAATCATGTGTTTTATTAGGACGTTTATGTTTGCCTGTTTCCTGAAACAATACTGTGAGTAAATTATTTCCAGGTAAATATTACGCTATCATTATAGCATAAAATAACTCTAAAGTAACTAGAGTTCTCTCTCAAATCAGGGTAGATTTAGGAATTTAGACATACTGCTTCAGTTAATTTCTATATTTTTTTTTAACTTTACTTCCTTGCCTTATGAATTACCTTTAAAGGACCTCATTTTTTTTTCACTTTGTGAGCTTGGAGGCATTTTGTAATAAGTTCTGCTACTTATTTATTTATTTACAGAAGGCCCGATAAAGAAAGCACAATATTCTGAAATATCATTTTCTTGAGTACTTTTGTATCAAGCTAGTGAGGCAAGGATGCACATGCTCTACACACACACACACACTACAACTATTTTAGTCACGTATTTGCTGGGAAAGAAGCAACAGACACTTAACTGTACTTTAGTGAATGCTCCAATATAGTTAGTATGTTTATCTGGTTACTGAGGTTCTTGGCCACCCAACTCACAGTGCATGTGGGTTCTGTGTGTACCTGCAGGATGTGGATGTGTGTTTGTGCATAAACACTGTATATTGTGCGAGTGTGTTCAAGGTTTAGTGCATATTTCTGTGCAATTTATACCCACTTATATTGTGTTTTCCTTGTGTGTGAAGGATCCGTGTGTGTGTTCTCTTGTGTATCTGGCAGTCTTGTATTTGTTGTGTGTGTGTGTACAGTATATGTCTGCATGTGCATGAAAGGCCACCCAACTAATAGACAGACCATAGGAATCAACTCTACAAATAGCCTCCTGTGGTAAAGGCCAGCGGACAGTGGAACACATAGTATTTGTGTGGTGTATGTGTGCGTTATTCTGTATAGTGTGCGTCTGAGTGTGTGTGAGCCCGGTCTATGCTGCTACTGTATCCTCTATATTTACTAAAGAGGCTTGGCAAACAGGTTGAGTAAACATACTGTTTTTAGTTTCCAACACATGCAGGGAAACACTGAGGCTTGCAAAAACACACACAAAGTCTATCCCTCTCTCACACACACACCTACACACACACACACACACAATCACATCACTGCAATAAGACAGAATGAAATTTGTTTTCATCTTTATTGGTTTCTTGCTCTTCATGCATCCCTTGCTCTGTCTTTCTTTTCTATTTTTCTCCTTCCATCTATCCTTTCTGTTTCTCTCTTCATCACAGTTAATCTTCCTTCCTTTCTGTTTGTCACTGACATTCTCTCACCAACTTAAGTCCTTGATCACAATCGCAGTGTATGTCTGAGACATCAATAACCTCTAGTTTGGGAGAAAAAAAGCAAGCATAAATATCCCATTTTGAAATAGATGCTGCTAATATATTGGAGACAAACAACGGGTCACCATCCTTGCATGCAAAATTGTAAAGACTGTAGAAGAAATGCCAGGCAGAATAGGTTGAATACAAAGTTATTCAGATATCTTTGAGTTCTTTAATATTTGAATGTTAAAAAATACTCTGCATCTGTGAGAGGGCAGGGACATTTTACGCAAGAGTAGACATGGGTTATTGAACTCAGCTGTAAGGATTATGCTGTACCACACTGGCAAGGTTTTTGCTCATTAAATACAAGTCAGCTACTTTAGATCACTGGTGACCACTGTCATGCAATGTAATGCATTTATTAACTTTTGGCCCTCATGTCTTTCACACAGGCATCACCCTGAATATATATATTTATTTATTCATTGAAGTGGTTTCATAATATGTCTCAAATAAGTAGACATTGAGGTCCCCTTGTGTGTTGTCAAGGTTCCATTATCTTTTTGTGGTTTGTGGTTTTAGAACCTCTTCCTCTGGTGGTGTCTTTACAAAAGATACTAAAAAAGTATAGCATTTGCAAGGATCTCAAAAGCATCGCATTCATGATGTATGCTGCTGAAAATCCAGAACAGAAAATAAGCACACACAGGCTGTACAAAAATAATAAATAATGATATATGTAATACATCTTGCTCCTTTTCACCAGCTGAATTTCAGATCTCAGTTTCATTTACTTTCAGTTACTGTAAGGCAACAGTGTTAACCACTGAGGCTCTGTTTGACCTCATGCTTTTGATGCACTGCAATGGTGTAAACACATTTTTTCAAACTAAGGGCTGAATCTGCCTGGGTGAAAGCCAGGAACCTGTTGGATACTACATTTCTGTCTTTTCATTATTTAAGGAAGAAATGCTTCAGTATTTTCACAGTCATGTCTTAAAGAGGCTGGCCTGCACACTGGCCAGAGAAATAGGCAATTATCCCCAATATAACATCAACTGGTTTTGGAAGACAAAAACCCTTCATCACACTGGCCATAAGGAATGCTGGAACGTGGCTGGTGCTGTATTATTCAGCTTCTCATTGAAGTTTTTGTAGATGTTAAATTGCACCACTGAGTCGAATTGCAATTCTGCACTGGTGAATGATTTGTGATTCCTTTGCATACAGAACATTCTACCTTAGGGATAATAGAGATGTACTGTAGCTTTCTTTTGACAGTGAATTAGTTATGTAATACAGTCACTGATCTCTATAGTATGGACATTTAATTTATGATCTTTATTCCCTGAGATAATAACTTGTCAGCCAGGCACCAATGACACATCCTCTGAAATAAGGAGGGGGACCGCGTTTTACACATCGCAGTCTGCGCACAAATCTTGGGGAGTTCTACTGCGTATGTGGAAACAAAGCTGTCGGATAAATTGCCTCACGTGATGTCACTCGAGTCAGCGTCAGTTGGGCTTGACAAGTTTGAAAATGAACAAAATCTGGTAGTGTGGAGTTAGAAAGAAGAGAGCTAACCAAACCTCTTCATATGCTTAAGGCTAGCGTCTCGCGGCCATATTAGCTGCTACTAGCATGACACCGTCACATCTACTCTGACTGAACTGTCGACGACTGAGTTGCATTGTGGGCAATACAGGTGAAAAAGGTAAATCTCTGCTTCTGCTGCCTCGATTTTTATCTTTTTTACCTAAACTGTCCATCCTGAGTCTGACAATATTATAGGGATGTAATGCTGAATCTGGAGTACATTTTACTTTTAAAAGCAAAGAGATGATTCCACGTCACAATGCAGCATGTCCTAAAATATAGTCAACGACTGCATATCTCATTTTGAAAAATATTCATGTTTGGTGGTGTGTAATGTTTTATAAAAGTACCGTTTATAGTATAGTATAGTTGAAGTCGATTAATTAATGACAGGACAATTAACGGACAACAGTATTGATAAAGCATGTCATGTCAGCAGGTCATTTATTGAATCAAAAATATTCACTGGTTTGCCATTTTTTAGGAAATGACTAAGGGGTTAATAATCAACAGATGAATTGGTAATGAAAATGATCATTGGTTCCAGCCCTAACCACATTTAGTTGTTCCGTTTCCGACTGTACGTAATAGGTAGCAACGACATGTAGTAGCAAAGATACTCTAAAAGGAAACTGATTCAGTTAACTGCAGATCAGTAGTATTGAATTAGTGAAAGGTAGGGCAGTGACTTTGTCTTTGTGTTTGTGTCTGTGTGTGTTTCATCCACTGTTGGCAAGGCCTCAGCTCTGGTTCTGATTAACTCCCTGTAAAAACACCTCTGTTCAGAACATCACAGCCCGTACATCACACTCTCCATCATACACATACACACACACACACACACACCCATGCCTGTGCAGCTCCTGGAGGCTCTCTGTTCACAAAGGGGAGTCTACACCCATCATTCAAAGCCTCATAGGCCGTAAGAATGCTGACACACACGCCTAATCACACACACACACAGCCACACGCACATGGACACACAAAGTGCTCTGTTTTCTTTGCTCTGATACACTTATAGAGTTCAGAGGTGAGAGGGCTGGAGGTAACACTGTGTTTTTCCAGAGCTTTCTAACCACCTAAATCTGCTTCTACACACACAAGGAGGTCCAGATGGCTGGGTGGAGACAAAAACACTGTCACACACACACATATATATACACACACACAGTGTGTGTCGAAACAAAAACACACAATAACTACTCATACATGCACATCAGAGATCTGTTACCTGACATAAGCATTATGAGGCCCAATGAGCTATTAGGTTTCAGGTTTTAGGCTGTTTATTCACATATAGCCTCTGATAGAGCCCAGTTAATGACCTAGTGTTTAATAATATTAGACTTTAATACTACTACTAACTCAAATACTACCCATGGATTATTGGAGACAGTATCTGCCCAGGATGAGCTCATAGCACTGCCTCATGAGGTGTGCAGTTTTACTGGCTTCCATCAGCACCACAGCAGCAGCAGTGCTGTAGGATACATGGTATAGTAGCTGACGTGTTCAGGTCCTCTAAATCTCAGCCAGCTGAGAGCAGTCACATGTGATCAATGGCTGAATTTATCACTCCGAGCTAAGTGCCGTCATCCACATGCCCAATGGTCTGTGTGTGTGCGTGTTTGCGCATGTGTACGTGTGTGTTTATGGGTGCGACCCCTGCTACCTCTGGAGTCACGATTGACGTTGTCTTTAGCGAGCAATTATAGCCAGAATGACTATGAAAAAGGTCACAGCCGTCCGGCTATCAACACTCCGCGCCAAATGCCAACCGTGCACGTCAGTCCAAGTGTGTATGTGTGTGTGTGTGTGTGTGTGTGTGTGTGTGAGCTTTACCCAAAATGCCAGCAGACACATTATCAGACTCAACCCACCACCACCCCAACAACCCCACCTCAGTGTTTGTGGGTAATCTGCAGCAATCCCGCATGATTGATGAGAGAATTAGTGTTGCCAAGCATAGCAAAGCATTATGGGAACGAGGAAGTTGCATTATTGGATAGGGAGCATGACATTAAAGGTTACAGTGGCAACAGTTATTCGTAATTATGTGTTTGTGTGTGCATGTAAATGTGTGTGTTTGGTCAAAAAGGATACTCTGTGGGACAGTTATTGATGGATGAGGTGCCATAAATCCCTTTTTCCTGTTAGTATGGTCGCCGGGGCAACAGGCACAGTAAACTCATTAACATTTGAGCTAATTAGCGCTTGAATCCTTTGTGGATAAACACCTGTCAGTTATTTTACAGTCACTGTTGAGGCAAGGATAAATAAATCATACAATAAATAAACTCTCTTTAAGCATCATAGGAAAACATATTGTTCTGAATTTGTGGCTTTTTCTTTGATTTCTGGTACACTTTTCATCTTTAGAAGAGACTATCATTGTTTCTTTGCTATTTGTCTTGTTCTTCTTTTAGGGGAACTTGAGAATTACATTATAAATCATGGTCTGCCTAAAGTGCTCATGAAATTCATAAAGTACAATTTTTGTTTTGGCGGTTGGATCTCCGGTTGTGAAGTCATTTCTTTTTTACTTACGCAAGTAAATAGTACTGTGGGAGTTTTATGTTCCTTACCCAAAAAATCAACATGTTCTAAACCCCAACTGATCCAATATGGCCACTTGGTCAGTCAACAAAACAAAATTGCCCCGAGTGCGATTAATATAGTTGTTTGAATTGAATTGAATTGAGGTGTTGTAGATACCCTGATGCACGTTTTGCAACAATTACTATGCAACCACTCCAGTTAGACTTTCAAAATAAAGCTTGCTGAGGAAAATGTCACATTATATGAGTTTAAATGGTTGCAGTTTGGTTAGGTTCAGGCACAAAATGTACATGGTAAGGTAAGGGAGAAGATTGTGGTTTGGTTTACAATAAGTGTGTAATGTAACGTAAGTAATGTAATTTACATTACATGAATATTGTAACTGACATTGACCCTTGGTTTTATTCTGGACACAAACAGCAGTCTCTTGAGTGAAACTCCGGTTTCTTTTACCCATCCATCCACCCCAACCTCCTCCATACACAGAGTTTCTCACTTTTTATACTGACTTCGAACAAAACATTGCGCCAGATGG
>NW_023339774.1:7063880-7071455 GCF_004916995.1 Morone saxatilis | reverse complement strand
TGCGGGGGACCTACAGCGCCATAGTTTGAAACGTAGGGCCACTGACCAAGCTGCCATATTTGACGACTTGGGAGTGAGAACAGGCTGAAAACCTCTGTTTCATGCTACAGTCTTAGGAACACTAAATGACCTTTTAAGGCTACATCTTGGGCAGTAGACGGTAGTTTTTTTCCTTCTTTCGGGGGAGGTCTTACTGTGAACTGAAGCCAAAATTGCTTGTCTATATTGCCTTTGAAAAAAAACATTACTCGTGTATCATTGCCCCAAGGTAGGACAAGTGTGTCAAGTCAGTCAGTGAGTTCATTGAGTAGTACAGAGAACAAGACTCTTATTTCTGCAATGAGGATCCTTTTGATGTACAAGTATACCCCCTGGACAGTATGCCTTACCTCAGTTTCAAGGTGTTACTTTTCATGATGATGAAATTAGAATAGTCTCCCTGAAAGTTATTCACCCTTTCTCCTTGTTCTAGGCAAGTTTTCCTGGCGATCCTCCATCATTTGAGACTTCATC
Source organism: Morone saxatilis (assembly GCF_004916995.1). Lineage (NCBI taxonomy): Eukaryota > Metazoa > Chordata > Actinopteri > Moronidae > Morone > Morone saxatilis. Next base: position 7,070,942 of record NW_023339774.1, on the reverse strand, counting down.
GCTTTTTAAAATCTTTTGCATTTAAAGGGAATACTCCTTCAGGAGGCTCTATGTTTTAGCTCCAGAGGAAGTGTCGTGTGGCTGCCTGTTTTGTGCTCTCCCTGGCTGCTATATGAGGCACTTCTTCTGTTTATGTGCACAGTCCATTCCTCCAGATGGTGAGTTGTGTTGCTGTGAGTCAGTATATAAAGCAAGCAGGAAGAGAAAGGTGTGATTTTACAGACTTTTAACAGGATCCATGCTACCAGACACACTGGTTTCAGCATCTTAAAAACAGGCAACCACCAATGAAGTCCCAGCAGGATAATGCATCACTGTCTCAGCATCATATACACTTTAATTGCCTTTACGAACCATAAATCTCATTTCAGTACATACCCTAAAGGAATAAGGACTAAGATAGTTTCCTATAACCTTTAAAAGTTAAATGATTTTTCTTGATTTAATGCTGAAAACATTTAGTCAGAGCAGGTGTCATTTTTCGGACATAACGGATATCTCAACAATCTTGACACACAACGTCTTGCTGATGGCCTTGAGAACAACACGTTCAAGTCATCTATGGTTAGCTTCTTCTGTAGGTTTGATAGCTATGGTTGGCTTGCTATCAACCAGGGAGCTCATTTACTACCCGGGAGTATGCCTCACTTTATTTTCAGACACATTCGTAATGAACTATTTTATTTCTGACAGCTCCCTCACTGGGGGGAATTTTTGCCATTCTGTTTTTTAAAGAAAGAGACATATAGAAAATAAACGTGTATGTATTTGTTGTGTCAATCCGAAGAAGCCACTGAAACTCACTGACTGAACTGTTGACCTCCTACGGGATATTCGGCATTGTGACTTTCCTTATTTCACATTGTGAGAGTAAAAAGAAAGAAAGAAAAAGAGTACATATGTGTATTTCTTTAAGAGAAGGATGCCTTCTATCTTCACACACACACACACACAGACACACACCAGCCCGCCTAGTGTATTTCCCTCCTGGCTTTCCAATTTAAATGCAAATGTTCCTAAATCGGACTCCACAAAGACGCAGAGGCAAAATCATTTGACGCAGCGATGAATTATATATTTTAATTAAGCAGCCAAAAGAATCACGCCTATTCAGCCCTTTCCCCTCCAATAAGAAATGAATAAATAAATATGGAAGAAGGGAAGAAGAAGAAGTGAATAAATGGAAGGGTCAGGGGAGGGATGGATGGATGGATAAAGGGAGGAGGGTTTGTATTGAGTTTGTGTGATTGCAGCGCTAACCGCCCGTGGGCTGTCATTATGTGAGCGATCTGAAGCTGTCAGATTTCAAAACTGTATTGTTTGCTGATAGACGGGCTAAATACCCCCACAGCTTCAGGCATACGCACATACACACTAGAGCGTTTGCACCCAGAGAATCCCAATGGCATGCAAACACACACACTCACACACACACACACACCATTTGGATTTTGATGGGCAAACCAGCACTTGAAGAGCAGAGATGGGGATTGTGATGCTCTGACAAGGGATGCAATTTTAATTTCACCCCCTGTCACTCTCCTCAATATCTGCTCAGATGAAATACATATGAGCTGCCAATCACTCATACATACAAATAGACACACAGGAGCACACACACACACAATCTATCTCTCAATCATATGCATGCAAACTTTCAGTTACTATTTCTGTCTTTGGAAGTCACAGGTGCACACACACAAAGGCTCATCTTTTAATATATTGAAAACTCAAATACAGACTATTTTGCTTTTTTAAAGCGACAGCTATGGGATACCAGGACTTGAGATCCCAGTATTTCACAGAGGATTCAAATTCTGTTTGGTTGCCTTATTTTCCGCCTCAGAGATAGAGATTAAGTATTCTACCAAAACTTTATCCACATAATCTAGTATATATGAAAAATAACACAGAAAAAGGACTACGCGTGTAGTAAAGTTGGAATACAAACTAATTAGCTTATGATTATGCATGCATCAATATCAAGAAACTCATCTACATTTAATGTTTTAGAGATGCTGTGCGTTTGCAGAATATACTGTAACATAACAGCTGGGTGAGGAATCCATGGCGACAGATGTTTCTCGTACAGAAGTGCATTTCCCAGTTTACAAGCTTATTCAGACCCCGCCACCTCCCTTTTTAATACTGAGAGCAGGATGTGGGGTGACACTCTGTGAAGTGGTAGTGGGACCAGTTTGGGAAATGGTCAAGGCCTTAGTGGAGTCAGCCCAAGGAGCACTATAACATGGGTTGCAGTAGCAGTAAACACCTTCTGAAATTATTCTTTGTCTTTGTCTCGTGTGGATAAGAACAGCACTTATTTATATTTGTCATTAGGAGAAACTTCTTCAGTGGTATTATATTGTTTTCTAATGACAATAACCTTCTCTTTATTACTTTGTGTTGTGTTGATATAAATATTATTGTTATTTAAAAACCTTTTTCCTTCTTTAATGAATCAATAATTTAGATATGAAAGTTTTATATTTTCACAAACAATTAGTTCTGTTATAAAAAGAACCTTCTTTACTGTAATAAACTCAGTTTCAAAGCTTCTTTTTTTTTAAACACCATTGGTTCTGTCCTTCATGAAAACATTTCCTAGTATGCCTAATGTCTTTGACTGTTTTATTGCCTTTTGATATTTCATTTGGACTGTAAAAGCTTTTTTATGTTCTTGAACGTTACTCAGCACTACTTGTGTACGGATGTGTTTCTTTCTCTCTGTGATGCTTAAACAGGGTGTACTGGTGATCATGGTCAATGTTAACAAAAAGAGAAGGAGTGAAGAAGTGGACGAGAGTAGAAGGAAGTAAGAGAAAAAAAATAGCTGAAGCTAAACAAAGACCAAGAGGTAATGGGAGATGACAGTGGTTTGTGACAGCTGGAGTCTTGCATTAAAAGAACAAGGAAATTCACTTTCCTTTCTTTAGCTCTATTTAGAGGGCTCACTCTGTTCTCCACACGCAGACACACACACACACACCTTATTCACCACAAGTCTCAGCAGCAACTAGACCCTTAGACAACCTTTGTCTGTAAGAGAGCCAATATCTCCCCTCACTGAGCAGAGGAGAGGAGACGGAGGAACAGCCCATGAGAGATAAAAGGAGGTAGAGGGAGAGAGAGAAGAGAGAGGTCACATTTTAATGGGAGGAGCTGGGTTCAAGGCCCCTTCTTGGCAGGCATCTGCCCTCTCAAGTGTCCTTGGACACGACGGTGAATCCCTACCCAATAGTGTACTTATACCGGAGCTGACACCGACCTCTGACCTTTTACCTTGTAGTGTAAGCGAGAAAGAAACAACAACAGCTTTTGTGTTAAACAGCCGGCAGACTGTTGTCACCGCGAGGTTGAGACTAAAACCTTTGCTCTCCTACTGTATCCGGCAACCTGTCTTATAGCGACATGGATGTACCTGAGCAAATCAAAAAAGAGAAAAAAAATCAAGAAAACTATTCAACACACAACCACTCCTAAAATTACATTCCTGTTCATTTGCAGATAAAAAAAGTTTGATATTTTGGCAAGAGTTGGATTGATACCACTCTATGTCTGTATGCTAAATATGACAATTACTGCTGGTTGCCGGGCAACTGCTTTTAGGAGGCATTTAACAGCAATTTGGTGTTTTTAATTTTTGCTAATTGAACAAACAGCATACAGTGTGTTAATTAGAGAGCTTAAGAAGTGTTTGTTGGTGGAATTTGTTAACTATAAAGAGTTCCCATTCTAACTGATTCCCCCTGTTTCCAGTGTTTGTCCTAAGCTAAGTCAGCCAGCTGCTGCTGTTAGTATCTTATTTACCACATGGGCACGAGAATGGCCTCAATCTTCTCATCTCTGCAAGAAAGAGAAAACAGATATTTCTCAGTGTGGAACTTTTAAGTAAGATGTTGAACTATTCCTTGTAAAAAAAATAAGCAGCAGGGATAAATGTTTAAAAAGCAAGACAATAAAGAAAGGAGGAGTGAACGACCAAAACACAGGGAACAACAACATGAGGAGACAGAAGGATAAAAGTATGAGAAAGCAAGACATTAGAGTGCCTTTCACTTCCTCCATCTTACCCCAACCCTTTATAAACAACAAATACTTTCTCAATTTTAAACTTCAGGTTCTAAACATTTATTGTGCGCCAGCAAAGAGGCAACGGGATGCCCATGAAGTATTGTTGTCTTACATGAACGCTGTGTGTTTTGTTTATGGTGTGCTATAGCTTTAAGAGCTGCTGGCCATAGCCCATCCCAGAGAGGATGGACCCATTAGGCTGATGAACAGAAAGAAAGAGAGAGAGAAAGAGAGAGAGAGAGGTTATACAGTCAAAAGGATAACAACAGTGAGAGAAGTAAAGAAAGGAATTCCATTTGGAATAAGAGAGTTTGACGAGTAGCAGGGAAACAGCAAAGGAGAGAGAAAAGGCCACTCAGGGGACCACAGTAGTGAGAGGAGATAGAGAGACACTGAGAGATACAGAGAGAGGACAGGAAGCAGCTATCTCTCCATCTCCTCCATGGTGTTGTAGGCGTCTATGGGTCTGTCAGTCAATCGGGACGACAGGCGGACACACTCTCTCGCCGGCTCTCTTGCCTCTCGCACGCGCTCACGCTGATGACTTTGCTGTGTGTGTGTCTACAGATGGCAAACCTTGTGACATCGTTGTGCTGTGTAGTTCTGGCCGCAGTGGTGGTAGCCTACGCTCAGAGACGCAGTCAGCTTGGTGAGTATGCATTTTATCTTCTCCTTCATTACGTTGTACCTCTCTCCTGCCGAGGCCTTCTCTGCTTCTTCTCGTTTTTATCCTGTGTGGTCGAACCCCGCTGCGCTCCTCTGTATTCCCAAAAAGTAAATACTGTTTCAGTCTGTTTTCTTCTCTCAACTTTCCTGCACTCCACTCTGCTCTTCTTTGCCCTTAATGTATTATTTCTGCCCTCCTCTCTTCTAGTCTTGCTGCACTCCACTCTATGTAGTGCTACTGATGCTCCACTCTTTTCAACCTCTCTCAACTCTGTCCTACTCCACTTAAAGGATTTCACCTCTCCTGTGCTCAAATTCGCTTTTTCTTTTAAATAATGCTTTCGTAGTATGTGGCTGTTAGGGCATACTACATTGATAAAGCTACCGGCCTTCCTTTTATGCATAAACTTCATTTTATGCTGCTTGATTTGCTGTAAAAAAGCTTTTTCTTTTGTTTTTGTTGTTGATTGTGATATAGTTGAGCACTTGTGGACTTACTGTGTGTTTCTGGATGTTAGCTGTGTGTCCTTTGGCCAGTTTGAGCTACAGTAGCTGGTTAGCCAATAGCTGTGAGAAAGCTTAAGTGTATTTCACTTTTGCTCCTTCACAGACAGAGAAACAATAGCTGACCAAATCATCCCTCACTGCATGGTGCTAATAGTTTAAGTATGTTGGCCACATTACCAACAGGGCTGCAGCGGCAGGTAAACTCAAATTAATGCCATTTACGCATCTTTTTATATACAAAATAGTGTCTAAATGCCTGTTTATGAAGCTTTACTCATGTGCCATTGCACAATTTTTAAAAGTTTCAACTCCTCCAATGTCATTGCCTGGCACATATGCCCCCTGCTTCCTTCTTCCTCTCCTCTCCTCCCTCGCCCTCTCCTAAGCGGAGAGCGTCGGTGCTCGCAGGTTAATGACATTGAAGTTCTGCGACATGCACTGGCAGGAAAACTCTTAATTTTTTCAGCCGTCCTCCAAAAGACACACTGCTAAAGGTTGCCAATGTAAATAGTGGTTGCTTAACGCATACATATGCCCACCACTAGTTGTTATCAGCACCTGGTTACCGCGACACAGGCCAGCAAATGACAAAAGGACTATGCCCTGTAATTTAGCAGCAAGGAAGCCAACAGGTAGCACTCTGAAATATTGGCGCACTGAGATTAATGGGCTGAGTGGCCAGGACTTTTTTTTTGTCAACCCCTGACTGCTAGTGTGATTTGTTTTTTCAGTTTCTGGACAGTTTGAATAGTTTTATAAGTAGCTTTGACAGTTGAAATTTGAAATCGAATGAATGAATTAATATGCAATTGAATATTGATTGTCCAATAATAATAATAATAGTAATGATAAGAAATATAATAATAATAGTAATAATAATAATAGAGATATATGATTTGGGATCAGCACTTATTCTTGTATATCTAGTCCTGTAAATGGGCAACTGAAGTTTTTAGTTTGCACATTTTTGTTTATTTCTTATTTTTGCCACTACAGCCCTGATTAACAAGGCTACCTCCATAACAAATACTGGTTGAACAAAGAAGCCAGTCAGTCCAACTGGTGATCATGAGCGTGATTCAAATGATTTGTGTATCGAGGTTTTGAAGGCAATAAGAACTTGAAAAGACCTACATAATGCAATGACTGCTCTTCTGAGAGTTAACACAAGATGCATGACCATCAATTAGACTGTGTGTTAATGGTGTAATGTAAGTGTGTCTGTGTGTGTGTGTGTGTGTGTGTGTGTGTGTGTGTGTGGTCACTTGACTTTTTAGTGAAGTGTGGCCTTGGCTTATTAGCCAATGAGGTCGGACTGTTTAAGTCAGCTGACCCAAAGGAAGAGTCTGGGGAAGTCAATAAGTCCCCAGTGACGCACATCACTGTGTCACGAGGGTCACACACACACACACACACACACACACACACACAAACAGAGCAGAAATGTCTTAGGAAATAGGAATGTTGTCTTTGGGGATTTGGTGAAACAGCAGTGAAGGTAAGTGAAAGAGAGAGATGGAAAGAAAAACAAAAAGAAGTTGAGAAAAATAGAAGGTAATAGAAGGCAAACAGAAATGGACAGATTGAGAATGAAAGTCAGGAGGAATAACAACTGATGTTTAATGGGAAAGCATGCAGAATAAAGCACTGAGAAAATGAAAGTTGTGCCCCAAACAACTCTGTGTAAGGAAAAAGCAGGGTTCTCACTCTCCACACATACAGTGTACAAATAATTGTGAAAACTGTTGTGCTGTTGTGTTGGTCAAGGCAGATGACCACCCACCTAGAGCCGAAGGGTCTGTCTGAGGTTTCTGC
>NW_023339774.1:7045325-7063780 GCF_004916995.1 Morone saxatilis | reverse complement strand
GATCTCCACGGGCTCTGCATATAGTTTGCTCTGACTTCTCTGAAAAATGTAAGCACAGCAAAAATGAGCCTATGCATTCTTGCAAGAACTCAGCAATATCTCTGAGTATCTACAGCATCCCCCCCCCCCCTCCGAAAACCAAACACACACACTTGGCCCTGATTACAATTCAACTTGAAGCTAGAGTGAAGAGAGAAAAAGCAGTAATGTTTGCTTTTTGGCCAGGAATTTTGCAGCATGTGCTCGAAATCACTGATTAATTTTTACTTTCTGAGATAGCGAGGCACGACAGTAGCAACTTATAGCTTTAATGACACTAATACTATTTATATTTGTATGTTTCTAATGAAGTGAAAAAGAGAAAATATGTGTCAAGAACGCCTCGAGTGATGGAGCGTGTCGACAGGCACACACACACACACACCCTCCGACGCACCAGTGCACAATTCTTTTGTGTCAGATGCCAAAGCAATCATGCCACATGTGGAAGAGCCCCAGCCATATGATTTCAGAGCTGTCAGGTGTGTGTGTGTGTGTCTGTGTGTCTATGTTAACCAGTAGTGTAACTGTTACTGTGTTACAACTTGCCTTTGTTTTTCGTACTGCCACGTGCATGCACACATACACTCAACATTAAAGTACCTATATACACACACTGTGACACACAGATACCTTTAATTATGTGTGTGTGTGTGTGTATATATATATATAGTGTAATAATAGAAAGAGAGAGAGAGAGAGAGAGAGAGAGAAAAAACACATACATAACCACATATCAGCAATAGTATGTACATTTGCAGCCAAAATTTTGCAAACACACACACCCATATATACAGTATACGCACGATTATACTCGCATGAGACTCATATATACATCTGTCTGTCTTGGAAAGAGCCTTGTTTCTCTGACAAATTGCTAGCCAGTTTGATTGACAGGATTCCCTGGGGTGTGCACCTCTTGGAAGAGAGTGCATGCACATACAGGCACAGAACAATACAAGTGTGCACACACATACACAGTGAGACCTAACTAAAGAGTTCACCCCCCATTCTTTCCCTCCACATTGACTCAATTTGAACAAAATGCACATACAGACGAGGACACACACAGTCTTTGCGTGCACTTGTGCATGTGTGCGACAAGGAGTGTATGGGAAATCCATTTGAGATTCCATAATTAATGACAGGAGTGCATTGCTGCACAAAGACAATGAAAATCACTGGTAGAAAGCAGCCACAGACAAACAAATAGATACAAGCCCCACATATAAAGAAGTCATTGCTGTCTGGAAGGGGCAGAGATGGAAAGTGAAAGACAGACAGGTAGGGAACAATACAGGGTGGCGCAAGACTGAGTTCTAGTAGAGAAGAAAAATATTGTGTGTAAAATAGCATTAGACAGAACACATTCATGAAGAAATACCATATTAAGAGTTAATATTAAGAAAGCTGTTATCCCTTTGTGTCAGATAAATGTTGACATATCCCATGCTTTCATTCAAATATTAATTTAAAGATAAAAACATAAAAGCCAAATATTGCAATAATCAAAAGACCTCTAGATTATCTTTTACAACATTATCAAAAACACAGGACCTAAACCCAGTAGACAACTGTTTGTGCTCCGTGTGAAACCAAAAGCAAACAATTTATTTGAAGTAAGGTCTGTCAATCTTTTCCCAAACCTAAAGAAGTAGTTTTTGTGCCTAAACCTAAGTAAACTGCGACAGTTTCACAACATCGATCCACCAAGATTTATTTTGAAAGTGTAACCAGATATATTTGACAAGTTGGGAGTGGGAATGTGTTGTATATTTACAAGTGTGTTGCATCCTTTCTTCAAGACTTTTCCCTCCAAGTAGAAAAACTTTTTTCTGATACTGCAGAAAGTTTGTTGAATGTGCCATTATTATTCAGCTTTTGTAATGCGATTCATGTTGACTCAAATAAAAAATAACTCTGAGATGGAAGCCCTAGCAACGGAAATGACAGTCCCTTAATGAAACATCACTTAAAACAGCAGAGGAAAAAGAAAATAATTGAAAGCTATAAACCCGCAGAGAGAAAGGGAGTAAGACGCAGAGGTCATGCCAATTAAGCTTCCTTGAATGTGAATTTGATTTTTGATTGCCAGTGAAAAATAGATAATGAGATGGTTAGAGAAGAATGGGAACGATATTGGGTGGGTGGAAAAGACACAAGACAGATATGGGGAAAGACATGAGAGAATATAGAACAGATGACAGATGAAGAGACAAGAGAGTGAGAGAGCGTGGGAGACACGGAGTCAGAGAGGGGCAATGCTGATAACAGTCAGTTATTCAGACAGTTTTTTATGGTATATTACACGTAATCCTTGTTATCCATATGAAGCAGTAAAGCATTGCTTTAGTTCCAGAATAAACATCAGTGCATCAGTAACGTCACCACCAGTACAAACCAATAGCAGTGCGACCGTTAACATGATTTTCCTGGAATATTTACAGGTTTTAGCATCTGTGTTAACTCCGAACTCCTTTAGCAAGGTGCTGAATTTCAACTAGTACCACACATGCTGTGTTGCTCTGCTGACCCTGACCTCTGAACCTCCCTGTGGTTGAGGAGGAGGAGGAGGAGGAGGAGAGAAAAATTCCTTCAAGGATCAATAACATAATTTTTATTCATTAGTATAAGATTGGGCTGCCAGTAGAACAAAAATTCATGAAAAATACATGTTTTTAATCCAAGCCCATAGGCAGTATATTCTTGTGGTAATGAGCAGTGATCAGTATTTGATGTGGTCTGGCCTTGAGTAATCAGTGTAATCACATTATTTGACATTATATTGTCAATAAGACCAAACTACAACATTACATGCATTTGAATGTTTTTCAACATCATTTTAGCTCTTAAGAAAAAAAAGGTTTCAATAACCTTGCAATAGCTTCACAAGGAACACATCGGTTACCTAACACTGCTTTTATTGCTTCATTAAACCTGTTAAAACAATCTTTATCCGTCTATCCATCCATCGACAGACAGACAGACAGACAGACAGACATGCATATGGACAAATAAAATAAACAGTAGAGGTCCTAACAAGTCCCCATGGTTCCTAGAAACCCTAATCCACTCTACTGGCTCTATTCACTCTAGTTAGGTCCTCTTGTATTGTCTTTGATCATGCACTCACAACCAATTGAAATACTGTAAAATCCGGCAACCAAGCAATAGCCGCGAGTACTGAAGGACTGAGACTCACTAGCAGGTACTTTGGCTATGAAAAAGGAGAATCTGCGCTTGTCGTACATCTTCATACATAGACACAGTTAAAAACTGTATTTTCAAATCAAACAAAACACATTACTCATGGCTGCTCTGGATGTCTCTGTTCCAGATTACTCTGTCCCAGCGGTGATACAATCACTCACAATACATACAAAGTGAATCCTCTCTTACATTGAGAACCTGAAGATTGATCACAGATATGGCCAAATGAGCCTCATTTTCTTTCGCTATTTGTCTTAATCTCTTTTTCTCTCTCCCTGCATCTTTAATAGTCATTCTGGTTTACCTGATCCCTTCTTCATCCTTTCCCTTTCTGTGTGTTTCTCTTTTGGTTTTAATCTTGAGATATAACAAAAAAGTCCTAATCAAGGCAATGCGATGTCATTAATAGGGTGCCTTTTAAATACTAAGAACACACACAAAAAGAACACCAATGAGCAAGAGGGGCGTATCCAGTAGTGGAGGAGGAGAACACAGGAAGTAAAGAACATTAAACACAGTATGAGAAAAATATGCTGCGATTGAGTTTGAGTGAATTTCATTTTTTAATTTTTTTATGACTGCAACAGTGGCAGCTACATTTGTTTCCTCCACCGCACCGTTCTGCCACGCTTGAAATGTGTGTGTATAAGTGTGTGTGTGTGTGTGTGTGTGTGTGTGTGTGTGTGTGTGTGTGTGTGTGTGTGTTGTGAGAGAGAGAGAGAGAGAGTGTGAATGTGGTGACATCATGCTGTTGACTGGGAGAGCATGTTATTTATGGGAGTCCATATCCTGATTGAGAGACAAACGTTTCCACTCATAATCATTCCCTCCATCTCTCTCTCCCCTCCCTCTATGTCTTTATGCCTCTCTATTTCCCCTCCATCCTCCTGTCTCGCCCGCTCACTCACTGTCCACATCCTCCACACTTGACACCCTCTCGCTTTTCCTTCATATCTGCCGTCCTTCTCTTCTTTCCTTGTTTGGAATTACTTCCTCTCTCTGGATCTTTTCCCCCCACCCCTTCAGTCCTTTCCTGTCTCCTTTTCCTCCTCTCCCATCTCTCAATCCATCAACCCGCGTGGTCAGCAGGGGATTTATCGCCCATGACATCATTTGCCGGTGACGCTACACCACCGTCACTAAACGTTTTTTTTTTTTGGTTTGTTTCGCCTCTGCCCCTTGCTTAGCTTCTTTACCTCACACCGATGCCGTCTAATTACTCTGAACACGAGGAGCGAAAGGGGACGAGAGACAGAGATCAACAAACAGAATGGCAGAGGAAAGGGAGCGAATGAGAGACAGCGGGAGAGTAGGAGGTTAACTCTCGCACTAATTCCATGGTATTACAGCTGTCAAAGCTGTATTTATTCCTTGAGCATTCGACACGTGCTGCTATGACTTTCCAACAATCCTAGGCGTACGCTTTGCTACACTGCAGCCTTATTTACCTACGCCCTTGTGAATGGATCATTTTAAATGTTCAAATTAAATTAATACTTGAGATTTTCACCATTGTCATCATGCATGACATCCAAGTCTAATCTAATTCCTATGCATGTGCAGATGCTCATACAGGCAAATGTAATTACCAGTAATAGCCACAGCACCATAAAAGCCATATGGAAAATACATAGTTTTTAGTATACTGTATCTATATAATTAGATATACTGTTACATATTAGAACATCTATTTATGGGAGAGTTATTTATCTTTTGAAGTAACTATTTATCTTTTCACTCCTAAATCCAGTGTATATATATATATATATATATATGCCAATAATGGGAGTATTTATCTGTTGCGTATAGTTTAATTATAGGATGCCATGTAGGGATGGGAAGTCACTGCTGTAATTCCAGAAACTCTCAATGTAATTAAGTCAGTTTTTCATGTACTTTCACGTAAGTGGTGTTTTTAAGTATTGGAATTGCAAATGTAACATTTTCAGAGTGGCCTATCATTCTACTTATGGTCGATGTTCAAGTGTAACGCAACAAACTATTTCATGTCGCTGTATATATTTATATGGCCTAACCATCCATAATCCTAGAGTAAGAGAGTAAATGTAAGCAACACAAAGTCAATGGCTTTTAAAAACAAACACTATGAGAGATGTTGCACTATAAAGCCACCCCTGCCAGAATTCACAACATGCTGGCACAAACTAAAGGTTCTTACTTGAGAGCACTCGACATATCAGCTGCTGTTTGTGAGTTGTCTTTCCTCCCTTTCAGAAGTACAAAAGACAAATCTAAACAACTGAATGTGATCAATTATTCATGTGATTTAACCGCTCTCTGATGTGCCGTCAAAGGAAACAGACAGATGCTGTAAATAAGTAAACAAGCACAAAGATTGATGCCTGTGTGAAGGGTGTCACTTCGTATGTCTCATATGTGTAAGCCATGTATGTGCCGGCAGGGAACCCTGATCGCACTCATTATCCTGAGTAGCACTCAGTGTAATCAGTGTTCCCCGTTTGGCATGCTGTTTGTATTAAATTCAAGATGGAGCTCAACCAATTGATTGACTGACTGGATTGGCAGATGGATTACAGTCAGACTGACTGGATGACGGGCAGGGAGGCAAAGCAAAAGTAATGCTAATCCCATTCAGCTATGGTTTTGGAATGCAAGGAAAGAAAAGGAAAACACGTCTTTTTTTTGCCAAAAAGAAGAAGCGAAAACAAAAAGAGAAGCAGAAACCCACTAAAACAATAACACAATCACATTTATAAAACTTAAAACAAAATAAAAATAATTCTCATATGCAATAGGAAGCCTTGTAAATATATATACATTTTGGAACACTGTTTACACTTTTGACCAGGGTCCTAGTAACTGTTCTTGAATATGCTTTATTTTCAAGTGTGACCCACATGTGACCATTAGCTAAATGAATACCATTACAGAAACCAGTGGCAACCCCAAAATACTACGCTCGATATCCTCGGCAAGTCGATTCACCAGCTGACTGACTGATTAGATGGTTGGCTGACTTGATGGCTGACAAACTGTGTGGTCAACTGATCGGCTGACAAATTCTTGTTGGTTAGCACAACATAACAGCATTGCATCCCTTCTGGAGGACGTGCAGGCAGATTGAAAATTGAGTGACTACTTGGCCGACTGAGTGCCCACCTGATTGCAGACACTGAGGAGATACAGCAGCTGATAGAGTGGTTGATTGACACTGATATGGAGGTTATGTTGTTGTCTTTTGATTGACTGGCTAGATTACAGTACTGGATGTTTAGCTGAAGAGTGGTTGGACTTGGCCATGTGAAAGAGGTATTGTGTAAAGGGAAAAACTGATTTATATCTATTTGAGTGGTAATGCAATACAGTGTAGCATGATGAAGGAGGGGAGGAAGAAGAATATGTTGCATTAATAGATAATAGAGGGAAAAAGAAAGAGAAGCTGTCTGTAACATAATAGTTTGCAAGTTTGTGTGTACGTGGATTTGCCAGCACAAGGGCCTCCAGCCGAGGTCATGCTATGCTACAAGTACTCTTATTAAGCCTAGTACACCTTTTTGCTGGTCTAGTAAACAGTCAGATACTTACATAATCCAAAAGACCAGAATCGGAACATGCTGACCTGTGCACTGAGCATACACAAGCACGCACTGTCATGCAAAAGTGTAAAGTTAGGCCTGTAAGGATAGGGGTTGTAGTTTGATTGCATTTATAAAAATCTGAAAGCAGTTCGTATCTGCTTAGCAAATTCAAATATCTTATGATAATTACTGGGATTCAGCCATTGTAATTTAAAAGTACATCTTACGTGATAGACTACTTAATGTTCACATCCGGGAGTTCCAACAATGAGATAGATGAATGAGATAAGTGTTGAATTTTTATTTTCATTTTCTCGATTGTAGAGTGGTTATTATCTTCAACCAGTTACTCATTGAATAAATGTTAATTCTGAGCTACAGTAAGCAAATGTGGGTATTGTGTGGAACTGGCTATGGAAACCAACCTTACTAAGGATGCCTCTGCTACACACACAGATACATAATCATCCACTTAAATGATTGTCATTTGTCATGAATTTGAGTGAGAGACAAAATGTGAGATATGAGAAAACAAATATCCTTGGAATCCATTATTGTTTAGTAGTGAATGGTCTGTAATTGGTCCAGTATAGACACAGGGTTCCCGACTGTCTGATAACATCTGTCTGGTAATGGACCATTTCCAACCAATCACAGTCCTTTACGTTAAGATATGGAATCTCAGAATCTCACTGTCTGAGCCGGAGTGTTTGCGTGTATTTGCACAGTGAGTGTGTGTGTGTGTATATGTCCTGTCCAGCTCTTTTAACTCATTAATTTTTTAAAAGGAATTCCCAGTAAAGCTTTGATCAAGGTTCTCTCTCTCTTTCTCTCTCTCTGATGGCTCCTTCCCAATAGTCTGAAACGGTTAAAAACAATGTACACTGTGTATTGACAGATGATATTACTGTGGTGTTGAAGAGATGGAAGGAAGAGTTATTCACAATGTCAATCTGGTGATTATTTGTATTAAGATGTTTGGAGAACACATTGCAGCTGGTAGATGATGAAGGCATTGAGGATTATAATGGTGAAATACTGTAACTCTCAAAGAATTTCAAAAGGTGTAACCAAAACTAGTAATTAAGTCACTGGTATAGTAACACCTTGCCAAATGAAGCTTTAAGGTCACCTCAGCTCCAACATGTTTTACACTATTCTCTCTTTAAATGTTTTGAGTTGAGTTGTTTGACCTCCATTTGGTACAGATCTATTACTTATTCCAAAATTACAGACGGATTGGCAACTGGGATAAGAGTTTATTGAGCACTGTATGTAAGTCATTCTCTTCCACCCTCAATGAAAGAGTAATGACTGTCCTTGAGAAAGCAAATATATTGTCTGCGTCACAGAACCTAGGGACATTAAAATGATTATCAGACAAATGATCTGACTAATTGTTTCAGCAGTAGAATAAGACTTCAAAGTTTCAGAGTTTTATATTAAGAGGTGAGACTGACCCAGAGTTGAAGAAAGTATTGCCTACCCTGTCCTTGGGTAAGACGAGCAAAGAAAATCTGTGTAAGGCTGACCCTAACCTCTGACTTCCCTGTGTTACAGCGAGCAAAACAGAAGCTGCACTGTTAGCTTACTCACAAACCCCTGAAAGGCAGACTGAATGCAGAATCTAGATTCCACACAAATCCCCCCCACTCATTTTATCTGAGTCCTTCAAAATTTAAAAGGAACACAACATGGGAGTGCACAAGAACAAATGAAGTCGCCATTGCTTCCCACTGTCTTCATCAACTCTCTGTCCTCCCGACCTCTCATAGAGTCACTTTCTTTAACAACATGGAAACAACAGCAACTTCCTTAATCTTTGACATTCAACACCTGAAGGTGGAATCTGTAGCATTCCTTTTTTTCGGCCCTTTTCTCTCCGTATTTCTCTCCGCCTGCACATCTCTCTTTCAAACCCAAGGATGAAAGTGCATGTGGGACTAGGAAGACGCGCAGGTGAAACTGTTCTTGAGCAGCATTGTACTGCGTCAGCCAGCATATGCGCTCTCACCATGGCTTGTGGAATTCATTAAAAGAACAAAATAATTGTGTGTGTATGTGTGTGTGTGTGTGTGTGTGTGTGTGTGTGTGTTGCCTAATGTGAGTCATTAATGGAAGTGTATTCTAATGAGGCTTACAGCAGGTCACAGCCAGCCAGTGTTTAATGACAATTACATAGTGAACAGAGTGCTACGATGGCTTCAGGGGGAGACAGCATTTAGAAGATGGAACAATAAAAATTTTAACACGCACGCACACGCACGCACACACACGCCCAAACCATACAAATGCATACAAATGCAGCTCCCCAAACATACAGCAGCGCTTCCGTTACATACTAATTGCGACAAATCTTACTTAAAAGGTTGCTGTGACGTTTTACCAAAATTCCTCAGGCATGTTTGCAGACACAGACACACACACGCGCCTGTAAGTTGCTGTTGAGGCTTATACCTCATAATCCCATCAGGAATTTTTTAACCACCGCTTTACTAACCTGACTTCATATCGCATGTGTGAAAATAGGCGTGTGTGTGGGTTAACACGTTAGTGACTCTGGACATACAGGTCTTTCTGTTTCTTCTGCATCTTCTGTAAGTGGGGGTGTTAACATGGGAGAGATTCATGGAATATGAATCGTGTGAACGCCCGTGCATATGTGCGAGCGAGGTGGTTCAGTGACCTTTTCCATGTGGCTGTCGTAATGCCCTGATTAACTTTCCACTACCCCGTTGTGCAGCTAATGAGTGCATGTGTATGTGTGTCTGCTTCTTTGCATCAGTGTGTGAGCGCACAAGTAGCACAGAGAAAGAAGTAGAAGTAAAGCAGAGGTAAATATTTGTGGAGAATTTTAAGTTTCAAGTTATTAACCAGACTTTGTAAGAAGCGGTGGTTCTAACATACTGTGATTGGCTCTAAGGCTCTCAGTATATTTCCAATTACTGCACCACACAAATAGAAACCTCAGCACTTTTTCTTCCCCTACTGTATATCACGCTGTGTGAAAGCCCCCCTGAATATACATAGTGATACATTTTTGGATGGTTTATTTGTACTTAATTTATTGTGTTGCACTTTTGCTTTCACAGTGCAGTTAATCTTAAATGTAATGCGATAGCTCAATTTTTTAAATGTAAAAGCCCTGCTTATGAGAGGAATAAGTCTTTATTTTGTAAGTACAGAAAGAAATATTGCTTTGCTTTTTTTTCTTTCTCCCTCTATGTTACAGCAAAGTCATGTTGGTGTTTATTATACATCCTGCTATATGATTACTGTCCCTTGTGTGACAAACAGCCAGGTAGATGTGTAAAAACAAATGGTTTAAATGGTGCAAAAAAACCTGGTATTTCTTTTGTAGATGAAATAAGAAAACCAAATCCTCCACTCCTGGTAGAGAGGACTCTAATAAAGTCGATATTGGAAACAAAAGAGCTGCCTAGAGTTGTAAAGAAATCAGCTAAACAAATCAATTTATTTTAGTCATTAAAAAAGTCATTTCATTTGTAGATGAAGAGAATGTCCCCTCAACTGAATTGAGTGACCATTTGCAAGATAGATTTTCTGTTTCCAGAGCCATTTTGTTGATTCCAACCCATTAAATCTCAAGTTGTGTTTTCTCGTGCCATTAAAATCACTGAGCCCCCTCTTGTTCCCCCAACTCCTCCTGATAGACTGTTCAATAAGTTAATGTTGCCAGGAACCTAATGTAATTCCAGCCAGTATGAGCAGAGTTTTTGGCTAATGTTGATCTGCAATAAAACTTTGTTCCAAGACATTGGAACTGAATCACGAGAGACTTAAAAGGGGTCTCAGACCCCTAAATGGTGCAACACTTCTAAATATACACATTTAATTTGATCTATTGTGAACAGAGAGGCCTCAGTGTGATGCATTGTGGGGAGAAAGTAGAAGAGTGGCAGGGGGAAAAGATTGCCATTTATCACATTGAACCTTAGTTTAATTTAATTCAGCTCAACTTTATTGTCATTCCCCTAAACTTAAGTCACTCCACTTAACTCAAGTGCACGCAGAAACAAGAAAAAATGAGTGCAATGATGCAAGTGAGAGTGGAATAAAAACAGAAATTATATGAGAATATGAACAGTAGTGTGAAAGTAACTGGGGCATGGGATTTAATAATAACTAATATCATAACTAAGATGTACCTATCAAGGGGCTGGTGAATATATAGAATATAAATGTTGCATTTAATCCATGCAATACCTTCCAAAAATAAGTCAAAGTCAAAAATAAATGGGTCTTGCAAACAGACTGCTCTAGTGTATTCTGATGGGAATATTTAAAATGGAACAGATAACTGTGTGTATGACAGATACAAGCCTGAGGAAAATCATTTGACATATAAAAAAAGGAATATTAAGAAGAAGGACATTTCCCTAAACTCCATTAGTCTGGGGCCCTTGCACAGTTTATTATCCTTCAACCAAATTTTAGATTTTCTGCTCCCTGTACAGGAAGGAGCTTGGATAGGAGCATCAGTCGATTAAAAGAATCAAATAAATATAAAACATAGATTTTTTTAGAAATATTATCCGAAGTGGATTCTGTCTTTGATTGCTTTGAGTGCTTGTTTTCTGTCTGTGCTGTCTGGAAAATGTATTTTTTTGTGCAGTCTGCTATAACAAAGGTTTGTCTTGTGCTGTCACTTTGTGCTTGTGTCTGTGTCACTTTGTATTTCTTTAGAAAACTTTTTGAAAAGAGAATTTATAGGCATATGGCAGCACTGGAAGCCAATACCTGTGTAGCAAAGAAGGAAAGCCACATTGACTGAACTTTATAAAAAAAATAAATAAAAAAACACTACAGTATTTCTGAAAGAGCTGTTTGTCCTTGTAGAGGAGAGGCGACAAAAGAAAGTAAAGCAATAGAAAAGTGTGTTGTGCGTATGTCCGTCTTTAAGAGCCTGTGTGCATGCATGTGTGTGTTTGTGTATTTATTGCCTATGACATTGTGCAAGGACAGTCCTATCTCTCTGGGTTGAAGTGTGATTTCCTGTGTAGGAAAGGATACATGCGGAAAACCATTAGCTCCCCAAACCTTCATAGTGTATTGTCTGGGGACAATAGCCTCCCTGCACTCCTTTCAAATTCAAATTCCCAAAGCTTTCTTGTCCATCACGCTGACAAAACATTGACTATAGCTCAGAGATATTGAAAGTCCACAGAGGCTTAAAGAATTGTGGCGGTGACAAGAAACTCTTTCTTCTCATGGGAGAAAATATGCACCGACATAAAACCACACCAACTTATACACATGCATGCTCATGTTGTTTTCGAGAATTAATTACTATATGAGCTTGTGCATTGGTTATAATCCGTTGGGGGAGCCTTTGAGTCACTGGATGGCAGCTATTTGCATTGCAGAGCAGCTTTCCTGATGCATCACCTTGTATAAGACTGTGAATTTGTAGTCTTTGGAGGTCAGTCCAGCAGTAAACCAGGAGCATTTTTAGTTGTTGTCCTTCAGTCCACTTGGAAGGCAAGCCCGACTCTTGAGTTGCCTGTTGCCACATTTCATGTTATTAAAGTACTGACATCTTTTAACATGTTGTTGTGAAATGAAGAAATACAAAAAAAAAAAACCTCTAACTAACTCATTAAGCAGAAGTGTTTTACTACTTCAAAAACATAATGAGATTTTGAACATGAAAGTGGATGCTGGCGTGTTTTTGCCTGAAGTTTCTGGAGGTGGCCTAATGGTTTGGGAGATTGTTCTGTTTTTAATAGATAACAGGCTGGCTCTTTACAATAACCACGTGCCCTTAAGCAAGACGCAGAAGCCCAGCCTGCTCCGTCATTGTCAGACATGCAGCTGAGGCGTTGCCTTGGGATACCGCATTGCATAATCCACCAGGACTAACAGGCCATTATGCAGTGTAATGTCCTGTCATAGTCTAGGTGACCAGCCATGGGATTATGATGAGGTATCTCATTTAGACAGCAGCAACTGGGTAATATCATCTCCAGATAAAGTGCCAGGAATTTCTCACCGAAGCACTGAACTGATGATCCTTATGGTAATAGTTTAAAAAAGAAAAAAAAAAAGAATATTAAACTAAACAAACAAAAAATCTGGAACAGCTAGAGGAAGCAGAAACAAAATGAGCTTCTGCCTTCATTTCCTCCAACCCTCAGTCCCATTCTGGAGCAGTTTCTGCCAATTGTGCATCATCAGGCAGCACACATCCTGAAGTAGTGGGGACTACATCATTTTTTCTCTCCATTGCTCCCTCGCATCCAAGATTTGCGGCTGCAAACGGTGGGAGCTAGGTGTGCTAATTTACAAATTCCCCAAAGGACAATTGTGGATATCCCCTACACACATTTCCATCTCCAAACAAGCTGTCACTAAGGGCCTCCTGGGTTGGGTTGTCATTGAGGGCCTCCTGGGTTGGGTTTTGGAAAGTTAGACATTGGCAACATTTTCAAACAATACAAAATCCTAGATACTGTAAGGGTATATGTGGCATTTTAAATAAAGAAAATTAACCTGACATTATATTTAAGATAAAAATGACATCATTAGAAAGCAACCACATAAAGAAGAAACCCCAATTAAGAACCATGTAACATGTTGATGCAACATCAAATTTGAAACTCGCACCCAACCATGACTGTACAGTGAGTGTGTGTCAAGCATATTTCTTTAGTAAAATAACATGAGGTCTGGTCTGTCAAATCGATAAAACACCATATTTATCACAACACCATACACACACACAGCTCAGGTAATCTTGTAGAGGTAGCATTAACCTTCTGGGTGAAGTTCTCTCTACCTTTTTCCTGCTTACACACACACACACGCAAGAAAAACCTATATGTCAAGACATACGGTACACGTACAGTGATGAATTAAGGCAGGGCTGTTCCATCACTCACACACACTGCAAAGGTGGTTTTCTAATCTTACCAGAGTATGTGTTTGTGTCTGTGTATGAGTGCCAGAAGGGAATGACACAATTTCACACCGCACATCTCAGTCCCTGCTATTGCTCCTGTTCTTCAGTGCTGCTCTGGACTCCGTCGGTTAAAGGTTAACTCTAATCCTAAACTAATAACAAGGCAAAAATCATAGCATAGAAAACGTGTACCTGAATCAAAATGTTGTCACTTCTTGATTTAGAAGAATAAAATTTGAATTGAGGGCTGGCAAAAGAAAAAAAAATCCTCTTCTCCTTCACCCACATGACTCCACGCCGTGTCCCTTGGTGGAAGCTGCAGTTCTATAGATGAAGCCTATAGCCTCAGTTATTCATGTGAGAATGTGTAGAGGATTTAGGCTTCTTATCACTGCTGGCCAGCAATGCTGAAATCCACCCTATGCCTGTGTCTTGCCCTGTCTTTGAACACACACACACAAACACCCCCACACACACACAAACATGCACGTACACATGCACAAGAACCTAAAGACAGCGGAATACGTTCATGATGATAAAGAGAGCATGTAGTGTGATATTATTTGGATTGAACACAAGTGAGTGATCACGAGAGATTCTTTGAGTGTGTACTTTTGTTGCACAAGTGTGTTTGAAAATGTGTCTGTGTACATACAGGAAGATGTTTTTTTGAAGGTGGATGTAGGACTTTAACTACCTGTCTTTGTAAATGAGTTGTTAGCCTATAAAAGCCAGAAGTAGTCAATATGCAAAGATGATGTCGCAAATCCTCACACATGAGCAGCTCGAGCCAATAATGTTTGGCAGTTTTGCTTGATGAATGACAAATAATGGATTATCGAATTTTCACTTTTTTATGTTTTGACTTATCAACTGATTATTGCTGCACTTGTTGGTTTACTTTTTTGGAAGGCTCATGCATCCATTGTCTATTCTTTCTCACTAATATTTATGGTTTGTGTGTGTATGAGTGTAATTATACTGTGTGTGTGTATGTGAGGGGACGTGACACAGATTCTCTTTGGCACTAAAAGCTTAGTTGCAACCTGGACACGGAGGACAGAGTACAATATTAAAGTGGCTCCAGCTTAACTCTTTCATATTGATTTTCTCTTTTTGTCAATCTGCCCACTGTCTGATGCTGTTTGTCTGCCCTGGTCTGTGTTTGACCACGCATTTGTTTTCTCAACTTCAGTGCTGCGTGACTTTGCATGTCTGTGTGCATGTGTTTTTCACTGTTAGCTAAAAAAATCACTTCTATATTTAAGTTTTAATACCGATACTTATTTTACGTAACGTTCTGGCCTGGGTTCCATCCCTTTGAATGTATGCAGTTTAATAACTAAACTGGATATGATTGGACAAAGACATTATAATGTATATGGTACCGATCGACCAGTAGGGGAGGTGGTATTCCTACCTTCAGAAAAAGTGTCATGTGAATGTGCTACTCTCTAAATAAGTGAGTAATCAATTGTTGTAAAAAAATTGTTGAACCTCTGTTGGTTACTATACCGGCAGTTAGTACCTTTTCTCTATAATGCACCTTATATCGGAATCACATTTTAATTCAATTGTTTTTACTGGTGATCTTAATTATATATATAATACTATTACTCCCAATAAATATTCTTCTGCTGCTGTTTTCACAAATTACATTAGTGATCACTGTGATGTCGCCACAGACACAAAAATATCCAAAACAAAGCATGTATTGTTACAAAGCGTTATGTGACAAGTTTTGTGGAACAAAGCTTTTTTCATGATGTCTTTGGCTTCGACTAGGAGAAAATTAACCTTATTGAGGATTATAAAAATGCTTGGAAAATGGTTTTATTGACAAACATGCTCCTCTCAGAAAGTGCAGGGTAAAATGCCATGACACTGCTTTGTTCTCTGCCGATGTCTCCAGGGTTATTACATGAGCAAAATGTGGTGTGGGCCAAAGCAAGAGGTTCTGGTCATGATTCATCATTTTTTTAGGAAAAAAAAGCTAAAGCTGAGCATATTCTTAGACGTCTAACAATCTAAACAACCCAAGGCTGTTTTGGAAGATTAATAAATCTTTATCTGAAAACCAAAATGGTATTGAGCTTCTCCCATGCATTGTCAAGGACACTTGTGACACTTATGCTATAATGCTTGGCTGTTTCAGTGAGCACTTCATTGCCTCAGCTTCCATGTTTGGCACTCTCAACCATTTGCAAAAGAAATCCTGTTCGTTCTGATGGTTGGGTAACAGTTTTAAGCCAGTACTGTCACAGAGGTACATCAGAAAAAACAGCAGGTCTAGATAATCCAAAGCTATAGTTAGCTGCTGATTTTATTGCACCGCCATCTTTTTTACTCATCCTTCGTCTCTTATGAAATTGATCTCATATAAAAGTCTGCCTTTGTTCTCGCCATGTTAAAAGGAGAAGACCCCACAACAATTATAGGCTCATCTCTGAACTGTCTGTCTTAACTAATGTTTTGGAATCCCTCATGAGTGAGCAGTTTAAGGATTTTATACTTAAAATATACACAGTCTACCATGGCACATTGAGGTTAATTACAAACCTTAAGGCTCTGACTCACCATTATTCCGTAGGGGTTGGTTGGCCTGCATTGTCCATTCAGAAACTTAATCATTGGCGTGTCCTTCTTTATAAAGGCAATTCTTAACGTGCTTCCTTGTGCAAATGTATTGATCTGAAAAAATGCTGAAAGTTACTGTCAACGCTCTGAGAACTATTCACAGGACTTGCTATCTGTCCCCATCGTCCGTTGCCCAATGATTTGCTTTGCTGGTCCCTTAAGGTGTTTTTAAAAATAGATTAAAGGAGTTGGAGGAAGGCACAAGGAGCTGTAGGTTCTTTGACTAAGCCATTTGCCTTTGTGTGATCCAGGACACGATGACCTTGAGTCTTATTTTGTCTACTCACGCTCTGATCTGAAATCTTATTTATCTTATATAGCTCTGTAACTGTTATATGTTGTATGTGTGAAACTTTGTTTAATGTGCAGCTGCCTGTCTTTGCTAGGACACTCTTCCAAACAAGCTTTTTAATCTCAATGAGGCCTTGGTTAAATATATTCTAAATGAAAAAGTTAAGAAAATTAGTTATTATGAGGATGTTTGCCTCATAAATAAATATAACATCAGCTTTAGTTACCTTGTGTATGTTGGGTGTATCTTTTTTGTGGCGTTTTGTGCCATTTAGACAGCTGGTTTGGTGCATCAGGCCTGTGGCACAAGAGGATAACAATTTCTTTTTCATGTGCAAATTCAGCCATAAAATGCTTTTGCCTTCTCTCCCGCCTCCCACATATCGACATGCAGTACCTCTGCTTCCACCTTTTCCACTTCCTTCATCCTTTTTTTTTTTTTCATCTCATACATTAAATTCATTTCTCTCGGAAGGTCATGAGGTCCTTCAGGAGAAAGGTCCCAGGTTTAATCCCTGACTTTTACACACTCTCACATCCGCCTGAAATACAATAATAGAAAAGATACAATAGCAGCTGTGATAGCGCAACACAGTTTTTTATGGATACTTTGACATTTAGAAGCAACAGCTCTGATGTATAATTTCTTGACTCTGAGCAAAATTGTCTTTGTGCGACTCGCTCTGACTCATCACATCACATCCTCAGCGCTTACTGCCCCACTTTACTGCAATGGCCACAATAGAAACAGAGAACATACAGTTTACACAACAGGTAAGAGCTTTTCACTCAGCTCGTACATTCGTTATTGTCAGTCAAATTCTTGAAATCAGAACAATAACCGCTCTTTGGCTGCTGTGGTTAAAATGACTAAACCTGCTGCCAAAATACTACCACATACTACACGTCACATCTGCCTCTGTTCATTTACAGTTATCTTTTACACTGCATTTCCCTACAGCCAACCTTAACTCAGATCAAGTTTTATGTTTGAGGTATGTCAGCCCAAGTTTTAACTTTTAAACATGTTTATTCCAAAGTCTATTTTTGAATATACATTTGGCTGTTTTCATTTATTAGATTTAATTCAAACACTTTATCAAAGTTGCATAACTTATATTATTTGATATTTGGTATTCCCTAAAGACAGGTGTGTTATGAAGCATTCTTATTTTAGACTGCTCATATATCATTCTTTTCACTTTATTTCAACCGTCTTGTGATTGTCATGTATTTTGACACGGTGGATTTTTTTCGTTTTTGAAAGAAACCTCATTACTCACCGTCAGACTATCATCAAGAGTGCTCCCGCCTATAGTAGAAAGGTAAAGCATGCAGGCTCATATGTTCTCAAGAGGATGGAAATGTTGAATACTCCCTCCTTCAACAAGCACAGGAGACATGAATGCTCCTGTCTTCAGCTATGGGATTTAAGACATGTACACTCATGCCTTTACATTTGAGATACAGTGTGCAAATGCTTTTCAACAGGTGGATGTGCATACCCAGGCTTCTGAGCACCTGAAAAAGCTAAGTGGTGTTGTATAGTGTACATTTCCCCAAAGGTCATCTATTGTGATCAGTATTGTGACATTTCTTTCCTGTTACATTACATGACCATCTTGGTATTTCATCTTTGTACCATGGCATATAATAAAAATAGCTGCATGGAAACATAGAGAACAAACATGAATTAAAACTGCACAGACACTATAAAGGTTTGAGGTCTCTGGTGAGAGTGTGAGAGGGAAATAGAGACAGACCCAAAGTGCTTTTGTGTGTCAGAGAGAGAGAGA
>NW_023339774.1:7033601-7045295 GCF_004916995.1 Morone saxatilis | reverse complement strand
GTCACACAGCGACTCTACACTACACACACCATCTACTATCTATCACAGAGCTTCTCATCAGCGTGTCCTTCATAGTTCCTTAGTGTTCTAGTATACTGTTGTTTTTGTCAATACTCTCTATGAACATGTCCCTCAACACTCTACATCTCGCCAGGCCTATCCACAGAGGGACGCATCATACGAGCCTTACGTTCAGGAGAAAGGTCCAGGTTTGAATCTGTACTTCTAACTGAGCCTACTAAAATATCACACCTTCTAGTTACTTTTAAACCCCGCGCCGCTGATACCTCGGCCAGATAGCACATAATATCGTCATCAATATCTCTAGGACTAGCGACAGGGCTCCCAAAGCTCTCTCCAGTGACATGTGACCTCTACTGACAGCTACGTACAACTAGTATGCTCATGTCAGAGTTAACAGTCTGGCTTGTTTTTGGAGACCAGTTCTTCTAAAGTAGAGGCATAGACTTCAGTTCCAGGTCTTAGACTTGTATCAGGGAAATTTACATGTGACCTGTGAGAATCAATTATTACAGACTCTGGCATTTTGGGTCTAACCAGTCCCCTTCTCTTTAAGAAACACATAGAGATATATCATGTATTCTTGTCATCTTCTTCATTAGGTATATCGTATCTCCCTCTTTTTTAGAACGGACTCATTCATTAGTTCTCTCTAACTAATTTTAACTCCAGATTTAGATCGGCTTAGCTTTGGTAGTCTCAAGCCAGAGTTGAACTGACATTTTTTACCACATACTTATAATAATACCTATAGCGGCTCAATCTCACCACAAAGTCAAATAACAGAGAAATTATAAAAAGGCCTATTTAATTTTAAATAAACACACAGGTAGAAGATGTCGCTACTTCAATTATCACAGGCAGCGATTGGCTAGCATTCAATTGCGTTAAAAACTTTTGTTGGAATCGCTAGTGTCAAAGATGTTATTTAATACAATGCAAGCATGATAGGACAGCGCTGGACTGCAAACTCTAACACACACCAAGGTGGTTTTACATGAGCTGGGGAGTATACTATCGAGCAGTAGATGAATGCTGGGGCGCCAAGACCATGTTAGTCAAGTCCTACTCAGAAAAACAGAGTGTAGAGCTTAGCAAGAATCACCACGGATTGATAAGCACAGATATGTCAAGCCTTGGGGGCCTAACATGGTACAAAGTCTCGGGGTCCTCTTTCTTGTACTTTGCATAATTCATAAGGTAAATAGTACGTTTTACAACTTCATAAGAAGGGCAATTTTCAGACCTTCCACACCAGCACTGTGACAGCCGATTTCTGCCACTGATAAAGATGAGGTGGATGTGAATATGATCGTAAAAAGACGGTATACCAAACGGTTTTAAAAACTCAGATCATTTATTGTTTTAGGTATATGTCCCAGGTGTGCCTCAAGAACATAAGTCAATTTATACTTGACTAAAAATAGTTTTATTATTCATCCAAAAGTCAATATACTAAACACATACCATGGCTTAATCGTTTAATACCTTACAACACCATGTCCCTTACTCAGCACATTTCCACACACACACACACACACACACCCTCCCTAATCTCATGTCACAAGTGCATGGGCCATATGTAGAAAACTTAATTATTTGAATACCTGTGCGTCACAATCCCCATCTCTTACAAAAGCATACAGGCCGTTGTGCCTATGAACGTCATTGCTTTATTCAGTGTTATGTTGTAGGTATCGTAACCAGCCCCGACTCCAATAAAAACCTTATATTTGTCCTCAACAAGCCGGGGAGAGCTCTGCATCAGAATTACCCACTTTGACTTAATTACAACCCTGCTCACTACATATTCTAGCGATGTCATATCACTGCGCGGGCTGTGGCTGTATTATAACTCTACTCGTTACCGGGCAGTAGGGCAACCTATCAGTCCTCATCAGAGCCACCCTCAACTTACAA
This sequence comes from Morone saxatilis, assembly GCF_004916995.1. Classification (NCBI taxonomy): domain Eukaryota; kingdom Metazoa; phylum Chordata; class Actinopteri; family Moronidae; genus Morone; species Morone saxatilis. Next base: position 7,043,354 of record NW_023339774.1, on the reverse strand, counting down.
TCCGGTGACATTTTTCTGTTGGAAATACCTCCATCTGACAAGTTTAATTAAGTCTCTTTCCTGAGAAAAGAACTTCAAATGTTCTTCTCACTCAAGGGGAACTCAGAAATTCTATTCACGAAGTGGCCTCACCAGGCCTAGCATTATGTCACGTGTAACTTAGATACAAAAGGGGAGTATAAGGCACGTTTGTGCAATTCGGTGACAGGCGCTTTATATTCATATCTAGTACAAGACTGATTGGAAATGTTTTCGAAGAATACAGCACTTAAGCATGCAACTCCGTTTTCAGCAGTCCTCTTTTGAGTCTCCACAATAGACCACTCCTCTGTGAGAGAGTCAGGCATTGAGGACCTAGCACCTGTTGGCCTCATGCCTCATAGCACGAGTACCTTTGTGGGCCTCCAGGTTCAACTTAAGGAAACATGTATCCACCCCTTTACCACTCTCTGCTTATGCCTTTGACCCCTGATATTTTAGATGTTTTTAAACGGGTATAGCGCGCGAGACCGTCCGCTGACAACTGGGAACCTTTTACTCAACGGAAGAGCTGCAGGTTTGGATGTGCTCCCGACCATCAAGCTCTGCGCATCACGTCAAAGTCGCTCAATATCCCTCCCCAGCTACGCCTGACAATTTCTTTTGTCCTGCTTCCTAAACCACACTCAAAACTTTGAGGACCCAAAATGTTCACTCGTCCGCTCCTGCACCATATACCAACCCCATCTGACAGGAGCCAATGATACACGCAGATAACCAGTTTCTATTCACCTTCACCTGTCAGTGCTCCATAATGTAAGTAGTGGATTTATATCCAGTACTCAGTGAAATCCTCCATGTCAGCTGTTATATCATCGATCTTCAACACTGATGCAATATGCACCCAAGTGTATTGTGTGTGTTATGTTACTATAATGCACTATATGTGTTCGTTATCTTGGAAGAGAACTGCATGTGTTCTGGTAAAGTCCAAGCTTTAACCCTTTTTCCAGCTTTGTGAACGATGCATTTTTCCCAGCTAATCCAAAGAGGGTTTTATATCGCCTTATACACGTTTAGGAAGTTGAATAGTTGTCCTCCAACCCATGAAGAACACTTAATCATTCCTCCTGTCCTGTCTGAAAAGTGTCAAATTTAAAAAAAATCAACGCGATTTGCAGATACGTGGTCTTTTTTCCGCACGGAGCCACCGCCGTGAAAGACAGAACCAGCTTAATCTTTGCCTATAGTCTTAACATTTTCCGAATTCACGCTAATTGTGATGCTTATTCCTGCCATTTTCTCACGTTCCATTTAACCACTCACCTATTTCTTGTATTCTCAGCTGTTGTACGCCTGGCATATAAGTAAAATAGTGGATTGGAAACATAGGAGACAACCATGAATTAAAACCTGGGCACAGGGACATTAGGTTTGAGGTCTCTGGTGGTGTGAGAGGGGCGCGGAAATGAGACCAATACCAATGCTTTTTGTGTGGTCAGAGAGAGAGGAGAGAGTGAGATGGGAGCAGGACGAGATTATGTGTGATTCTGCATGGATACAAGTTTTAATTTACTTAAAGCAAACAGTCAGCATGTCTAAGTAATAGTAAACATCTTGCACCTGCACTCTTGAAGCAATACTATAAGCACAGTGCAGTGCATCCCTCTTAAACTCAAGGATAAACTCACAAGCATACTGTGCCGATGGAGGACAAACGGAAATGTGTACACTCCATGTCTCACTTGTTTTTCAATAAAAAAAAGGTAGCAGGTAGATAAGGTATCGAAATTGTGTGTGTGTGTGTGTGGTGTGTGTGTGTGGTGTTGTGTGTGTTGTGTTTGTGAGAGAGAGAGAGAGAGAGAGAGAGGGAGAGAGAAAGGGGAGGTCTGTTTTGAATGAGAGGAACGTTTGGAGCAGACGGAGAGGCCAAGCTACTGGAATGTCAACAAGCCGGGGAGAAGGCTCTGTCTACGCATGTGGGCAAAGTCCTGCCTGCTCACACACACACACACACACACACACAAGGACACACTGCACATTTGATTACACAAGCTCGCACACATTGGAACAAACACACAAATATAGCAGTATGCACACACAGACAAGGTACAAGTACACACCGCCGTACAGATGTGCACAAGGACACAGTGATCTCTGCGTATATACAAAAATACACAATTGAAACACACACACACACCCGCTCACACGCACACAGACTCCCGCCTTGTGCTGATACCCTGTTTGGAGCTGCGATGAGCCGTGTAAAATGAAGAGCAAACATACCTGGATGTCATTATAGCTAGACTTCAGACAGGCTTATTGCTGAAGCTGAGGGGCCTGTAAACTGAGTGTATGTGTGTGCATGCACATGTGTGCGTGCATATGCTTTTTATTTGTGCAAATATCCACACTTACAGTATGTGTTATGCATGTATGCCAGTGGATGAGTGTACTAGTGTTTCTGTGATATCAGTATCAGTGATGTGTTATCAGTAGTTATAGCAGGTTTTAATATTATGTGTATGTGTGAACACATGAAGAAATACACACTCGGACATACTTACATTGATATATAAACTCTCTCTCTCTCTCTCGCTCTCGCTCTCAAAGAGCCCTCACTTCACACACTCATCCATAACATGTGTTTTGACATTCCTTCTAAGCACCAACAAAGCCTCTTAATTTCTCCCATTTGGTTGTCCTGTTGTTACAGCTCTGACATTTTTGTGGTTTCAGTCTGCGGCAAAATGGCTGACCTGTCTGTCGGTCTGTCGTCATGTCTCTGTGGTGTGAGTGTGCAGTGTCTGTCTATTGCAGGGGACAAAGACACATGAGGAATACAAATGATGGCTAATTTGAGAAAGAGAGCTTGTGTTTGTACAGTGTATTTGTTGTGCTGAGGTAGTGATGATGACATTGATGATGGCGCGGTGCTGCCCGTGCTTTTTTAGTTCTTACCTATAACAGCCAGAACATTGTGAAAAAAAAAAAAAGACAGTACCACAGACCTTCACTGGCTGTGACCCTTGTTCAGCATCAGACCTCCTGCCTTAGAGAGAGAGAATGAAAGAAAGAAAGGAATAAAGACAGATAGAAGAAACGACTGACTTTTGGTACATTAAGGTAGAAGTCTTATCGATTCTGGCTGTGTCTACTCTGGCCGGTTCTTTCCTCTTGTTATTGACCGTCTGTTTTCCACTCTTTTGCCAAAGCTGCTACCTATGTACTGTACAGTTTATATTTAGTGCATCGGGGAGCATATTTTAATTTATTCCACTATATCTTGCCAAAGAGGAAGAGATGCACGTGTTTTTTGTATCAAAGAAGAGAAGCAGCAAGTTCAAGCCTTTGATTATAGGACTCCCATCCGACAAGGAGATTATTTGTATTGATAGGAACCCACCTGGACTGAGGTAAAAGCAGACAAATTGCCTTTTTTCCTGCATGTTGTATGTTCTGTGTCTGTTACTTTGTAGTCATCCATTTTTCTGTAGACAGAAGGATTTTCTTGTACATTTCTGCGTGTGTGTTCGCATGCAGCACATACATCCAAAACATTTTTCTGTCGCTTATTTCTATAAATATTTAGCATGAATTCGCGGACCTCATACATTTAGACAGATACATGCGCAGCTACCGAACACACATTTTTGTGTGACGTCTTTTTCTCCATACTGTGCGTGTGGGCTGTGTGTGCCTACGGCTTAGTGCGGCTTTCTTTTCTGCTGCGCGTGCTGCTGTAGTGTGGTTGTGTCGAGCGAGAGAGAGAGAGAAGAGAGAGAGAGACAGAGAGAGAGAGAGCGCACCCCCCCCCCCGCACACCACACCCACACACACAGACGTCGACAAACACTTCTACTTCCTATGGCAAAGTTGTATTCTGAATTTCCATAAGTGATCAGATTAGGTGAACAAAATGCTCTTTTTGTATTGTTTAGGAGTCGGACTTTGATCTTACGATTGCTATAGTTGTGGTCATTATTCCTAATCAGCATTATAACCTACCGCATTAATTAACCTACATTCCTTTGAACTCATAACTCCACAGTTGAGAGCGTGCTCTCCACTCTGTGTCAAGTCTGTCTTTGAAGTCAAGAGTATTCATGAGGGGCTACTGAAAAGAGAGGGCGGACTGTCAGAGAGAATTATTCGCTGATAATGATTTTCATTTTAGCAACTGTTATGATCGGCATCATTAGTCTTCCTCTGACAAATGACAAGCGTGAAACTTTAAGTAAACTTAAGCATCAAGGACAGAGCAACAACACTGCAGGCTCTCCTCCAGTTCAAATAAATCTCTGCGTGCACCACTGGGCTCCTCTAAGGTTATTTGTTTTACACCTTTTTCTTTTTTTTCTCAGTCCTTCGTAGCATGCCATCTGAAGCTTGGGAGAGGGAGTAGTAGTAATCTGTGCTTTCTCAGCTGCTTGGATTACAGATGCGACAATGTGTTTTGCAGCCGCTGGACCTGACAACAATTCTTTTCCCATCACACCTTGCTTGTTGTGTGCACTTACAATAGGATCGTGAAACAAGGAGAGCAGGTGGACACGTGCATATCAAAGTATATAGGCATATATGTATGTCTCTGTGATTCTGTGCACATTGGTGTTGGTACATTTCCACAGTCACACATGATTGATTGCAGCTTCAGAGCTACTCATGTGCAGGTCCCTCGCTACCTACCAGTGCTTGAAAAACAGTCAGACGGCTAACACTGGAAAAAAATCCTGCTTGAATTTCTCTGAAGCTCTGCGGCGACAGGCAAATAGCCTTCGAGTCCCACTTGGAATGGTGGTCCTTTGATCGCTGACTCAAATAACAATGAAAATAATGCTGGAAGCTCCAATGTTGTGCGGCGGAGTTGCACCCGCGCTCCATTTAGCTGCCGCAGCAACAGCTTGGCGACTCCGGCTGATTGCTGTTCCAAGTGTTGGATGATTGATAGCTATGTGGCAGCTACTGCTTACTGGAGTTCAGCAGCAGGACAGAAATAACTTATATGCTTTCCACGTGCAAAGATATGCTCTTTTACAGTATACACAGATTACTTTCAATGATTATAATACTAATTTCGAAAACCAGGTTTTACCTAATTATCTCTGCAAAGGCGGTTCAACTAATCAACTTTTCAAATGGACTCACTGCAGTAATTGAATAATAAGATCAGGTTTAATATGTTGTAATGGAGTAGAAATATTCATTATTTTCCAACACTCACTTAATCCTAAACTATTACTGTGATCTGTACACAATTTCACTCCACAAAAAGGGCACTGATATTTTATTGATGTTATTTATTTATTTTTTATTCTTTGTGAAATATGTCATCTGTCCTCAGTAAAGTCAGAGGTCACAGAATTGAAGTCCTGGAACAGGTTAGAAACAGATCGTAGACATTGTTAAACAGGAGAAAATTTCACTTACTGTGGACACAAACCTGGAATGATGGTGTCAAAGACAACCATCCAGCCAAATTCTGTACTTCCTCCTGTTTGGATGAGTTTTATGTTGCTTTAAACTGACTTTCTGATGTAGATTAGTAAACAAACGCATTTTGTCTGTTTAAGTTATTTAATGCTAAGACATTTAAACAAACTACGTAAAAACAAATGATGGTAATGTTTTAAAGTTAAGAAATAATATAACTATTTTGTGTTTAACTAAATGGACACACTAACACCCTTAATCCACTATATAGATTAAAAAAAAAAAAAAGTAATATTTCTTCTCTGTAAAATTGACATGAAGTACTTTGAAAATGAACTCCTCTAAATCCAAATAACTGTCAATAATGTGCTAAAGTCAAGTTGGCTTGCCAAATGACAACACTCAAACAACTCTTTTTGTTGGCCTGGATTTTGCACCATAATGATGGAAGCAGAGTTTAAGGAGTAAAAAGGAGGCTTTTCATCAACCTCTTTCATAATTGGAGCTATCACAACTTTTTATCGCAGGCAAGACACATTTAGTTCCTGTCAAGAGTTTTTCAAATTCCCCTGCCACTTCAGTTTCTCTGTCAAGGTCACGGTATATTTGCACAGTGTGCCCGAGATGAAGGCTGTAATTTTTGCTGATATTATCTTGGAACCCAGGAATATTGTCATATATTACAGTCCATTAATTAAGGCAGCCATTTCTCTACCCGTCCCTCTCCTCTCATCTCTTCCTCTGAAACCTTTCCATCCTCTATCTCCCCTTTTACCCACTTATCACTTCATACTTTGTCTTATCCCCTTGTTAACTTCCTCCATGACCCCTCTTACATGCCTTTTACTCTTTCTTTTTGCCCTTCTTTGCTCTCCTGTTATTTCCCTGTCTGAATCGCTTTATTCCAACTTTTATCTTCCTATCTTCTTATGCTTTCTTCTGCTCTTTATCTTTTTACTCTCACAGTTTCATCTCTATCTGTATTTCCCCATTTGGTTTAATAAATGAACGGCCTGGTATTAGCACTGACCTTCAGAGTTTGGCTCTCTGGGAAGGCTTAGGGTGATGTTAGCCATGTTATTAAACAATAAGATTAACACTGCAAGGGAGGTTTCTGCAGGCTTATGTGTTATTATCATTATTATGCAGGCTTGCCAAAGGGGAGTCAGAAAATATATTTATTAGATGCAGGGGTCATTATAAAAACAGATAATAACAATCTCATGCACTTTTTTGAGGGTTACAGGGCTGCCATTGATAGTGCACTTTATATAATTTTGCTTTTTCTGGTTTAGTTTTTTTTTCTAAAAATCATATTTATTTATATCTGTTTTACTTTAGAAATGCACCAAAGAAATTATCCGTTGAAATATTCATTCATATCTCAATTCTGAGGATACCATCGCTGCGAAATGTCTCGTCCAAAACCAGATAATTACAACAGTCCGCTGTGGGCTGAGACCGCCAGTCTGGCAAGAGACAACGTCACTAACGTCAACAGAATGTAAATTAGATGTTTAGATTTGTTTCTTTGCTGATGTGACAAAAAATAATGGGGATGAAATGCTCACCATGATGGATTACCTATGTCAAGCAAGACTACGAGTCGTCCTGTAACATATTGGAAGGAATGGAAACCTGCGGCTGGCTGGATGGGAAATCCAATTTGAAAACCCAGGGTGTAATTTGGGAAACGTTCAGCAGCAATACAAAAGTACTGTACTCTATACTCAGCTCATTCTCATTCCCAGGTCATCAAATATGCTAGTGCTAATGCTACTGGTTTGAAGCATAGGAGCTGTGACCAAGCAGCCATATTTAATCGGTTTGGAGTGAGAGCACGTTGCCATACTGAATACTGTATGTAGGACATTTGGTGCTCGAGTTTAGAAAGAAAACAGTGTGCATTTTTGGTAAATAATGATAGTACTAACTTCTGGGAGGAAGCCCATTGTAGGTTAAGCCCTTTTAAAGCCATTTTTATTTATTTTTTAGTTACTTAGAGGGATATACTATTATACTAGTTTATAGTATTATATAGTATAATATAATAGTATACTATTTTTTGCCTTCCCATTTTGTCATAGGTAATTGTGGTCATCAGTGTCCTCTTGCAGCAGGGAACATCATCTTGGACGTGCAGTGGTTAAAAAAAAAAAAATAAAAAAATAATAATAATTTTAAAGCAATTTGCTCTTTCATAAAATCCAATAAAAACAACTAAAAGTAGGATTCTTTAAGAACAAACTTTGAGTTGATTGCGAAAAAGAAACCTGACACAGATAGCAAGTCAGACTGAAACCTGCCCAGACAAACAGATGAAGCAGGATGCAGTCATTTCTCTCCCACCATTCGCTGTTTTTCTCTCTCCGCCGCGAAAAACCTACAGATGTTTCTGATCAAAGCAGTGTTATCCAGCTGTCCCACTCCTTTTCTCTCCTTCTCCCTGTAGCTGGCTCTCAGGAATCCTTCTCCCATACCTCATTTCATGACCTCTCTAATCCAGGCTTGTAAAATATTAACTGCCCTACTCGCTCTCAACAATTCCTCCTCCCTCCTGTGCTGTCCCCCTTTCCTCTAACCACTCTTACCTCTTCATCTTCCCACTCCATCTCTCTTCCTCTTCACTTCTTCCTCTCTTTTTACACTCCCTCTATCGTCCTTGCTTCCATGTTCCTCCCCGAACACAGATATCTAAAATGTGAAGTATCAATTAACCCCGTTGCCTGCAAATCTTTCTGTCTTCTCCAGTGGCTTCCGCAAGCCAGATGATGAGGGCGATGATCAGACACACACACGCACACACGCACATAATCACGACACTGTACATCTACATGTGCGGTGGGTGCCGAGATAAGATGGCAGGAAACAGGAAGTTGATTTATTTGAGCGTTGATGCCCTGACTCATGCACACATGCACAGAAAGCACACACACACACAAACACTTACACAGCTGCAGCTGCCTCAGTGCTCACATGAAAGGAGAGGCAAATGCAGAGAGAGAGAGAGAGTGAATGTTAATCTCTCTGTGGGAAAGAGAGACAGGAGAGGATAAAGTGATAACTTAATTCCAAGATGTTTGCAGAGGAAGTGTATGTGTGAGAGCGTGTGTGTGGGTGGGGGCAGAAGTGTGTATATTTATGCATACTTCCTTACAAGTTGGTTTTTTGGCGCCTGTATGGCCTGCTTGAGTGTGTGCGTGTGACCGTGTTACTACGTGTGGGCCGAGATCTATGGATCAGTGTATTAATAAGTGCACTACCGTGAAGTGAAAGTGTCAACAGCAGTTTATTGCGATGCTTATTATGTCATACAGCAGTTAATCGGATCTCTGTCTTATAAATCACTGGAGGGGGGGATTTAGCATTTTGCTGTGTCATACCTCAGAGAAACATCTGAGGAACCTGCCTTACCAGCTTTGCCACATGCTGACTGAAGCAGTAAAAAAAGACTGGCTGTGAAACCAAAAGATTAGAAAACAGGGTGGAAAAAAAAGTACCTGTTTGAATTATCGTTTGAATTATCGTCAAATTATAATATGCAGGATATGCACACATTTCAGCCTCCACTGTTCAGACGACGCAAATGGAAGCATATTATATGAACATTCATTCAGAGTTGCAAGTCATGATTATATCCAGCAGTCTCTCGATAGGTTTATGATAAATTGATTAATTGCTTAGTCTATGAAATATAAAAATTCTTATTAGAGTTTCACAGAACAAGACCACTAGGCCAAAAGAATTAATTGTAATATAAATCATAGTAATATGAAACAGAGAGCAGCAAATATTCATTTTTAATCTTTTATTTGTTTTTGTCGAAAGACATACACCGACGCAGTTGTTACCTAATTGTCACTCTAAGCGTGCCCTTAATTATGCATTCACCTCACCTACAGTTGTCATGAATGGGGAAATTAACTTCCAAAATCTAATTTTGTACATGGCTGTAAACATGTTTATTTTGTGCTGTTTTCATATGGGGTCAATAAGCCAAATATCAATTTACAGTGATATAAAAGAGACAAAAGCAGCACATTCAGTTGAAACCATCAAGGTAGGATAGTCACAGGGGTTCTAATAACATGGCTCTGTTCTGTTGCAGTAGGTCATGACAGTGTGACAGTGAGCCAACATGCCCAATATCGGGACCCTGAAGCTGAAGCATCTAATTCAGCTTCCATTATTGTTATTATTTACACTTGTGCTTTTCCTGCATGTCAACATATCTTCCTATGAAAAAGGGTCTATTACCAACACAGCGTTGGTAACTACCATCGGCAGAAGAACAGGGTTTTCCAGACACAAGGCTGTCCATGATAACAACAAATCTGCTAT
>NW_023339774.1:7024238-7033529 GCF_004916995.1 Morone saxatilis | reverse complement strand
CCTTTGCCAGTATTTTTTATTATTTCACCTTCAGAGCCTTTACTATTCAAATTTAAACAAAGCCACTTTTGAGCTAGTGAAGCTAGGCAACATTATTTGCAATGTTATTATAAATATGTATGGCTTGAGGCTGCATAATGGTGTGAAATAATTGTTGAAATGATTTCAAGTGTCTGTGCCTGTCAAGTGTCTGTGCTCACCAGACACTGAAAAGTCAAGTGAAGGGCCAAAACTGGAGGAGAGGTGGTGGATCAGAGGCTCTGAGCAACAGCCCAATCAGACTCTACCTATCCTGACTAAATCATTCTGAAAGTTAGGGTTGAGTCTAAGGGTTGCTTTTCTAAAAATACACACTAAAGGTCCAGTGTGTGGGATCCAGCAGTGTAGTTCTAGATTGAATCTTCACTCTCCCCTTCCAAGCACAGAGCAGAAACTACGTTGGTTGTGAAACGCGTGTCTGTTCTGGACTACTGTGGTTCAACGTAGTGGCCTCCGTGGAAGTCTATAAATATTAAAGGCTCATTCTAAGGCAGCAAAGTATAACTATTTTTACTTTTAGGTGATAATACCCTAATGAAGTGTATTATATTCCATTTCTGTTAAGATTTCCCCAAAAGTCAGAATTTCTATGTGTCTAACCTGAAAGCTTTCCACTTAAATTTTCAAGTAAAAAGTAAAATGAAGAAAATATGATCGATAAGCACTGCTCTACCAATCATTGTTCAGCTGTGTGCATTTTATTTCAATGTGTCAGTATAAGTGGACCTGACAGTGTCAGAATGTGCAGCCATCGAGTGAAAAAAATGTGATCTTCTAAACCTAAACTGATAATTCTCCTGGGCTCTATCTCTGTGTGTCAGCCAATCCAATATTTTACTGTTGGACTTTCAAAAGCCACGGCTCCCCTTAGGCATACAAATGCGATTCACTGATAAATGTGATAGTGAGTTACAGCCCGGCTGGAGAGCGACACGGTCTGATATGTACATGCCAATGATTCTACAAGGAGGGCTACACGCACGTTGAAAACTGCACATTGTCACAGACAAACACACGCGCGAACACACACACACACACACACACACAGACACACAGACAGTGAAACACACATGCCAGCGTGCACTGTCACAGACACACGAACACAGGGAGTATAACACTTTCGAGATGGTAAATCAGGATGCCAGTGCTGAACTTCAATTTCATTTCACGCCACTGTTGTGGTGTCAGATCATAACTTAGAGCTGGTTACTCTCACACACACACACACATATACTTTAAAGGCACATGTGCACGCATGCACAGACAAGTAAAGTCATAGATGCAGAATGATAAAGCAGCACTGTCGTATATATGAGAGTCAGATATTCCTTAAATTGAAGTGCATACATGCACACACGGGCTCATGCAGCTGGTTTTCCATAATCAGAATTCATCAATATTCTGATCTAGTCAAGAGGGTGTGTTTGCGTGTGTGTGTTTCATGGGTTGTGTGGTTGCTAAATACAACTCTGCATACACCTGTCAGAGTCTGTGTTAATGTCAGTCTGTTTATCTGTGGGAGAATGTGTTTAAGTTTTGTGTGCACCGATGGCGCCAATGTAGAGGTCCCGGTTTATACTCTGCTGCTGCTCCACCAAACCTGAGCAAAATTTCAACTTCATTTTTGATTTTGAAAATGGAACAACTTTGATTTGTAGAGAGATGCTTGTTGGAAAGTCATTTTGAAAGTTGACACACATGGACTTTAACAGCGTATATTCGATGAAACACTATGCTCTTTTTACAGAGGGTATGCTAGTTGTGAAACAGTGGGGACAGAAGGATAACAACTAATTTTACCCTAACTACTAAAAAGACCATTTGCTATTGATCACCAAAGTTAGCTATATGTGTGGGCAATATCATTTGTCAGTGCCTTTCAAAACAATCCATATGGCCATTACAGAAACCACCTCTCAGGTTGTAGGTTAGTTTAGTTGAATCTTTGAGGAGGACATTAAATCACATGCAGCTGCAAAAATGTCATGGATGTCAAGATGGTAATGGTGAATGACATGATACTGCCACGCCTACATATATTATATGGTGTATATACTGTGTGTATATATCACAGGTGCTATACCGGAATATTTGAAGCCTTTCTCTCCGTTCAGTAAGCCTTAAGACAGCTTCTTCTAAGTTAATGTCCTCACTTCATCAAGAGACGTTTGATGATGCTGCAGTGGAAAGGTATAACAGTGTCCTGCCCAATGACACTTGATGTTTGAACAAGTAATTCTAGCAGTGTTTAATCAGCTAATCAAACAGTAAGACTACTTGTTCTCATGAATATCCCCTCTGACACTTGGCTAATGGTAATTTGACCTAAACTGATCTTTTTGGTTGAATTACAGTTAATCAAGGATGAAGACAATGAATTTATGAGTATCCTTCTGTTCAAATAGAGCAAACAACATGACATTGATTCTCTGTGAGGCCATTTTTCAAGTGTACTGTGTAACATTCATACATTATGCAAATGTATGTGTGTGCATCTGTGTGTGTATATATACATATATGTATATATACTCTACATATCCCCATGAATTTATCTGTGCCTATGCATTTGGGTGTCAGTGTGCACAATTGTGTGTGCACAATTGTGTGTGCAGAGGTATGTGTGTTGTGTGTTTGCGGCTCGTCATCACTTCTGTCAGTTCAGTAAACAGCCCATGGACCCTTATACGCAATTAATTCCCCGTGGGTTTTTGTGGATGTGTGTATGTGTGTCTTCATTATTCTTTAAACAGCCTCCTGACAGAGATGTGTGCTTGTAATGCCCAGCAGGTCTTAGCATCGCTGACCTCACAACATGACATTATGTTGGTCTCTTTATGGTTTGGCTCTGGGAAAACATCAGTGCTGCATAAGAACTACCCTCAATGACCTGCAGGATCCTACTGTGAATACAAAGTTCAACTTTCCTGTTATGGTGAAAAACTAGTTGCGTTTTCCTGGTAACCCCTTGAACCACAGTGTTCACTATTATATTAAAACAACTGCATATCCAGAGTCCAGCTTGTTCCAACAGACACTAAAGGACGCAAGGATATTCATATAGTTATGAAGTGAAATTCTCACAGACGTCTTTAACATTGCTATGGGTTAAGACATGTAATATTTGTCCAAAAATCTTTGAGTGGTAACTTGATTTTTTATTTATTTGATGTTTTGTATGAACAGCAGGTGCAACATGCAGTTGCTGCTGGGTCTGCTGGGGTGTGTGAGTTTTTAATTGATGCATTTGCTATGTTTTACTTATGATACCTTTAGGCAGGCCGTCATGCTAAATTATGAGTTATTACTCAGGAATGATAGTTCTGGTTTAGGAGGTAAAAGATAATTAAAATAAATGAGTGATATTATAAATAAAGTTAAGAAATAATATTTATTTTTTTATATTTGGCTGATTTGAGATGACATTTTAAATACCCTTAAACATTTTAATTGATTAAAATATACAAACACATTCTACGTGTAGGTAGCATGCCTTTGCAGTTTAATGTTGGACCTCACTGCCTTCAAAAAATAATATAATAATAATACTGTAGCAGTATGAAGTTGAATCATTATTTTATTAGTTATAACTCACTTGACTTTTTCTTTATCGCAGTGAACAAACTTGCCTACTTTTGTAAATAACTTAACTTATCTGATATGCTTTGCCTCTAGGAGGGTTGTGCACTGTTTATTCATGAGTTGGCATCAACATAAAGAGGTAGAATAATGAGCAAAAACATTAAAATTGAATATTTGTGAAGGACATGGATGACAAGGATGATTCTTATTCTCATTTGGTAGGGAATAACAGTGTTCTAACACTGCTTACAACGCCCTGTATATTACCAAGAGATCAATAGCACTTGAGCAGAATGTCATTATGGTTATTAGGACTGCTTGTCTGTATGCTGATGAGGCATGAGGACATTATGCAGAGTGGTGTGGGAGCTCGTGCATATGTGTGTGAGTACATGAGGGTACTCGTAAGCCTATCTGCTTGTATTTCCACTGTTGCTATAAGGTGTATTATGCATGTGATATGTGTGCGGAATACTCATGATAAGTGGTATACCACTGATGAATGCTGAAGTTTCAGTGAGAGCAGTTTCAAGGTGAGAAGGAGAGAAAGTGATGGAGAGGGGAGAGGGAAAGGTGAGCAGAGAGATAAGGGAAACACAGACAGTGAGAATAACTTACAGAAGGATAGACAAAATCAGCAAATGGTTGCTACAGCATACACAGCTAAATGTTGCTACATGTAGCTAAATGTGCAAGCACACCTCTCTGATCCATCATATGTTACACTGCATTCCAAGTTAAAGGATGAGGATAAAATATTCTATATTTTTCTTATTGTCAACAAATCCTATAAAAGAAATTACGAAAGCCTAAAATGAAATGATCCTGCTAACAAGAACTGCCTGCCTCTATGTCATAGGTTGTATGTCAAACTATTAAAACACATCAGTGACACATCGTATCAGTCCACAGCTGAACATAGTCCCAGACAAATGCGCTATTTGTTCTCTTTGAGTAATATTTAGTGAAACAACTACAGCTGTTTTTGGAAATGACTTTGCTATCTTTGCAAATAAAGCATATATTAGTAATCTGTTATCAAAGATTCATATTATCAGTGGAAACAAATAGGTCTGGGCTGAGTGCCACGGACAGGGAAGGGAAGTCTAACTAAACTGTCGAAAGAGACAATACTGCGTTGTTGGGCTTTTAATGGAATTTGTTTACAATATGCAACGTTCAGAATAACCTTAAAGTGAGTGATAAAACATGCTGATAAATGACAATAATAGCCAAGGAGAAGTCCTACATCAGGACACCTAGTAATGTATGTATGTGTTCTTATGCATACACTACAGTTGAGAAAATAAATAAATAAACAATCAATTATTAAAGTTTGTTTGTAGTCAGAGGTAAGGCCCTTGTCAGTGAGCTTTAGTATGTGATGGTGTGCATCAATGAGCAATACTGTTAGGAACAGGTAACCGACAGTTGATTATCCATTGCTTATTTTTAATGGACACCTGCCAGCCAATAAGAAACAAGTATTTTCTTTATCTATGGCACAAGTTATAGGGATTCACAAGCAAGTCCATTACCTGTTGTTTACCAGTCTGGTTGCTAGAAACAGATCTATCTTTCTTCACAAAAAAGAAAACAAAAAACACGCAAATGTTTGCTATCAAGAGAAAAAAAAAAGGCAGTTTCAGAAGAATTTCCAATACTGTTATTGAAACAATTCTAACTATTGGTATGTGACTTGTTAGCCTGAGAATTAATAACTACTTAAAAAAGTTTGGTCTGATCTTCACATTTAGTCCACTAAGTTACATACCAACTTCAAAATAGTTTTGTGTTTTGCTAAGTTTTTACACTCCATAAGTACCTGATATAAATGCGTCGTTGGAGTTTAAACCAGCTGACAACAAAGGAAAGAGAAGGAAAGAGGACAAAAGACGCAGAAAGGTAGAAGGGAGAGACAGACTGAACTAAATAAGAGAAATAGGCTGAGAAAGACGAGAGCACTGGGGAAACTGAAAGTTCAAAGCGGGATATGCATCGAGGCAGATGGCAGGGTGGAAAGTAAGGAGACTGGGTGTAGGACGCGAGATAAAGATAGAGACAGACTGCTGGAGAGTGAGAAGAGGACGAGAGCGTTAACTTTGATACGACAGGAGAAAGATGAGAAGAAGTTAAAGGGAGAGGACAGAAACGAAACGGAGAGATAGGGGCAAGGAGCAAAGGCTAGAGAGATGAATGGATATTGGAAAAGACAGAGGTAGAGAAACAGTGATGTAACCCGAGAAGATAAGAGGGATGGGATGTGGCAGCGGAGGTGGGGGGCAAAAGAGGAGGTCAAAGAATCAGTGCTGTGTTGAGACTCTCAAGGACATTCACAGGAAAAAAGGTCATTTCAAATAAATATTCTAAGGGGCATGCTTTTCATCCAACTTCTTTTTTTTGATAATAAATGCTCCTTTCTGATGACATCAGTTGGAAGAGGATTATGATTTCACTCACTTTGACAGTGTAATGCCACCTAAAGGTGGTCAAAGGAATTTTAGGCTTGGGGAAGTTATTAAAAGATTTGAATATTATGTTCTCTCACTTTGACAACATAGTAGATTTAATAAGTAACACTCTGGCATGTCTTGTAGGATTATGATTTTTTTTTTTTTCAGAACCTGCATGAATGTTCACTGACTTACACGTATACTCTAGGAAAGTATCTCCTCTCTTCACTTACTTGTCACATAAAGCACAAGGGCAGCAGCAGCATCATCATAAAAGCTAACATCAAAGTCAAAGTTTTTTTTTTTTTACTAAGATGGAAATAACTTTTTATGTAAATAAAGTCACACATCCGTTCAAAGTTGACAGAGGAGGAGATCAAAGGAAATTGGCATTTCTTGCCACTCACATGCATATGCACACACATTATTTGAACTCGAATTGGGGGTGGCAAGCATGGAGATAACTGGGATGGACAGAAGAAGGGGAAAAAAGGCAGAAAAAAGATAGATGACATGAATGAGAAACAGAGGTGCTGTGGAGGTTGAGGGGAAATGAGCGGCAGACAGAGAGGAAGACAGAAAGAGAGAACAAACAGTGTCAGGGTAATGGGGACAGGGATCTCGGCCTACTGAATATAGATGGCTCTGGTATGGGACATGAAATATATATGAAACACTAGGTTGACATCTGTATCAGCTGCGTTAAGAGGCATGTCTGAGGAAGCCAGCTCCAGTGGAGAACAGCAAAATGAGAGGCATTGTATGAAGAAAGAAAAGAGGGAGGGAACAGAGAGACAAAGGAAAAGACAGGGAAAGAGACATCAGACCAAGACAAGGATCTTGACAGCATTTGATCCCAGGCCAATGGGGGCACTTTTTTTGTCTTTTCTTCTTGACGAGGGCTTTTCCTAAGATGGGGATCAATATTTTATTGTTGTTTCTCGTTGTGCTGTTGATCCTCAGTGTTTAAGTGTTAATCTGAGGTCTTCACTCGGCGTGGTCGTGACAGGGCCCTTGGGACTTATAAACAGAGCAGGGCTACTAACCCCAGTGTCTTGGCTAAAACTCCCATTAGGCCCTCATATGCCCCTTATCCCCCGGGGTCACGGCCCCTACAACTTTTCTGAACCCATGCACAAAGGCAGTGTTGGTGTAAGGGGTGAGGTCATTGACAGAAGGATAAAAGCAACAAGTTAGAAAAGATTTTTTGTTTTTCACTTTAGCTACATTTTTTTTTTTTTTACCTTAAAAATAGCAATTTTCCATCTTCCCTAAGTCTTGTGTGAAACTGTATCATACTTGCTGTGTGGAACAAATTACTTTCTTTTCCCAGTCTTTACCCACTATGAAGGGTTGGTAATATTTGGAAGAAATTAGAGAAACGGTAAAATGTTTCCCCTTTGTCATTCCCAGCTACTGTATAACCCAAATTGATTGAAAAAGATTGAACTGAAATATTTCAAATAATAATTATTCTCGTTATCCATATTCAGTTAATTATACGCTTTGAAAACAGTTATCAAGTAATATTTCTACCTTTTGCTCCTGTCTGTTTCTTGTTGCTAGCAACCGGTATGATAGAAAAAGCCGAAATGTCCCCACACAGACTATTTAGCTTGTTGCATATCCTGATGTGACTATTGACCCTTTGTCTGTCTCCAGTTGCTAGGAGCCAGTGTGCACAGAGGGCAGTAATTTAACCACGCAGATATTTCACTTGTTATTAGCCGTTGATATCACTAACACTTAATCTTTTGCCTCTGTCTGTTTCCAGTTGCTAGGAACCAGTATGAGCGAATGAGCAGTGATGTCACCATGCAGTGCGGCTCCCTGGACAATGACGCATCAGTGTCATGGAAGGTGAACGGGACAGACGTGAAGGCCCAGCACCATCTAGAGGGTCCCAGACTGATGCTGACCGGAGTGGACCTCAGCCACAACGGACTGTACAGCTGCTTTCAGAACCCGGACGGAGAGAGACGCGACACCATCTTCCTCCACATCGGCAGTAAGTAGCCAGACAATTGCCCGCCGAATAATATTTCAAATAAGACACGATGAATCTTTAATCATCCCAAAGGGGACACAGTCATTGCAGCAGTAAAGAGTGAAAGGAAAAAGCAAATAGAAATGACCGCGGTGCAATTACAACTCCAACAAAAATGCATGAATTATTAATGAGAAGTTTTATGAGTTTGAACTTGTATGTACTGTATGTGCAAAAGCAAAGACAAAAATAATACACAAAAATACAGAACCTAACAGCTATAATTAAGGGTTGTGACTTCAACCACCATGAAAATGTAATGATTATGTTATTGCTGTTATGGCAGTCCTGCTGGTTGTTGTACCAGCTATGTGTGGGTTTCAACGTAGCTTATTGGACGTAGTGGGGAGGCTATGCTGTAACTCGAGGCGTTGCACCATACAAGTTACTGACAATGTAAGATACAACTTAAAATGTACACCTCCTCTCAGCAGTTCTTTCATTATCATGTTGTCAGTCGTTGCAAAGATGGTTGGGACTTTGATTCAAACTGGGTGCACATTGCCTTCAACAAACTACATTCATGTACATTTACTGCACCAGCGGCAAGCAGGCTCAGTATTTCTCTGTGCAGCTACTTTTATTAGACCTAGGTACTAGTGTGATGCTGTTTGATATAGGAATTTCTGCTGGCTCCACTTGGTTGCTTGTTACAAGAAATTGTAATTTTTTAGGCGTTGATTTCAGCAGGATCTTTTTACCAAGATGGAATAATTGCTTTCTTAAAAACTTTAGCATTGCTGTTGCTCTAGGTAGCAGGTGTTCATTCTGGTAGCAGTTGTTGAGCTTGCTAGCTTAAGAGGGGGAGGGCATGTGATTGGCTGAATGGTGAGAGGGTGGAGACCACTTAAAAAGTAAAATACAAATGTTTTATGAAATAAAAGCGGACCCTTTGAATAATATATGAATTATTATTTGTTTGTTGTTTTATTTATATATTTTCTACAATTTATTCATGTGATTATTTTTTCACACTTTGGAGTGGCTTTTAAACATATTTACATATTGCACAGTAATACTGTTTAGCTAACTGACAATTTTAATAGTAGTTAATATTTCAAGGGCAGTTTCATTTCAATTTTAAACACAAATATAAAACTTGAATTGTCATGATAGCAGTCCTTACAGTAGGACCGGCTGCCAGCTGACAAGCTCTAATGATTAGTTGTTAAA
>NW_023339774.1:7016498-7024206 GCF_004916995.1 Morone saxatilis | reverse complement strand
TGGCTGTGCATTTTAATAATCATACAAAAGCTAAATGAGTGTCAATTTAACGGCATGTCACAGTGGCCTACGAGTTGGCAATGGCCTCCTTTGAGATCCATTATTCTGACGGTGAAGATTTTATACACTGGGCCTGTGCATAATAATAATGCTGTTGAGATAGCATAGACTTGTAAATGACAAGTACCCCTGAAGACAATTGGAATGAAAACCGCTTTGTTAAATGTGGTATTTAACATTGAAAATCTGTATTAATGCGTAGATTAACGCACACACAAAATTAACAAAAGTACTCAGGCAGAGAAATCTTTATTTGGTCATTATTTGATTGATTTCTTTTCTCTTAGATGTAATTTAATGCTTGATTTTGCATGGCTTATTGTAACATTAGGTAAATCTAATATAAATTACTATTATGAATTAGTACTTACATTATGACTTGTACTTGTGTGCAAGGATTCTACCATTTATAGTCAAGTAAACAGCATTGTCTATATCTAAGGCAAAACCAGTATTTTGAGTTTTATTAATATTATATCCACTAATGCCACAGATTTATTGTGACAACTGCCTCATCTGATCTGCACCTGAGCCACCTCCTTTCTCCTTCAGTCTGGCTATTTGAATACATCTGTCACTGCAATAATGCCCCATGATTGATGGCAGCCGGTCTATTCTTAAATGACAGGTTTGAGAAAAAAACCTTTCCTAGTCAACAGTGAATTAATGTTTTCTTTTTGTGGCAGAAAAAAAAAGCAGGGATGCACTTCTGCATTATCTCTGCTGGCCAGCATTTCCTCACATTACAGGCTAAGTGATCACTTCCCATCTCCTTCCATTTGAGTCTCTTGGTAGCATAAGAAATAGCAACATTTTAAATTAAATTTCCACAGGATTCATACTGCAGCTGCTAGCTGGCTAGCAGGTGAAATTAGATATCGCTTTGGCATCAGTCATGGCAGGCCACTTCAGAACGATGCCAAAAGTGACACAGTTTGATACACTGCAGAAGAAAAGCCTTGATTCATCATTCCCATGGCTTTGAAAAATATGATGTAATACCAGTTTTCCTCTTTCTGACAGTGTTACATTATATGGAGGCCACCTCAGGTCTAAATCATAGAAAGGTAGATTGAAAGAAAAGTAGACTGGTCCAGTTGAGTCCAAATGTTACCACAGTAAATGGTTTCGTAATTAATCTTCTATACAAATATATGTTCCATTTAATCACCCAAGCGCAATGTAAGAAATTAAACAAATCAGTATAGTGACAGAATCACCTTTTTGCAAAAGTGGTCTCCATCAGCTGACTAGGAAACCACACCTGTATGATTCCATCCACTTGTCAACGGAGCCAATAGAAAGCCAAGCACACCACCCATCAAGATTTCATTCCCAACTGATGTTAAATGTAACATTTCCACAAAAATGTTTGATGAATGAGACTGTATGGGAGTGTGACAGTTTGGTTAATCATATCAGCAATGATGAATTACTGAATGCTGAAATCATACTGAATTAATGAGAGTTTTATGTTAGGGTAGATTATGTCAGCAGGGTGAAATGCAATGCATAAACAGACCAGAATATATATATATATAATGTGTGTGTGTGAGAGAGATGAAGTGTATACCCCATGCCTGTGTGCAAGCTAGTGCATGTGTGTGCATGTGTTTGTTTTCACCTGCAGTCATTTTCTGCATCACTATAACACTTTGGTGGTCTCAAATGGTGTGTGAGTGAATTACATTGTGTAACCATTCATCAGGGGTCAATTACAAGTTTGTGAGAACAATACCTCAGTGGTCTAGCCTGGTTGTGAATATAATTACCTTGATAACAGTTGGCAATTTTATGACATGTTCAAGGCACACACTGGGGCGACTTTAATTCTGCCTTTCAAACTACAGACACTCAGATCATCATCTCATATCCTTCCTCTTTGTCCCTCTTTGTTTAGTTGCCTTTTTCAATCTGCTTTTTATCTGTTATCACTACTTTGCTGTTTCCTGCTAATTTGGTGCTTTCCTCATATGTTCTTTGTCTTTTCCCTCTCTCTCTTCCTCTCTATTTTCTGCATTTTCATTATGTTAACTGTCACCTACAAAACTTTTTGTAAGTGTTGTGCAGATACAGTGATAATGACATCATGACAAGCTACACTTGTTATGATTATCATCATGTTGATAGTTTGATTTTATGCAGTGTTTATTACTCACACCAGGGGCTTGTTATGTTTTACACTGATAGAAGTGTTATCAGGAGAACAGCACAGAACCATCTGTCTGTGCCATTTTAAATTTTCTCCTTCACTCTTTGTCTCTCTTTTCCTCAGACTTTGTGATTATCTCGCATCGTTATCTTTTCTTTCCCTTTCCTACATCCATTTTTTATTTCCTGCCTCTCTGCCTCTATCATCCCTCTCCCTCTTTCTCTCCGATTCCTCCAGACGCCCTCTCCCCCTCCATCTCTCTCTGTCTCCGTGTTTTGGTTTGTAGTTTATGGCAGCATCTGTTAGCTTTGTGTTTACACTGGTTTGCATTAAGAACAGAGGACGTCATACTATGACCCTCGAACCCAGCTATGTGTATGTGTGCTTGCTCCACCTTCACACCAATTTTATGGAGCTTTTTGTGATCTTTCTCCAGGAGTGTGTCAACATAATGTCAGCACAAGCAGACCACAGTTGTGTGTATGTGTGTGTTAATTTTTATGTGAAAGTTAAGTGCCGTCGTGATGTCTGTTTCTATTCCCCTTTGCCTTATTTCACCACTGTATATAGCCTAGCAATAGGATGTTTACATTCTGTCCGGAACGTACAAAGAATGCACACAATACTTTAAAAAAACAACAAATTCTCATGAATATCAAATCGTGTGTATGTGGATGGAAAAAAGGAAGTACTTTACTAGTGTTTTGTGTGTGCGTGTGTTAGGCTGATATGCACATGGCAGGATGTTATTGCCCTATGGTGTTTTAAAAAAGGTGCCTATCTCATCTGGAAGCGAACACACGTAAGCGCAGACCCACACAAGCACACTCCAGACCAGAGTATTCAAGAGAGTGATGTATAGTGGTAGAGATATGTATGACAGACTGATAAAGAAAAATGGAATAGCATGGACAGTAAACATTTATTATATTTTAATAGGCAAGAGGTCATAAAACCAAAAAAAAAAAACACTTCCTTTGCTGTCACAACAGGAAAGTTATTGCTGTCTTGCCCTTTTCTGGCTTTGTCCATTCTTCTATCTACTGCTGTCTTCAATGGCCGTCAGCTAAACAATTTATAGCATCACAACACGGGCTGCACCCATCCAGTTATTCAGTTATTTTAGCCTCCCAGCTAACACAACATCAACTGCAGTGGGTCATATATCCAGCCAGTCACCCTGGTAACCTGTCACACAGTCAGCCTGCCAGACACATAGTCTTCCAGCCGAGCCAGTCAGATAGCAGATCTCATAACATCTATTGCACCAATATAGGGTACTGCACCATTTATTTACACCATCACTGAGCAGGTATAAATCAAGTATATTATCAAGCTATATTGCACCATAAGTAGTATCAGCGCAGCTAGACATCTACTTACAATGTAGGTGTTGACTTTACACTCTAATATCTAATTAAACTGAATTGTTTGCAAGAAATTCAAACAGAAAAGTTCAACTAGTGCAGCCAGCAGTTGCAGGGACCTTATGGTTAGCTTGGCTATTTAGCCTGCTAGATAGACGACTGCTAGACCAGTATTTGTTTTGGTGAGAGTGACAAAGCATTTGCAAGATCAATACTTGTGATTTGACATTATTTGAGGGATTTAGCTTGAAATAAATGTGTATATGCCTTGCCACAGAGCACAGAAGTTTACATTATTAACAGAAAAAGGAGGGTTCAAAAACCTGTGTGCAGTGGTTATGCATAAGCTGTGAATGATGGACATAAAATATGAGCATATATTGCATAAGGGGCATCCTCCATCATAACCATCACTTCCTAAATGCGATGATTTGGTGCAGAGCTGTGAAATCGCAATGGCCCTCCAAACATCAGGCCATACATATCTAAAAGCTCTGTCGCTGATCACTCCCCATCTGTAGAGCCCTTTAGTCAGTCACTCAGCCTGCCAGCTGACACCAGGATAGAATAAGTAGTCTTTTTTTACCCAAGTTCTTGACAGATACTTCACAGGACAATCAGGCCTTTAAACTGAAATTACAAGATTTTAAACATCTTTAATGAAGAATAACATTATACTGTGAGCAAGAGTGGTGTCTGTTTAGCAATGAATTTCTACCATCAATCATCTCACAAGAAAGGGGGTTCTAGGTTTGGCATTGAGTCATTCTTATAAACAAATCTAGTCTGAGCCGCTCTGCGATCATTGCAGCGCCATTATGTAAACTGTGTTGTGGTGTAGACTTCTTTTCCTTAACGCTACAAATGATAACAGAAGTCTTAACTGCCAGTGTTGTGGCTTGGCTGATGAGGCCGCGTCCATTTGGCTTAAGGCTTGTGTGTGTGTGTGTGTGTGTGTGTGTGTTTGGTTAGTGCTGAAAACCCTCAGAAAAAGGGAAAGCCCACTTAGAAGGACACTCTTTGTCCTTAAAAAACACCTTTCAGTCTCTGTCAGTCACACATATTTAAGGCCATGTGTCTGGCATGTTCATGTGTTTTTTTCCACTGGCATAGAGTATGGTATGTGTCACCAACATACTGACAGACATACAACATGAGAGGATACACATTTGAACTGTTTTGTTGTATCAATCCCTTCAGTATCTCTGGGTGCATTAAGCCATGTGGGCGAATGTTTTCAAATCAACGAGGAAGACAGCTTTGATGGAAAAATAAAACATTTTAGCACATAGAAATGATAACTGTGAGTTACCAAAAACATCCATGTCTGGATAGATCTTTAATCTTAGTAACTTAATCTTTGAGCAGATACTTTCTTTAGAAGGGGAAAAAAATTCAAATGGCACCTTACCCTATAACAATAAAGCTGTGAACACAAAGGCACACAATAGTTTACATTTGAGGATATTGCAGTGGTATACGTTCACTCTCTGTGGCCTTGCGCTAACCTTAATTGTAACTAATACATGTGTAGTCCTCGCCCTTATCTTAACCAGCGGATGTAGTTTAATTAAAATTAAGTCAGGCACACAAATTGAGTTTACATTTAAGTAGTCCATTCCTGCTCCTTGGTTAAATCAAATGTTTACCCCCCAAAACCTTTAGGCTATGAAAGACCATGCACATACAGTATACTCACAAACTTCGTAGTTGCCTTCAGTTTCACTATGGATGAGTTGAAGGAGGAGTGAGTTCTCTTGTAAGATTGATGCACATCTCATCCCTCAGGCAACTTATTTCCACACACACACACACACACACAAACACACACACACCAATTGGTATCTATTTCCTTACCCTAGGCAGCTTGTTTTTGTGTGTATCCCCACATACACACACACTCAAGGGACCCGTGCTACATTGCTGGGTAATGGAATTGTCTTGTATCCTTGCAGACAGATCGCTATGGAGGAGGGTGAATACGTAGAGCCATCTCCTCTGGGACTTCCTGTTTAAACCAGGAAGTATTTGCCCCCATGCATGTAAGGCCACTGCTAGAACTACTCAGCTTCCATTTTAATTACTCCCCCTGCTTGTCCCAGTGCTTGACCATCATAATAAATAGAAAATACCTGCATGGAGGATTTGCACAGAATTTGGTCACAGTTTGTCAACCTCAGCTGGTCCCTTGGGTCTCGTTTCTGTCAGCAAGGGATGCAGCCCAGCCTGCAGAAACCTTGCAAAATGAGTATTTTTAAGTCTTAAATATTCAAATGCATGTTCGGAAAGTAAGAAATGCTCACATTTCCAATCAGAAATAGCCTGACTCTTGGCAACCTGGTAGAAATGATCGAATCTCTAATTTGGTACTGCCACATTATGTTTTTTATTTAAAAAGTTATAAAGTTATTTATAATATATATATAAATTTTAGGAAACTGACCACATATCTTGCCTTTTTTTTATCCAGCGGATATCTGCCAAAACCTTGAAAAATACAAAGAGAGTTTCAAAATTTATACTAATTTCACAGAAGTTTCTCAAATGTATGGAT
Source organism: Morone saxatilis (assembly GCF_004916995.1). NCBI lineage: Eukaryota > Metazoa > Chordata > Actinopteri > Moronidae > Morone > Morone saxatilis. The sequence goes on along the minus strand of NW_023339774.1, from coordinate 7,018,073 downwards.
TTTGAGGATTTCAGGCCAAGTCTGTAGTGCCATCGAGTGTCCTTGAGCAAGCCCAGGACTGTCTATACTCCAGAGGGGATTGTACTGTATAGCTGACCTCTGACTTCTTAATAGAAAATAGGACTTTCCTGTAGAAATCAATAAAGCATGAACTGAACCCTTTGTCTAGAAGACTTCATGCGAATGTTAATGTTAAGTGTAAATCGAGCCAGAGAACATCTTGGTTGTCCTTTTTCCTTCTCCCCCCACTGTCTTCTGTATCTTAGGTGTTGTACTAAACATCTGAATATCCATCCATGTCACTGCACGTCTCTCTCCTTTCACTCTTTCCTCCCTCCATAACCGTTTTTCATCTTTTGTTCCGCTCCATATCGCCAATTTCTTGCCTCTCCATTTTTTGCTCTATTTGCAGGACAACAGCAACCCCCATCACTTTATTGTAGCAGACAACCATAACAAATGGGAAAATGGGCCCGGTTTAAGAAGTCAATGGGAAGACATGAGGGAAACTCAAACATATTTTTAAAAAAAAGAGTCATTGTGTGCTTTGGCCTCTTTGTATCCGTTGGGTATCAGGAGTAATCTGGTAAGACAGATTGTTTTCCCTTTCCTTCTCTCTGAATGCTACTGTTTCAAAGACAGTGTGGCGAAAATCGTTAGCAGCGTTAAAGCCTGAGGAAAATACTCAAGAGTGCTTGCTTGCTTTTGATATTATTAGGTGTTGTCCATCTAGAATTCTAAACAGTATATGCATTTATATGTCAGATTAGAGCTCACATTTCCTGTGGATCCAATATAAAGTCGCACCTATACACACATACACGTGCAAAAGTTGTATTTTCTCAAGACTTATTCAGGTCTTTATTTCCCCTTTTTAACATATTTTCTTCCCTGTACTCCTACTCCACTCTGTTCTGCCATCACTCTCACCCATTTTTTATTTTTTTACCCTGACTGCTGTAACTTTTTCCCTCCTTTAAATCTTAAAATTCTGGCCCCGAAGTCTTGTTTCTGTCTCATTCTATTTCCTTCTTTCCCCTCCACTAATCCTCTTATGCCATCCCCTATAGTCCATCCCCTATCACCCATTACTTTCTCCTCTTCTTGTCGTCTCTCTCCCTGTAGTGTGGTGTATATAAGCTTGTGTAGAATGTTATCCTCGCTGGATATCATGTATGTTAGTATTGCGCGGCTGTAATCGCCATCGTCAGTGCAGATAAACACAATCTGTTGAATGCTAATCAACCGGGGTCATCTTATGCCCACAGAGAGAGTTTCTGTTTCAGATGCAGATAGGTTAGAGGAGTAAGAGAAAGTTGCAAGTGCAAGCTGAAGTTAATAACAGGGCCCTGAAGATCAAGTTGGCAAGTTGTAGTCTCCCCGGGAAAGAAGCTGAAGTGGAGGGAGACCAAGTTAGATAAAGCACAGCGAGAGACATAGGAGCTTAGTTTAAGGAACAGGAGCCTAACACAGGAAATAGTACAGGTAGAAAGGATACAGGATCTTTGTGGGGATTTAGCAAAAAAATGAAATTGTGCATGCAGCGATGAGAAAAAGTCAAATAGGCGCTGTACT
>NW_023339774.1:7015083-7016481 GCF_004916995.1 Morone saxatilis | reverse complement strand
ACTGTTATTAGATTTAAAAAAAAAAAAAGATTGCCTAAGATGGCTTTATCAGATGAAGAGTAGACACGGAAACACAACTAATTGGCATCTGGGTTAAACACAAATGGTAAAAACCAAGCACCAACCAACCAAGTCTCACCCAATAAAACGAAAGAACACAACAACAACATGATGGTCAACATATGAGCTCATAAAATGTATCATCACATATTAAATAAGGGTAGTTAAACCAGCTACAACATTAAGATATGGCAGCGTATGGTTGTGATCAGATAGGATGTGATTTTAAAGCACATATTTGCTGGTAACACAAAAAACAAAAAACAAAAACCAGAGCATTAGAGACACATTTGCCTGCCTGCTCTTGAGAGTGTATTTAAAGTTACTCCCCCTCAAGGCGTAGCTCTTTGTGCTTGCTCAACTCAACTGCTGCTGTGTGTGATGAAGTTGAGACATGGGCAACCTGTGAAGTGCCCACATCCTCGTCAAAAACACAAGGCTTCTGGTTTTGTCTTTGTTTTTTTCGGTGGCATTAAAAGCCAACTGGAGCGAACTTTAGCGGGCTGAACTTGAGCAGCTGGAGTATCACTTTTAGTCGTCTAATATGCTGCTCCTTGCTCCAATTAAATTTGCAATGCTCCAGCTCCGTTCCACTCAAATGCTCTGCATGAAACAAAACCATGGAAGTATATCTGGTAATTGGCAGTGTAAGATGAGTGTGTTTTGTCTGCCCTAAACCTTCTTGTTCATTGTTTCCTTTTACTAATCCCACTTCTTCTCTTGTTTTCTATGTCAATCTTTAAAATGCACAGCCTTCGTCTTTTATGTACACCCTCCTCGATTTTTCATAGATTGCTAATCATCGCAGTAACAGGTTTAAAATGGCCCCGGGGCCAACAAATTGGATTGATTGGTTATCTTTGATTCAAAAGGTGCTTTTTGATCAACTTTATCTGATTAAAAAAAATAATCTGTAAATTGAAGTCAGCCAGGGTTTCTCTCTCTCTCTCTCTCTCTCTCTCTCTCTTTGTCTCTCTCTGCATTTCTTCTCTTGTCTTTCTGTTTCCCTTTTTCACTCTAATTACCCATCCAGAGGTAGTGGAATAAACCGACTGACTGTATTATTATCTTGTCTCCTCTGTTCGCTCTGCTTTCTTGCAGTTGACATGCAGCAAAACAGAAATGTCTGTGCTTCGTGTATGTGTGTATGTATGTATGTGTGTGTGTATATATACAGCATATGCTGGTTGTTTATGTAGGTGTTGCTGCTTTTGGGCGCATTTTTGTGTGCTTCATATTAATTTGTCAATCTGTCTTTGTGGGTGCGCGTACACATCTTTTTTTTAATGCCAGAATTTGCAGCTTTTTGCATGTACGTGTGTGTGTGTGTGTGTGTGT
>NW_023339774.1:7001717-7014983 GCF_004916995.1 Morone saxatilis | reverse complement strand
ATATATGTGTGTATATAAATATGTCATTAAATCGAATGAACAGTCACTGTGTATTTTTAAGTTATAGAAAATGCATTCTCTATATTATTTTGGTTATTGTTGTTGCTTTGAAGCTCTAAAATAGACGGCGATGCAAATTAGCAGCCACCCCTTCTCTCTCAGCCTGTGTGTGTGTAGGTATGCGTGCGACAAAGCGAAAAGAGAAAAGTGTATGGGTCTGTGGATAAAAAGAAAGAAAGATAAAACAAATGAGAGAGCCAAGAAAGAAAATGTTTGTGTGTATATGCAGAACATGCATATACAGTATGTGTTCATGCATCTTCGTACGAATGTGCATTTTTCTCTATGTATATCCTTATATGTGCGTGTAATGGTCTGGGCCCTAACGTAATTTCACGCCTCAGGATAAAAGTGACTCCTCCATTTAGTGTATTCAGGCTATTTCTATTTGATGCAGCAAACTAATCTGCACTTCCAAAGGAACTGACTTGTTAAACTGATGATAATATACAGGCAATCTGCAAGCACTTTACGATGTGTATGAGGAATGTATTCTGCTGCATCTAGCTTCCGTGGGAACTAAAAAAAAAAAATCTTTTGACATCTTTGGTGGAATTTTTTAGTCTAAAAAACAGCTAATATTGTGTCAATAAAATGCCCTGTGTTGATTCAAAGCCACCTTGAGCAAGCCAGCGTCTGTTTCAGGCTGTATGAAATGGGACACAAACACATGGAATGAATGCTATTAGTGAGCACTACTGTTTGCAGCATTGTACCACAAATATTGACCATACACCATTGTAGTATTATTGCGGAGGCATTCATTGGATAGCATTATACTGCTTTATGTACTTATCCCAGTTGCCAGTTTATTAGGTAGATCTAGCTAAAATGAATGCACTCTAGTACAACTTTGTGAACATTATAATGTCAAGTTTTTGTTGAAACTACCACATATACCTGATGTATAGTCAGTACATGTTGCAGTAACTGTATAGCAGCTCTATAGTCTACAGAGCTATACAATACTAGAATTGGCAGTTATCAACCCAGCAGAAGTGGGAAGGAAAAATAGAAGTTAATGTAGCAGTAATTGTTGCAAGTAGTAGAAGTTTTGAACAGTGACCTATAGTCAGAGTTAAAGCAATAGTGATAGCTGTACTATAGACAGGAGGAGTTTGTAAAAATGTGATACACAATAGATGTATAGTGGTAGGAAAAACCATTTAGAGCAGACTTGCAAAATGATTGAATGCATAGAACATTGTGCTAGTGCTTGTAGTAGTTGTATATTCAAGTCAGTTCTAGTAAGACCAGAAACAGTAAAAGCTAAATAAATAGTTGTATTGGTAGTGGAGCTAGCTTAAGCAGGAGCAGTACTGCAGCAGCAGTGGCAGTATCTACTGTACTTTCCTCAGATAAGTAAAGGATTATTGTGTTTTGTAATAACACAAGTATGAAGACAGAACTGCAGCACTACTGTCCTCTTGGAGATGTCTCAATTGCACCAGCTTGTTGGTCCACTCTCTGGGGACCAGGCAGCTGTGAGCCTGGACTGTGGCTAAATGGGATGGTCCCAAAGGACAGACATACTCACAGCGGCATGGGAAAAGAAAGAAAGAAAAGAAGGGACAAGGATGAAGAGATGGAAAAAGAGTATGTAGTTAATTTGACATTTGAAATGTAAAGATGCATCCATAAAACTGTGAGCATTATAAAAAAGTACTAGGACTGGTTTTAAAAAGTGGACAAAACAATAACTGTTTGAAGCTTGCTATTATTACAACTATAGGAATATACCTACCAGAGTTGTAAAATCAAGATGGGGCTGAGATAAAAGAACATGAAGTGGAAGAAATGGATATGGGAAGTAGAAACTTCGCTTGTATTTAGGATAAACAAACACAGCCTTCTGGATGTGCAGACACACACACATGCTCACGCACGCATACAGACACACACATGTCGCGGTGGGAGGATGAAAGGAGTCTCACACAAACATAGCTCCCATGTCGAATGAGCCGCTCTTATTGTGGAAAAACACAGAGATGTTGGTCTTGGCCAGACAAGAATGTGGGCTGTATTGGTGCTGTGTGTGTGTGTGTGTGTGTGTGTTTGTGTGTGTGCGCGCAGTGCAATGGAAGCTCAAGCTTGCTGGTTATTTGTGTAGGATTTGCTTCAAACAGTCAACACACACACAGAGAACCACATAGACACACATAACACACTCATAACAAGTCTAATTATCTATTTTACAGTTTGTGAAACTGTGAACCTGGCTGTTTTTGGCACATTTTCAGTTGTACATCTAAGGACATACATCTCTTTCCATCATTCCCTTCACTCTGCTCCTTTTCATTCTGTGTTTCTTTCTCTTCCAACTTCATGTGCTGTTTTTTTATTTTTGTATTATTTGTTTTGTTTTTTAATCCAGACATCAGCCGCCAATATCATTCATCCTCTTGGCATTTTATTTTCGCACATTATGTAGCGTACCTGTTCATCTCATCTGCCTAAATTTGCCTTGTTAGCTTTCAAGTGTTTGGGAGGCCAAATCACGCAGAATCCGATCAAATGCCGCGCTGCTGCGAGGTGAAGTCTCTGTAGCTTTGACTCTATCAACCCTTCAGGAAATGCGAAAACATTCAGATACTTTTCGTCTTTGATTTGAATGTGATAAACAATCAGCCTTGAATTGGTTTCATTCAATGTGGGGTTATATAAGCTTAGTGAATGTTCTGTTGAGATCAGAAGACAGTTGTGCACTGATTCATACAGGCCCTGGTAATGAAAATAAACAACAAGTAATTGACAGTTAGGCAGTGACTATGCAGTTGATCTTCCTCTATGTCATTGTGAGGAATCGTTCATGAATTATGAACTATGAGTGTATGATGTTAATCCTATAAAAACTATTCTAGCAGAAAGAAACACAGCACGTTGATCGGATAAAGTGTGCTCAAGAATACATTACAAGTAATCTGTCAGTTAGAATTTTGAGAGCACTTATGAAGAATGTGTTTCTCTCTGTTACTCTAAAGTCTTTGTCACTAATCAAAGGTGGGAAACTAGTACTACTTCAATAGGGGAATAAACAGTGTTTATAGTTCAGTTATTTATTTTATAGTAATTTGATTACATTTCATGTGATCAAATTCTTAACGACCAATTAATCAATGGTTAATTCATTGTTATCTTCACCAAGTGTTTTTTCCACATTACATTCTTGTAAAAAGGTGGGTTAGGAGCTGTTTGACATACGTTGCCATTATTCTTTAACAATTTTTGATGACGCAGTTCATCTGATTCACTTTGCATATCACTGTCCATCCCTAAAATAAGCATGATTGTCTATCACTGAAATGCTGATTTAAAAACCTCTGACATTTATTCTATAATCAAATACACATTTAGGGGATTGTGCAGCAGAGTTACTGTAAATGCTTTCTTGTTTTGATGTGAACTTGCTATTGAGCTGGAGTTATTTTAGTTTGCATCCATCCACCATGAAATGATCTGCCATAACACAACTAATGCAAATCAGTTCACTGCTCTGAGTAACACATTTGTAAAGCCTGTCAGAGGCATGTGCCATTTGTTACTGAACCTCCATTCCTTTGTAAATGTTCAGAAGAATCTTTTTAGAAGTCATGACCATTGTGAGATTCAGCAACGTGCACTAGAGACTAATTAATGCAGTTAACCTGCAAGGTTCCTAGCACAAACCATTCCTTCAATACCTTGTTAACAGAGAGAGAATGATGAATAATTCATGTATATGTTTAGAGGTATACAACATTTCTCTATGCCAAGGTTTGCTAACAGGTCTGTGTGTGTGTGTGTGTGTGTGTGTGTGTGTTTTGTTTATAGGTGTGTGATAAAGCGAGATTAACTGTATCAGAAAACTCAGAAGAGAAAATAAATAATTTCTGATTTCTTTCAGCATCTCTGGAGGGGAACGTTATTGTGTGCTAATCAGAGAGAAAGATGAAATCATCAAAGCAATACTACAGTCTACTGAGTCTGCCTGCATCTCCATGCTCAGCCTGATTCCTCATTTCTCTTTCACTCTCCCTCTGTTTAGTCTCCTTTTCTTCTATTTCTCCAACCCCGTCACTCTTCTCTTTCTCATTCTCTGAGTGTCTTTTCTGTCCGTTTTTCTCTGTATCTTTGTTATGCATCTTTTAGGAGTTTTCTAACATCCGAGCAGCAAAGTTAACTACAATTTGTTTCAGATCAGACTTTTACATTTCATAATTTCAGCTGACAAGAGAATAGCACAGCCTAGACAAATAAATAGTCCATTCCCTTGTTGACATTGTTTTGTATAATAAATGCTTCCTGCTGCTAGATGCTAGATGCTACAAAAAGGTGCTGCTAACAGGGTGTTTGTTGCTGGATAGAAAAAAGCGCCCTTACTCAGCATTTCCACGCATGAGTTGTTTCTCTGACAACCGGTGTCATAATTGCAGCAGATACTTACTAGGTGTAATCACAAATGCAACGTGGCCGTTTGGAAATTACAACATGGACGTTCAGCATTCAAGATAAGATTTGAAATACAAATTGGATTTGTTGGCCTTAGGTTCTTCATGTAAGTCTCTCTCTGTGGGTCTCTCTCTTCATCTCATCTTACATACAGGATCTTTACATTGTCTCTCCCTCCTTCCTCTTGTCTCATAACCACAATCACATTGCATGTATTTTTCTAGCCAAAGCATTATATTGAAAAACACTGCCTTGTCTCCGCAGTCGTGTTGCATTATCTTCAGAGAGCTTATTAAGAAATAATTAACCTAATTCACTTTTGCTTTAGGCAGAGTCTCCCAGTGGTATTTTATAATACTGACTTACAATGAAAAGAGAGATAGTTGACAGTGTGAAAATGCTTTTGGGAAATGAAGACAGAATTAATATTATTAATGTTGCACTGTTGTACTGGGCATGCCACTCATTGCTGTAGCATGATTCAAGACCATTGCTTTTGAAATACCAAGCAAAGAGGAAAAAATGAAGACAACCTCTGGCAGAGATATTGTAGGTCCATAGGTTTTGGACACTAGGGGATATAAGCATGTGATTGAATTTCTAGTGAATGGAGTTCAGCAGGATCATCCGCAAACAGCAAATATACTATTCCCGACGGGGAAATATTATTCCGGCCCTGTCACAGGTGATTGTTTTTATGTTGGTATAACAGTTCACAAACTTTGCAAACCATCCCTTTTTGTTTTTGTATATAAATAACAGATGCTAACATGTAACTGCATTATAGTTAATTGGCTGCATGTCTTCTACTGTAATGCTTCAGTTTATTTTTAATTTATCCTAGCAGGTTTACTGTATAAAAAGTTTATACTAAATATTGTGAAAATGGCAATGTCAAAAGGAAAAATGGGTTACTATAAAGCATTTTAAGGGTGGATATACGGGGGAATATTAAGAACATTTGAGTTTAGGTGGTTAGATAAAGAAATTTGATAAAATACAGTATGATTAAGCTGTAGTTGTAGTGACAAAAGGTGAAATGTTGTGCCATTTATCTAACAGGGCAAAACATGCTTCTGTTGCTCCTCCAACCAGCCTTTCATTTCCTTCTGTCCATTTTTGCTCTCTGTTGATAATGATCTTGGCAGGCCACAATGAATAATGTACACTTACCGTAATGGTCGGAAGAGGTTCAGAGAACATACACGCACACACGCACACACAAGGGCCATGCATGCGCTCACACACATTTATGAGCACACAGAGGGGCATGCAGTGATGTTCAGACACACATAGACACAGTAGAGGTGCACAAATAGAAACTCTACCAACGATACGCACACCCTTAAACACACACTATCTCAAGGACGTATGAGAACACCAAAGCAGGGGCAACCACAGACACAATCATACGTGCACAAACACACGCTCACACACCCACGTGCACACACTAATACAGCTGGGGGTAATTCCCTCATTTCTTAATGATAGGCATCAGAGAGTAGAGAATGTAAATTATTAAAGCATACAGCAATTAGATACATAACACTCCCAGGGAGACGTACACTTACTCAGTCTTACACACACAACCGAGAATGGACACACACAGTAAGTGTGGACAGTACCTAAGATGCATGAACACAGAGCGCACACATTTTTAAAAAGATAAAAAGATTGTTTTAGGCATATGTACACATGTTTGAACTGATCCATCCAAAGCTGTGTACACACTCAGACATGCAGCTGTGTGTTATTGCAGCTCTCACTAACAGTTACGATATTAAAGCTAATTAATTTAGCAGCATTTTAATATAGTAATGTAGGTGGAGCTTATATAGTACTTTACATACTGTTGGGTAGTTACATCTTAAACAATGCATTAAATTATATAAGCTGATCATATTTGTATGTCAAATTGTAATCGGCAAACTTACTGTTGTAACTATATCTGTGGAATAAAAGCAGTGGAGATACAAATTTCTATCTATATATTGTCACTGACTATGTTAAATCACACCCTGCCACCGTCTGCAGAAAATGTCTGCTTTGTCCTTACTGTCTTGATTCTGTGACCTCCAGGTTAATGACGGGCCGGCGTCAAACACCTCGAGCGTCAAATACCCTTTTAGAAAAGGTATTAGAAGAGCTTATTAGATCTGGCCGCTAGCGTCATTACAGAATTCAATCTCAATAGTCTAACTTGTTTCCAGGCTCAAGACACATTTCCTGGGAGACAATGTCTGCTGTCCATTGCTGTTTGAAAAAAAAATGAATTATTCATTTGAGGTTTCTACGTGACAACATTTTTTCATATCTTCAGATATCCCTTGGATGTAGGAAACAAGGCAGCGGCCCATTATAAAATTTATAATACAGGCTATAGCAATGTCAAGGGCAATGTGTACGGCTTTTGAACACATGTGAGAATCAAGCTTTCATAGAACATTACTTACCCTTCTGTCCTAAGAGATGGCATTACAGGCTATTCAAAATAAATTCCGATGCAAAGCTAAACCATTAAATTGGGATTAATGGCCTCATGGCTAAATTGAACATAATTTATTAGATTACCTACTGGTGTCATAGGCTGAAGGCAGCAGAGTAATGTGATGCAGGATGTCATTATTCATTTGATCTTTGGTTTAATGGCTTTTCAGACTTTCCTCAAACATTGTTCAATCTAGTTGTATTTCGCTTTAATGTTGCTTATGTAAGGGCATTTAACAGGAATGCGGTTGAGTTTGGATAGTCTTTTCTCCTCCATTCTTCATCCTTTACACTCATCCTAAATGATGCATCCATAGATTTTTTCTGAGAACTGCAAACTATTTTCCAGAATTGCAACCATTAATTTCCCAAAAAAAACTTACTCTACCTGTAAACCCCTTTCTTTCTTTATGGTTAAAATCTGAGGTGAGAGGCCTACACAAAGCCCAGAGGATACTAAAAGACAATACCCATCCCAACCACAGCCTGTTCACCCTTCTGCTATCTGGCAAGCGATACAGAAGTATCTGCTGTCATACCACCAGACTACAGAGCAGCTCTTTCCTCAGGCTGAGTCTCCTCAATTCAACCTCCGTACTCCACCATAAAAAAAGGTTTAGTTTGTTTTGTGGGTAGCATAAATGAACTACAGCTATCATTTCAATGTACAACATTGTGATAAATAAATGAACCTTGTACCTTGTAAAACCCCCCAATACAGACGAGTAATTGACCTTGTTTGCCTCTTAAGGTTTCCTTTCAGCTGACATATTTTCTATAATGATCTATTTGGCCTTCAGACATTCTTACAGCTCTCTTACAGTAATACATCTTTTTTTAACCAGGAAGCACCTTGAAATACATGTCTCACAAATACATCAGTTGTACGAGAAAAACCTGGTCAAAATGGCAACGTAAAAGTAGGTATCACATAGTTACATAAGAAAGCACATAATTAATTTACAACAAGCACATAAAACAGGACCAGAGAGATAGTTTAAATGTGATGCTCAAATGCCTGATATAAAATCAGTGTCAGTTGAAGTTTAAAATGTAAATTTTATGGTTGCCCCATGATTGCCCCCGTGATTGAACCCAACCTTACCCTTGACTCAGATGTTCCCATTTTACCAACATTCCCTCCCTCCCTCTAACAGCTGCTGCTGGCGTTCTAGAGTCAGTTTTAAAGCCCTGGTTGAGGCATACAAGCTTTCTGAGTTGCACCAGTGTAATGCATCAAAGCTCTACTGTGCAGCCTGTGTACGCTTGTGTCCCCCCTTCCTTGTAGCGATCATGTTGTTGCTCCCACCTCTTCTCGGCTTCTGTTCTCCAATGGGGGAATGGTCTTTTCTGCTCCAGCCAGACTGACAGTCACTCCCTGTCTTCCCTCATGAATAGAAAACACAGCTCTTGGAGAATCACTTCACGTTCTTCTCCCCCTACTATCCATTTCTCACAGCACCTGACCTTGCTTTTGTCTTTAAAAGAAAAACATTTTCCTACCTGGCCTCTGTGTAACCCTCATTGTAAATCACTTTGTATAAGAAGAGCACCTGCTAAATATGCAAAATGCTAATGCAAAATGTAAAGTGGGTGACTGTTAACTTAAAGGATTTATCTTTACTTACACTTATACAGTGGCTCCTGTGTACTTCATACAAAATATGGATGCCAGTACGCCTCAGCAGTTAAAGGGTGTTTGTGACATGTTTACTTAGTTCATTGATTTTCTTTAGAAATCAAGGTCAAACTGATAACAGTTCTCAGTGACACAACACAAAAACTTGCAATGACTGTCATGGTGAAAGTAATCCATTTCATTTCTTGTGTGTGTCTCGGTGTGCATATTCAGAGTGTTGTATATGTGGTTATGTGCATACTTGTGTGTGTGTGTGTGTGTGTGTGTGTGTGTACTTAAGTCCAAGCAATGATAAATGCATAGCAACGTCTGACTACCCCTAAACCCACATGAAAATTGATCTGTATATAATCTGACCGGGGAATTTCCCTTGGCAGTATCAAAACCAGTCATTTACCCTTCACACAGTGGTTATGTGATGTGCTCACAAACACACACACACACACACACACAGTGAAGCTAGTCTTCTGGTAGCCTCGCTGATGTGTGCCTTTTGGTTTTTGGGTCACGTTCAAGGCTGAAGTGTTTTGCCTCAGTGTTGTTGACTGTTTATAAATGGGATGTGTTCGTACGTCTGCACAACTAATGATATGGGTGCTGCCTTTGGTCTCGCCACACAAACAGCCAACCACAAGCCGGAAGAAGGAAAAGACAGAGAATCTCACTCTTGTGTATCTGTTCTTTTCTGTTCTGTTCTGTTCCATTGTCATCTGATTTGTTCTACTCCATTCTATTCTGTTCTGCTCTGTTACATTAAGTTCTATTCCACTCTATTCTGTTCGGTTCTATTCTCAGAAACCTGTGTATTTTTTTTTCTATTCTAAGCGTAGGGTTGTGCAATATCATTGGGTTTATGGTGATACCAGTCAAATAATTAATGAGATATTAACAATACCCTGTCTTGTTGACATCATAATTATGTAATGTGGCACAAGCGTGACTGAAAGCAAATACCAACAATGTTGCCATCTCCTCTGTGGTGTTAGTAGTGATAAAAAGGTGAGATGTATGATTCCACCATCTCAAACAGAAGCAGCTGGTTGAGTACAAGGAGAACCAGTTAGCTTTTTGACCAACACTGGCACATACACAATGTGCAATGTCCCTGGAAAAATGTATTACACTACATTTTCTGCACTATCTTCTTTAGAATTCTATACCTCGACCACGGTGTGTTGCTGAAATTAATATGTTTGAGATTTTTTTCATGACATCATTAATATTGTTGTCATAAGAATAGATATCAGGATTTTATTTTAAGGCATTTCCTAGCCAGCCTTATGCTGTTCTGCTCTTCCTTGCTCTGTTGTTTGGAGGTAAAAGGCAACTAGAACCGGGTTATTACATCATCTAGGCTACACGTATGATAGTACCCCAATAGGTGAGCTGCTATCACAAAAATGACTAAAATAAAGGGGTAGTGTGTGCATGTGTGTGTGATCTGTAAAATGAATGTAATCATAGTCAGTTATTGATCCCCTCTGCCCTCTCGTGTCTCTTACTTTCTGTTTGCCTCTTTCTTACATTCATTTTCACTTACCTTGGACTTTTATCATATTTATTCATACCCCCCCCCCCCAAAAGTGATTTAGCATCATGTGATTAATGATGGCCATTAGAGACTTCAATATCAACGTTTCTTAGAGTTCACCAGACACGGCCCATGTAGCATCTGGCCATCCACGTGTAGGTGTTTGTGTGTATGTGCCCGTACTGTAACTTTGTGTCTGTTAGTGTATTGCTGTGCCTGTGTGTCCACAAATTACCCTTTAGCGAAAGCAGACAAGCACACAAACACACATTAAATGCTTTTCCTAATGGGTAATTTGTGCGCAAAACACACACATACACACACACACTGGTTGCATGCATGCATGCCAAGGCGTTTATTAAAAATGTAATTAAGGTTCAGACACCTTGAAATGCCGCTACAGTAATTTGTTTACCGTCATCATCTCTAAATAATGAACAAAGCTGAAAACATATCCTTTGAATTCCTGGCCTCAAATACGTCTACATAAACTGAATTATGAACTTGTTTCTTTTTAATGGCAAGTAATAATAGCACAATAAAATAAATCTGGCAGTTGTGTTAAATGTGTTTAATGATGGGTGAAAATAGTTTGCTCAGGTTGACATTAAATGTTAATGATTTTCCATACATACTTTAGTTTCTCTGAGTTTGAATTCATCACTAGAACTTCAGATAAATAAGGCAGTGGACATTTAAACAAAGTGACCATTTCATCATCGGGTTGATTTTTGTTTATTATTTATGCGTTGAGTAATGAAGGGTATTCGCCTCATATATAAAGTTGAATATGGCTGCCTCACTTCACTGGATGATGTGTTTCAGTTTATTGCATTATTACTTTTTAAAGATCAAATCAAAAGCAAGTAGAGTATCCTAAAGAGACATTTGACCCTGCAGGAGAATAAGCTGAACAGAAATACACTGAAATATTTACGGTAAGCCTGAGAACAAGATAAAAACCTGCACTAAACTTCACAGCGACTACTGTGCATTATAGTTTTTTAACCCCGCGCACTGTTGTTAGTACATCATAAGGAGCAGTTGTGTGCTCTGCGTGTGTCTGATAAGAGGATTTGAGAGGTTTATGGAAACAATACTTTACATATACCTTAAGCTCCATATTTATTGTTCACCTTGTACCTCCATTTCACTTGGCCTTGTTGCTTTTAATTCATTTATTTATTTATTTTACCCTCTGGGATCGCACAGAAATAATTTGCTGGATTTAAATTGGACAAACCCTGTTGTTGTTTTCATAAGACAACTGTGCAAATAGAAGATATAAAACACAGTTCATATATTGCTTTTATAGTGCAAACTCATATATCTGCTTCTTTCAATTGGTTTGGTTTTACTGCATGAACAGCAGAGTATATGAAAAGGTTCGTTTTAAAATAGGGTTTCCACCAACGGGGAGAAAAGGACAGAAACTGAATAACATAATTGGTACATACTAAAGATATAAATCATCTTAACTTTTACGTAATATGCGTGCTCAAATAAACTGACATATATTGCATTAAAAAATGGAAACTTAGGTCTACAGATCACAAAACTACAAACTTTTTTAAATTTCACTGTTGCTATTAGGAATGTCACGATACCAGAAATTTAGTAACCGATACATATACTAGTGTAATTTCATGATTCTCTATACCAATTCGATACCACAGCAAAAACAAAACGATAAATCCCATGTTCTTCAACATTTCAGCTTTTCCCTTCAGTACTCTTTTCCACACACATGCAAACATAATCCGCTTTGTGTTTCTGCCACACACACACACACACACACACATAAACTCTGGTTTGTGTCTCTCTCACACATACAAGTTTTATAAAGTTGCCCAAAAACACAACTAGCGTTTCTGATTTATTCACCCACTATTCCGTTTTTAATAAAAGAAGATGAGGTGCGTGTGGACAAGGCTCGTTGTTAATGACGTTCCCTATCAAAACGTTCGGCACCTGCTGATGTGTTCATTGCTGTTCAGGTGCCTCATCAGGTCAGGAAGAATTGATCCTACGGTACTGTAGAAAAGTAATATCACATTTTCAAAATGTTGGCATCGACTGCGCTTCTCGTGACATCCCTAGTCACTATTACTCACTTAACTTCCTGCTAAAAGCCATAAATGTGGATATATATTTCTTAATTCAGTAGTTAACAGTTTGCTGTCAACACGAGGATGTCAGCCCACCACACCAGCCCACAGTCTCAGACAAGATTAGCAGATAGTGTTTTGATTTATGTCAAGTCTTTCTTTTAAAAATCCTCAAAACTGTCAATTTGCCACATCAAAAAGGGGCCCTGTTTTAACATCACACAGCTGCGGAGCGCTCTCACAGATGATACCGCCTGTCAAGAAAGCACATATCCTAATCACGCTTGAAGATGTAGCAGGCCGTAAACTCAGATGCTGCTGTCTGAGAAAAAACCCAGGATTTATTGACTTTGCATATGGTTTTCCCGACGGTGCATCAGGGGAACATCCCCCTCTCTTCATCCTGTGACAGCGCTTCACTCTCCGGCTCCTCCTTTCCGTCCCTTGCTCCTCTTTAATTTTACCTTTCATTCTGTAATTGAATATTCCTGTTGCATGGACCCATATGTTCTTTAGCCATGTGGCGATGAGGTAATGTACCGGGCTCTTAGCTGAGCAGAATACCCCTTATCTGAATAACGTTTTCCGTACACGCACTTGTTTGTCTACTGCTTTCCTATGTTTCCCAGGGTGCCTCTTCGCAACCCTCAAAAAATGTGCAAATTTATTCCATTCAGCAGAGGATTTTTTTATTTAGGCAGGGTGAGCAATAAAAACTAGCAGTTTTTTCAGGTACGGAAATAGTGAGTTTCTTATTCAGAAAGCAAAATGTGGCTGCAGCTGCATTGTCAGTGGAGAAATTGGTATCTCTTTCTCTGTTATGATGGATTTCTCTCTGTGTTATTGTTGAAAGTCTGTGTAAAATGATAAACCCCATTGTGGAATTATCTTGTTGTGACCTCATCTACAGTTGGCTAGTGCTCCTTACAATAAGGAAAACACATTATATTACTAAATGAGTGCTGAAGTGCAAAGTGTACATGGTGGACACCATAAATCCAAAAATATGTGGT
>NW_023339774.1:7001090-7001690 GCF_004916995.1 Morone saxatilis | reverse complement strand
AATGCTACATCATAATCTGAACAAGAAGTGTATTTGCCAGCACATAGTCCTGACCGCAACCCAATCCGACACCTATGTGATGAAATGGAACGCTGACTGCTCTCGTGGCCAGGTTCCACAATCTTGTAGAAAGCCTTCCTACAGACAATCACATGTGGGTCTGGGTGTCCACATACATTTGGACATGTAGTATAGTGTGGTATATAGTTGCGCTCAGAATAAACACGGAATAAACAGTTGGATTTTTGGAGACAAAAGTGTTGTTGGAACTATGCAGAGGTCTCCGCTATCGGCCTCCATATTTCCAAAACTGAAACCTTTTTTATTCTTAATCCCGTTCCCTCTCCTCTTGTCGAGAGGTTGCTCCACCCTATGCTCTTTCTGTCTCCCTCTTTCTCTCATTTTTTGTCGACCTCTCCCTCTCTGGCCACGGACTGTCACCCTACGTTTAGTGTGAGGAGCGATGGAGAGGAGAAAAAAGTGAAGGGAAAGCAGAAGAGAGGAGGAAGCTATGCATGAGGGGAGGAACAAAAAAAAGACCAGAACAGTATGGGAGCACAGGAAGGCGGTTGAGATAGGGATTTCTTTGTGTGTGTGTGT